>NC_081360.1:51339673-51660923 GCF_030684315.1 Stegostoma tigrinum | reverse complement strand
GGGGGATGGGGAGAGGGTTCTGGAATAAATAGGGAGAGAGGGGGAGGCGGACCGAAGATGGAGATACAAGAAGACAGGTGGAAAGGAGAGTATAGGTGGGGAGGTAGGGAGGGGATAGGTCAATCCAGGGAAGACGGACAGGTCCAGTAAACCTGTCCAATTCACCCAAGACAAGCAAGCTTGTTAAGAGGCCCAAACACAGGAATTTCTGGAGAAAATCAGCATCTGTGAGAGAAAGCAAAGTCAACGTTTAGGGTCAAGTGATCACCTTCCAACTCTGAAGAAGGGTCACCTGATCAGGGATAGTGTAGGGAACTTGTGCGTGGAGTCTGAGCAGATAGGGGAAGCCCTAAATGAGTTTTTTGCTTCGGTTTTCACTAAGAAAAGGGACCTTGTTGTGAATGAGAACTTTGAGGAGCAGGAAAACAGGCTTGAACAGATCAAGATTGAGGAAGTTGATGTGCCGGAAATTTTGGCAAACATTAAGATTGATAAGTCCCCAGGGCCAGACCAGATTTATCCTAGGTTGCTCCGGGAAGTGAGAATGGAGGTTGCTAAGCCGCTGGCGAAGATCTTTGCTTCCTCACTCTCCATGGGAGTCGTACCGGAAGACTGGAGGGAGGCAAATGTTGTTCCTCTTTTCAAGAAAGGGAATAGGGAAATCCCTGGAATTTACAGACCAGTCAGTCTTAGGTCTGTAGTCAGCAAGGTTTTGGAAAGAATTCTGAGGGATCGGATTTATGACTATTTGGAAAAGCATAGCATAATTAAAGGGAGTCAGCAAGGCTTTGTGAGGGGCAGGTCATGCCTTACAAATCTTATTGAGTTCTTTGAGGAAGTCATGAGACAGGTTGATGAGGGTCGAGCAGTGGATGTGGTGTACATGGACTTTAGCAAGGCATTTGATAAGGTTCCCCACGGCAGGCTCATTCATAAAGTCAGGAGGTATGGGATACAGGGTGATTTGGCTGTCTCGATTCAGAATTGGTTGGCTGACAGGAGGCAGAGAGTGGTTGTAGATGATAAGTATTCTGCCTGGAGGTCAGTGCTGAGTGGTGTCCCGCAGGGCTCTGTTCTTGGGCCTCTGCTCTTTGTAGTTTTTAAAATGACTTGGATGAGGAGGTTGAGGGGTGGGTTAGTATGTTTGCTGATGACACAAAGGTTGGAGGTGCCGTTGATAGTATCGAGGGCTATTGCAGGCTTCAGCGAGACATTGACATAATGCAGAACTGGGCTGAGAAATGGCAGATGGAGTTCAACCTGGATAAATGCAAAGTGATGCATTTTGGAAGGTCGAACTTAAATGCTGAATATAGGATTAAAGGCAGGATTCTCGGCAGTGTGGAGGAACAGCGGGATCTTAGTGTTCAAGTGCATAGCTCCCTCAAAGTTGCCACCCAGGTGGATAAGGTTGTTAAGAAAGCATATGGTGTTTTGGCTTTCAGTAACAGGGGGATCGAGTTTAAGAGTCGCAAGGTTATGCTGCACTCTACAAAACCCTGGTGAAACCACACTTGGAATACTGTGTCCAGTTCTGGTCGCCCTATTATTGGAAAGATGTGGAGGCTTTGGAGAGGGTGCAAAGGAGGTTTACCAGGATGCTACCTGGACTGGAGGGCTTGTCTTATGAGGAGAGGTTGACTGAGCTTGGACTTTTCTCTCTGGAGAGTAGGAGGAAGAGAGGTGACCTGATCGAGGTGTACAAGGTAATGAGAGGCATGGATTGAGTCGATAGCCAGAGACTTTTCCCCAGCGCAGGATTGACTGCCACGAGGGGTCATAGTTTTGAGGTGTTAAGAGGAAGGTATAGAGGAGACGTCAGAGGGAGGTTCTTCACCCAGAAAGTTGTGAGCGCATGGAATAGTTTACCAGTGGTAGTCGTGGAAGCAGAGTCATTAGTGACATTTAAGCGACTGCTGGACATGCACATGGACAGCAGTGAATTGAGGGGAATGTAGGTTAGGTTATTTTATTTTTGGATTAGGATTATTCCACGGCACAACATCGTGGGCCCAAGGGCCTGTACTATGCTGTACTTTTCTGTGTTCTATGAAACACTGATTCTGCTTTGTCTCCACAAATGCTGTCAGATTTGTTTCTCCAACAAATTCTGTTTTCGTTTCAGATTTCCAGTATCTGCAGTTCTTTGTTTTTAGTTGAGTTGTTCAGGGGCCCATTGGTAGTGCATGGAAGGCCAGTTTGGGATTTTCATGGGGCATATGGGTTACATACTGGATCAGGGCAGGCCCAATGCACATACACAGCAATTCTGCAGGAATCCATGATTTGGGTAGACCTTTAAAAAGAAAGACAGCTGATTGAGGCACTCTGTTATTGGTACAGGTCCCATCAAATGAGCACATGTTGCAAGGATAGTGTTCTGTAATCACTTATGCAGTGCAGGAACTGTTTCACAGTCTCACAAAGGAGCCATTGCTTCCTGTCACCACCTTTTCCCTGGATCTCTCATTAAAGAATGGGAGCTCATATGTCTAGAGTCAATATTTATAGTGTTGAAAAGATAATAAATTGTGCATTTTTGCACATGAAGCAAACTCAAGTAAAATACTCAATACTCCGTCCAATGCACTAGCTTTTGCTCTAGGCCAATTCCGTACAATTCTCCCCTTACAAGAGATAATGGGAACTGCAGATGGTGGAGAATCCAAGATAACGTAGTGTGGAGCTGGATGAACACAGCAGGCCAAGCAGCATCTTAGGAGCACAAAAGCTGACATTTCGGGCCTAGAACCTTCATCAGAAAAGAGGGAGGGGGAGAGGGTTCTGAAGTAAATAGGGAAAGAGGGGGAGGCAGATCAAAGATGAATACAAGAAAGTTGCAGTGGGAGAAAGATCCCCTGAGGTTTGTCCAGTGGGAGGAGGCTAACTTCTTCAGGTTAGGCATCCCTGGAAGCTTTTGTGCTCTTAAGATGTTGTTTGCCTGCTGTGTTCATCCAGCTCCACACTTTGTTATCTCAGATTCTCCAGCAAATGCAGTTCCCATTATCTCTGATACAATTTTAACCTCACTGCGAAGCCTCTTCCAGGGATGCCTAACCTGAAGAAGTTACCCTCCTCCGTCCGGACAAACCTCAGGGGATCTCTCTCCCGATGCAACTCTCTTGCATCCATCTTTGAACCACCTCCCCCCTCTCCCTACTTATTTCAGAACCCTCTCCCTCTCCCCCTTTTCTGATGAAGGGTTTCGGCCCGAAACGTCAGCTTTTGTGCTCCTAAGATGCTGCTTGGCCTGCTGTGTTCATCCAGCTCCACACTTTGTTAACTCCCCTTATAAATTCAGATTAAGTGAAGGCCACCAGCTTACTTGCCTCTTTTGGGAGCTGAGATACATATGACAGTTATCCTCATTGTGGAAGTGCCCATATCACATCTCAGCTACTGCATTGGCAATGTAGAGGTTTTCTCTCTCTTAGAGCCTGATGGGCACAATGACGCCACAATATGAGGGTCATTCTCCTTGGCAACATCTTCAGTCCTTGGTTGGCACAATTGGAGGATACATCACCTTGGGTGTAACTAGCAACTGTTCTCAATATCTCAGTGGCATCATTAAAATCAAGATTGAAGTATGACATGTGCTCTCCTTCATCATCTCAATTGTGCCATATATGGCTCTCCATGAGGTTGGCAACTCGATATAGACAACCACATGCACTCAAAGCCCTGACCCACTGTAGAACATGTATGTTTCTATTCTTGCCCCAAGGCTTCACACTGCCTGATGGAACTCTGACATGTTTGAATATCTCTGTAATTCATGGTCCACATAAAGCTTCTTTTCTGAGATTCCCAATTCACATCTGAGCCTAGCTGAACATCTTGCTAATTTCTTTCCTTAAGGGTGAGGTTAAATGTCCGCGGCTGCCTTTACTTCTCAACTTCCACTGGTCATTCTGATAATGATCACAATTTTCTGCCATACTGACTATGTTTAGTTCCTCCCATGTTCAGGAACAGCATACACCATCCAGATCCATCAACTGATGTTTCTTCTGGGAGTTCAATACCCAAAACTTGCAATGAGGGTTGGATGTTACACTCAGCTTGCCTGAGTGGAGATTAAATTGAACTTTTTTTCTGGCATTGGACCCAGATCCTCTTCACTTTACCTGCTGATGGTTTCAGCAAGCTGAATTGATACCTGTTTGATTTGGGACGGTGATTTTATCCTGCTCTCCTTGGGGTGTAGGAGCTCCCTCCTTTCTTTCTCACTGGAGATGTGGGTGGTGCTTGAGGTGGGAGGAGGGGATAGGTGGGAGGAAGGATGGGTTAGGGAGACAGGGATGAGCTGGGCTGGTTTTGGAATGCGGTAGGGGGAGGGGAGATTTTGAAGATTGTGAAGTTGAGGTGAGAGGAGGGGATAGGTGGGAGGAAGGACAGGTTAGGGAGGCAGGGACGAGCTGGGCTGGTTTTGGGATGCGGTAGAGGGAGGGGGGATTTTGAAGCTTGTGAAATGGATATCGGTTTCTAGATGTTTTTTTCTCTGAAGAAGGGTCTAAGCCTAAAATATCAAACTTTCCTTCTCCTCTGATGCTGCTTGGGCCTGCTGTGTTCATCCAGCTTCACACCGTGTTATCTCAGATTCTCCAGTAACGGCAGTTCGTACTGTCTCTATAAAGATGTGCAATGTCTGGTAACAATTCTATTCTTTACTAACTGACTTTTTGAAATTGAACCATGGTATGGTGTGATCAGAAGATAATAATAAGGGAGCATAAAAACATTTAACACACAAAAAATAAAAAGCAGGTGGATTTACCTAACCTCAAATGGTGGTCAGCTATTAAACCGCCAGGGAAAGAAAAACAGCTCTGGTGGGAATAAGATATAGTAAGAACTGCCGATGCTGAAGTTAGAGATAACACGGTATGGAGATGAAGAAGCAGAGCAGGCCACGCAGCATCAGAGGAGCAGAAAAGTTGATGTTTTGAGTTGGGACCCTACTTCAGAAAAGGCAACCTCCAATTTAAAATTCAGCAGCTTGGTAAAGGGTGGCTTACAAACAGGCAAGTGGATCCAGAATATGAAAGGGAAGCCTGGTAAAAATTGCGAAATAGGGAAGGAAGTCATAGTTTATGGAAGATAAAAGCAAAAGGCTGACAGCAAGAATGTGGAGAAATTCAGAACTGATTTTAAAGGCAGAGAGATCAAGGTCTGTGTAGAAATTGGACCTCGATCAAACTTAATATCAAAGAGTAATACAAAAACAGTAGACAAGTCAGATTAGTCCAGTATTAGCAAGCTAAAATTAATGATCTACTGTCATGATGGTGAATGGAGAATAACCTACAGTTATTTCATAAACTGGAGCATTGTCTAGAATAAGCATACAAGTCAAAAAGTAATCCATGATGAGCACAAGGTTGCAGACAAATCTGGACCAGATTCAGGATTAGAATGTGGGACAAAGCAACTGGTAGTTGGCACCATAAAACTGATTATGAAAACTAGTATAGACTTAGCATTTGGCCAGGCATTATCATGCCTTTAGCATCATCAAAATCATCAGATCCTCTAACCAATATATTGAGCAACAAGTAATTTTTAAAAATCTATCCAATTTTCTAACAGTACAGTTCAATTATTTCCCATTTTAAACTTACACTGACACTTAATCAAACAACAACCGATCATGGCCTAAAAATTCAATGACACATATGGGGTTGGCATGTGATTGTTTGTGTTGCTCCAAGCAGCATGAAATATTTCTGTCAATTAACATCACTCACAGATGCAACCATACTGTCTGTGTTATACACTACCATCCGACATCCAGTATCTGAATGCAAGAACAAATGGAAGAAATAGAAGATTCTAAAATCAACATTTGCATTGACTAACTCAGGTCTTTTTAATGCTGCAATGATCATTGTATTAATACAGTGATTTAATAAATACAGAAGACTCCCAACCCAGCAAAGAAGTGGGGTATCTCCATAGGCAGAGGAATCCGCAGGTCTCTGAACACAGGTAGACACATATAACGTTATGCCAAGAAATCTGTTGTACAGTTTGAAGAAGTGTACAGCCCTTCTATATTAATTTTGCTGTGGGATATACCAGTGTTTCTTGTGATGTTGGCAAGAGTCTCAGCGCCACATATACTCAAGACCTCATCAGGATAATTTTTAAATTCTTAATTATTTAAACTTTGATAAGTTGTCAATAATACTCAAATTAATAAAGTGGCGCTAGTTATTTCAAACAACCTGTTCTGTCATGAATAGTTCTCTTTCAAACGAAGTAATAACTTAAGCAAGAAGCTACTCATAAGACCCTAAGACATAGAAGCACAAATAAACCATTCAATTCATTCAGTCTCCTCCACTTTTCAATGGTTTCATGGCTGATACTCAACACTATTTTTCTGCTTTCATCCCATAACCCTTTATTCCCTTACTGATTAAAAGTCCGTCCATCTTAGCCTTGAATACATTTAATGATCCAGCCTCCATGTGATTGTCATAAATACAACTTTTAGAGTTAATAGTCAACTGAACAAAGGCAAATTGTTTCCATATTATACAAGATAACTTACATATATTCTCTGCACTCTACATCTGGCAGTACCTCCACTGCCGAATACTGAACCATCCTTAGTTGGCAAAGGTCACTGTTTAGTACAGTTAACTTATTTATCATATTTAAACTACTACTTCTTAACGAACTTTGTTTTGAAAATTCCTTATCAATGATCAACTACCCATATTAGTTAACTGTGGTCCAGAATCTCCAAAATCTAACTATTTAATCAGCTGTTGAATGACGCCAAGCATTGAAGTCTAGTTGCATCATATCAGAGAGGGACATAATGTTGAGTTGTGCTCAGTATAACCTACATAATGTGTCTTGGTCTCAGCTATCCTGCCATCTCATAGTTCATTACGGGCAGAGCCTGAAACGTGTAACAGATTTTTTTTTGTTGGAATTCAATAATAATAGACAATGTTGTCTGTCAAACGAATGATGCTACTGTAACAAGAGCAATCTAAGTTTCCCCAATTACTGACAGTGATTATCAATATTAATATGCTGGGACGCTGGTGATATTTGAAATGAACAACACTTCAATTGATTTGGGATACTTTGCTTTTTTTGGCTGTAAAGATAAAGTGTAATAAATTATATATTGTGCTGTATTTCATCAGTTGCAAGGGAGTTTGAGTTAAAAGAAGCAATTTGGCTAAATCATTTAATACCAAAAGGAAGCTGTGATTATGTTTGAAGCACAGACATTAGCCTTACCAGTCAGACAAAGTAAGTCATTAATGGTTTGTTGGAATTCAAAGAGGGTATCTGAAACCTTTCATCTTTACTGGTACTGCAGAACTGCCTTTCCCAAGGAATAGTTATCAATAATCATAGGAGTTATGTGATTAATGCAGTCGGATGTTAGATGCAGGAAAAATATTAAATAGGAGTACGAGCATCAGGACCGGGCCTGAAATGCTCATAAAATCCTACAGGCTGTCTGTCACCAGTTGATAGCAAAATTTGGTCTGCTAACCAAATAATACTGTGCACCAGACACTGTCTGGCATCACCTTGACTTCTTTATTTCTCTATCCACATACAAAGGAAAGACAACAGCCTACCTGCAGTGCTTTCTGATTGTTTTAAATACTTAAAACTACATTGTTCCCCACTCATAGGTTTGACTATTAGTGCTCTGATGAAGGATCAAGGCCCAAAATGTCAGCTTTCCTGTTCCTAAGATGCTGCTTGGCCTGCTGTGTTCATCCAGCTCCACACCTTGTTATCTCGCTCTACATCATTGTTGTTTATTCATCAGGTTATAAACCATTTTTTATAATAACTTTGATTTTACCTCCCCCATCAACTCTAACGGTGCCTTTCTTTCTTCATTTTTGCTGTCTTCATTAACATCATTATCATCATCCTCTTCATCTTGGTTTGCATCATTGTCTTCATCAGAGCCTTCTGCAATTCTGTTTTTAGTACTGGTAGTAGCTAAATTGTATGGTTCAATTGTGTTCAAAGTGGTTGCAGAGTTTGCCAATACTTTTGTTCCTTTAGTTTCAAAAGAATTTAGATTTTGTTTCTCACCTGCAAAACAGAAAAGATGTGAAATAATTATAAAGCAAGCTCAATTTTCAAAAAATTAAAAGGCATTATTTTAAATTTTCCAGTTCTGCAATTTATTTTGACAGCTAGCAATTAAATATTGCTTTAATGTTCTCTCTCCTCTTCCCTCTCTACTGTATGCTTGCAAAGGTGGCAGGACCCCAATGGCTAAGCAGCTATCATCAAGTAAATGCTTACAGTGGTTGCAAACACTTCTAACATGCAGGTAACACAGTTGGCCTGAACCTGCCCCTATCATCATGTACTTACTTTCAAACAGATGTCCAGACTGCAATCAAGTTCCTGAGCTTCACCCAATTGTGCCTGGGGTACTGAGGTCAATTTTAGCTAATCAGGCTTATGTCCCAGCTTCATTTTTAGAAATTCAGTACTTTTGATATTTAAGCTTTCTTTGATCACATTTTCATGGAAGAATGTTCCTAAGTTATTGTAAAATTTGCATTTGAAAAGGAAAACATATTCATACATATTTAAAAAACACAGCTAAAGCAACATGAAGGTAACATTGACATTTGCTCGACAAGACTATAAATGATCTTGACATAGCAATCAATTAGCAGCTCATGCTCATTGTATCAGGTATTGTTTGATTCTTTGTTGGCTGGAAACAGGTGAACAAATTAAGTTTAGGCTGATAGAAAGGCTTGTGTCATCTTCAGCATTTCCAATGAATCCATGTTCCCATATCTCTTATGTAACTTTTTATAACTACTTTTAAGAAATTCATGCAACCAAATTTGCAACTTCAGACAAAATCCACCTACAAAGCTTCTATTTTGGTATATTTGGAACATCAGGTGAATTCAAGATTGTTGCAGTTGATGGTGCTCTAGGAGTGGAATAGTATGTTCTCACAAAATTCCTTTGTGCACTAACAGCACTTAACACTATATTTTATTGTAGCATAAACTTGTTTAAGATGAAAAGATTAATGGCCATCAAAATAATATACCAAAGAATCGTATGCAAGTGTATTGACCAGAGTGAGACAAGCTGCCCATCCCCCAGGACAAAAAAACCAAAATCCTTGTCTTTACTTATTCTAAATCTTCTCATACTTTACCTCTTTGACTTCTCTTTGAAGGAGATGGTGGCACAGTGGTAATGTTACTGGACTAATTACCCACAGGAGGAGGCAAATGTTCTGGAGCCATACGTTCAAATTGGGTCACACCAGCTGGCCGAATCTAAATTTAATTAATAAATCTAGAATATACAGCTAGTCCAGAACTAATGGTCACAGTATTAGAATATGTGGTAGGTCATTTAAGACTGCAATGAGGAGAAATTTCTTCACCCATAGAAAGGTTAGCTTGTGAAATTTGCTGCACAGAAAGCGACTGAAGCCAATATATTGAGTGTTTACAAGGAGTGTGACATAGTGGTTAAAACTAAAGGGATGAAAGGGTATGGGAAGTAAGGAGAAGAGGGAACAAAACTGAATGATCAACGATGATCATAGTGTTTGGCTGAGCAGGTTCAAAAGGCAAAATGGACTATTCCTACACCTCTTTGCTATGTTTCTGTGAGTCAGTGATGGAAACAACCGGTTTAATCCAGTTTCAGAAGCCTTAGAATGAGGGGCTGTAAACAGAGATCTTGTTCAGTGCGAAGATAACAAGGTGTAGAGCTGAATGAACACAGCAGGCCAAGCAGCATCCGAGGATCAGGAAAGCTGACATTTCAGGCCTAGACCCTTCTTCAGAAATGGGGGAGGGGAAGGTGATTCTGAAATAAATAGGGAGAGAGGGGGAAGCCGAAAGAAGATGGATAGAGGAGACAGCAGGTTGTCTTCACTGGAGTGCTGCCTTGTTGCAGTAAAGTGTAACTTGAGTTTGATGAAACAGGGAGTTAGATGGAAAAAAGATCAGTCCCTCCTTTTTGTCACTGCTGAATAGTTCTGTTCTTTGACATCAAAGGAAGGTCTTAGGGAATTTGGGGTGTAAGAAGAAAGTGGAGTCAGTGAGTGAAGAGACTGAGACTGAGCAGGAAATAAAAATTGAGGTTGAGGCTTGAGCCCAGTTACAGAGGGAAGCCAGTGGAGGAGGAAAATCAGGGATCAGAAACAGTGAAAAAAGAGTGACATTGCAGGAAAAGCTGTAAGTTCATTGGTTGGTAAATAACTGCTAATTTAGAGTCATAGGGTTGTAGAGCATGGAAACAAACCCTTCAGTCCAATGTGCCCATGCCAACCAGATATCCTACATTAAGCTTTTGGCTCATCTCTCTCTAATCCCTTCCTATTCATATACTCATCCAGATGCCTTTTAAATGTTGTAATTGTACCAGTCTCCACTACTATCTTTGGCAGTTCATTTCAGACACACCACCCTCTGCGTGAAGAAGCTGCCCCTTACGTCTCTTTTAAATCTTTCCCTCCTCACCTTAAACCCATGCCCTCTAGTTTTGGATTCCCCTACCCTGAGGAAAAAAATCTTGATTATTGACCGTATCCATGCCCCTCATCATTTTATAAACCTCTACAAGGTCACCCCTCAGCCTCCTCCACTCCAGGGTAAACAGCCCCAGCTTATTCAGCCTCTCCCTAAAGCTCAAACCTTCCAAGCCTGGCAACATCCTTGTAAACCTTTTCTGAACCCTTTCAAGTTCCACAATATCCTTGAGGAAACCAGAATTGCACACAGTATTCCAAAAGTGGCTTAACCAATGTCCTGTACAGCTACAACATGGCCTCCCAATTCACATACTCAATGCACTGACCAATAAAGGCAAGCGTACCAAATGCCTTCTTCAATACCCTGTCTACCCGCAACTCCACTTTCAAGGAACTATAAAGCTGCACTCCAAGGTCTCTTTGCTCAGCAACACCCTCCAGAACCTTACCATTAAGAGTTTAAGTCCTGCTCTGATTTGCCCCACCAAGCCGTCCACTATAGCACCAATTTTGGTGTCAACTGCCAACTTACTAATTTCTATATTCACATGCAAATCATTCATATAAACGACAAAAAGCAGTGGATCCAGCAAGGATCCATGCAGCACACTGCTTGTCAAAGGCCTCTCGTCTGAAAAGCAATCCTCCATCACCACCCTCTATCTCCTACCTTCGAGACAATTTTGCATCCAAATAGCTAGTTCTCTTGCATTCTGTGTGATCTAATTTTGCTTAAAGGTCTATCATGGGGAACCTTGTTGAACGCCTTACTGAAGTCCACATAGACAACATCCAATCCTTTGCCTTCAAAAATCCTCTGTCGCTTCTTCAAAAAACTCAATTAAGTTAGGTAAATTGGAGAAATATTTTACAGATTAAAATCTAAGGCCAGTAGAACATTTAAAACTAAAAATTAAAAACTGATTTAAAAATTCAGAGTTGCAAGGCCAGATAATATGTTGTATCTGCAGGGTGCAGGAACGGGTGGATGCTGTATTAAGTGCTTAAGCAACTCTGGCTCAGAATTGATTAACTGGAGTCTCAGCTTCAAACACTGCAGTATGTTAGGGAGGTGGAGAGTTACCCAGATGCTTTGTTTGAAGAAGAAATCAGACTATGTAAAGTGAAATATCTCCACAGCTGCCTGTATCCCGTCACCAAGGTAACCTTTATTTACACATGCGTAGAACTTGCATAGTACTTGACACTGATCAGTTCCCTCAGAGCCAGCTCTCAGAGTGAACAGAACCTCTGACACTCCTGCTTATATCTGTCAGTTAGGACTCCCTGATAGCTTTTGAGGTCACCTGGCTAACCTTGTTCCAATCACTATATCCGTCCCCTTCTAATCTGGGATGTAGGCCTTTTCTTTTTCTTGTAGGCTGTCCTGGGGCATTTTCACACCAGATCCAGTTCCCCTGACTCAGTCCTTGATATGGGTGGCATGAACTAGACCATGCCCAACCTCCTGTGTCTGGAGCATCACAGAAGAAATTCATTGTCTTCTTCAGGTCGTAAAGTTGTTGAGGTTGTGACATCCACCATGTCCATCTTAGTCTCTGAGGTTTATGTGACACTAGGTGGAAGGGGAAATCCTACAGATTCCAACAGCCTTTCCAGCTGTTCCGAGGGTCCAGATATACTTTGCTCCTGCAGCGTTTGTGAGTTTGCAGCTTTCATGTGATCCACATGCTTGTTCAAGTCCGCTTCTCCCACCCAAACTTTGTACATCACAGGACCTGACCTCGCATCAACCATGCCTCTTACCTATGCAGGGACATGCCCATGGTTTCAGCACCAAACTTCGTTCCCTGAACTAAACTGCCTCCCTCACTTACAGGAGTCTTGTGTACTGTGTTGGCATTTCTGATGCTGTTTCACCCTCTCCCCATGTTCAGGAAGATCAGATTAAGCCTGCTGCTGAGTCTTGTCCCTATTAGCAACTCTGCTGGAGCTATCCCTGTAGTTGCATGAGGGGTGGCTGAAGCTGTAGGCTGTTTCTTTAAGCCTGCCTTCAAAGTTTGGACTGCTCTTGCTGCCAGACCACTGGATGATGGATGGTATGGAGCTGTCCTTATATACCAAATGTCATTCAACTTTAGAAAATATTGGAAATCCCTGCTGGTAAATGATGGCCTATCGTCTATGATCAACACTTCTGGGAGCCCGTGTATTGCAAAAGATGCCTGCAGCTTTTGTATTGCCATCCCTGTATTTGATGAATGAACTCTATGCACGTCCAACCACTTTGAATGGCTGTTCACAATAACTGAGAACATTAAGGCCATGAAAGGACCTGTACAGTCAAAGTGTAACGACACCCAGAGTTTACTAGCCATTCCCAAGAATGTCAGGGAGCCGCTGGTGGTAATTTTTGTCCTGTTGGCACTCTGGACACTGCCCCACCAACATAGCTATTTCTGCATCCAATCCTGGCCACCAGACATAACTTCTTGCTGATATCTTCGTTTTGGACAGCCCTGGATGACCTGGTGGAGTCCAGCCAGTATCTGGCAGCAACCGTTGCACTAGAGTGATGCATAGGTCCAGAAAGATTTTGACTTTGGTTGTGAAGGTCCTTTTGTTTCCCCCATCACCAACATTTTGGTTACTCCAGGACCAGATCTTTATGCGTCTGCTGTCTGATATTGTCAGCAGTGACTGGAAGGGCATCCAGAAAATTTAAAAGCAGAATGGACTCTTCAAGTAACAGCACTATCAGTGTTGTATCTGCCAGTGGGAGGCGACACAAGATATCTGCATTTGCCACTTGGCCTCCAACTTGGAATTGTATGTACTTAGAATGACGGCCCACTGTTGAATTCCACCTGAAGCTATGGGAGGAACAGTCTACTGTTTGAGTAGCCCTGGTAAGGGTTTGTGGTCTGCTCCTTTACAAATTTATGTCTGTAAAGGTATTGGTAAATCTTTCTTACACCAAATAGGACTGCCAAACCTTCCTTCTCCATCTGAGCATATTAGTGTTCTGCATCAGTCAAGTCCAGGAAGCACACACTTTTGGGTGTTCCTGTCCATTGGGCTAACTATGAGCCAACGCTACTCCAAAACCTTATAGGGAGGCATCACGTCAGCACCAGATCTCACTTCGACCAGAGAGTGCCAACCCCTTAGATGATAATAGCTACTTCATCACTTCCCTCAAGGCTATGTAATGGCTATGAGAACATTTCCAAGATTACCCTTTTTTAATAGCAGCTATAAGGATGGAGGCTAGGTTATGTATGAACTTTCTGTAATAATTCACCAATCCAAGCAAAAATCTAGGCTCCGGTACTCACGTTGGAACATGGACATCTATGATCGCCCTCACTTTATCGTTCAAGGAGTGTAGCCCAAGTAGGTCATTTTGGGTGCATGGAAGGCACATTTTCCCCTTATAAGGCATATGCCTGCCTGGGAGAAACATCTAAGGACAATGTCCAAGTTCTCTAAGTGCTCTTTATTTGTGTTCCCTGTTATTAGCATGACTTCCAGATAAATAGCAACCTAGGGTAGACGTTGTAAAATGTTCTCCATCATCTGTTGAGAAATGGCACAGGCTGATGAGACCTCAAATGGCAGTCTTGTGTATTGGAATAAACCCCTACATGTATTAATTTCAGCATACTTCCAGGAATCCTCATCTAACTGCAATTGCAGGGACACATGGTTCATGTCCAGCTCAGTGAAAGACAGCCCCACCCAAACAGCTTTGTGTATAAGTCCTCTTTGCGAGGGATTGGGTATCCAGCTGTGAGAAGTGGTTTACCGTTCGTTTGAAATCCACACAAAGGCAAACTGACACATTGGGCTTGACAGTCGATATGAACAATGCTGCTTGTTTCACAAACTGTACAGGTTTGATGATTCGTTTGTTTTCCAGCCTCGTGATTGCTGCCTCTACTTTTGCACATAAGGTAAATGGCACTGGGCAGGCATTGGTGAATTGTGGAATTGCTTCCTGGTCAACATGCAAGTTGGCCTTGGCTCCTCTGATAGTCCCTAGACCTTCCAGAAAAACAACTGGGTATTTAATTAGGCTTCACTCAGGCAGCCATTCTCTAATTGAAAAATGATGAACCAATCAAGGTGAATCTTTTTCAGCCAGTTTCACCCCATCAGGCTTGGGCGTGAGCCATTTACAACAATCAGAGGTAAGTGAACCAGCTACTTCTCATTTGAGACCAAAATCGAAGTTGTGCCCTTAATATGCAAAGGTTCTCTGAAAGAGATTCTCAGCCTAGCCAAGGTCTTACGCAAACTTAAGGGTCGGGGACCACAGCAAATGTTGTTAAAGACTAGGTCTGCTCTCACTGATATAGCCGCACAGGGATCAACCTCCATTTAAACCAGGTGACCATTTAACCAGACGTTTATTTGTATTGGAGAATACAGAGTGTGGAGCTGGATGAACATAGCAGGCCAAGGAGCATCTTAGGAGCACACAAGCTGGCGTTTCGGGCCTAGAACCTTCATCAGAAAAGAGGGAGGGGGAGAGGGTTCTGAAATAAACAGGGAGAGAGGAGGAGGCAGATTGAAGATGAATACAAGAAAGTTGCAGTGGGACAGAGACCCCTGAGGTTTGTACAGAGGGAGGAGGGTAACTTCTTCAGGTTAGGCATCCCTGGAAGCTTTTGTGCTCCTAAGATGTTGCTTGGCCTGCTGTGTTCATCCAGCTCCACACTTTGTTATCTCCGATCCTCCAGCATCTGCAGTTCCCATTATCTCTGTTTATTTGGACTGGTTCTAATTTTGACGTTGCGAAGCAATTTAACAGTTTCAAACCACATGTAATGGACTTTCCAGGGTGGACTCTCCTGAATACCAGCCTATCAGTTCTCTTACTCAATTCAGGCCAAGTGGGATTCTCTTACTTTTACAAGTCAGCATACGGGCAGCAAGTACAATGGCTTGCCAGATCAGATCCTGACGGAAATGTTCACCGTTTGACCGAGCCTTGGCTTTGTATTGGGGTTTGCTGTGGGCTGACCTGGAATCCCTTTGTTCAGGATATGTCCTGAGTGAGGCTTTGCAATAGAACATAGAACATTATAGTGCAATACAGGCCCTTCGGCCTTTGATGTTGCGCCGGCCTGTGAAACCAATCTGAAGCCCATCTAACCTAAACTATTCCATTATCATCCTTTCTGATGAAGGGTTTAGGCCCGAAATGTCAGCCTTCCTGAAATTTGATACTGCTTGGCCTGCTGTGTTTATCCAGCTGTACACCTTGTTATCTCAGATTCTCCAGCATCTGCAATTCCTATTGTCTCTCTCCATTATCATTCATATGTTCATCTAATAGCCATTTAAATGCCCTTAAAGTTGGGGAGTCTACTACTGTTGCAGGCAGGGTATTCCACACCCTTACTACTGTCTGAGTAAAGAACCTACCTCTGACATCTGTCCTATATCTCTCACCCCTCAATTTAAAGCTATGTCCCCTCGTGTTAGCCATCACCATCCGAGGAAAAAGGCTCTCACTCTCCACCCCATCTAATCCTCTGATCATCTTGTATGTCTCTATTAAGTCACCTCTTAACCTTCTTCTCTCTAAAGAAAATGGCCTCAAGTCCCTCAGCCTTTCCTCATAAGACCTTCCCCCCATACCAGGCAACATCCTGGTAAATCTCCTCTGCACCCTTTCCAATGCTTCTACATCCTTCCTATAATGCAGCGACCAGAACTGTATGCAATACTCCAAGGGTAGCCACAACAGAGTTTTGTACAGCTGCAACATGGTCTCATGGCTCCGAAACTCAATCCATCTACCAATAAAACCTAACACACCGTACGCTTTCTTAACAACCCTATCAACCTCGGTGGCAACTTTCAGGGATCTATGCACATGGACACAGAGATTTCTCTGCTCATCCACACTACCAAGAATCTTACCATTAGCCCAGTACTCTGTATTCCTGTTACTCCTTCCAAAGTGAATCATCTCACACTTTTTCACATTAAACTCCATTTGCCACCTCTCAGCCCATCTCTGCAGCTTATTTATGTCCCTCTGTAACCTGCAACATTCTTCCACACTATCCACAACTCCACTGACTTTAGTGTCATCTGCAAATTTACTAACCCATCCTTCTACGCTCTCATCCAGGTCATTTATAAAAATGACAAACAGTAGTAGCCCCAAAACAGATCCTTGCAGTACACCACTACTAAGTGAACTACAGGATGAGCAATTCCCATCAACCACAACCCCCTGTCTTCTTACAGCTAGCCAACTTCTGATCCAAACCAGTAAATCACCCTCAATCCCATGACCCCATATTTTATGCAATAGCCTACTGTGGGGAACCTTATCAAACGCTTTACTGAAATTGATATACACCACATCAACCGCTTTACCCTCATCCACCTGTTTGATCACCTTCTCAAAGAACTCAATAAGATTTGTGAGGCACGACCTACCCTTCACAAAACCATGTTGACTATCCCTATTCAATTTATTCCTTACTAGATGATTATAAATCCTATCTCTTATAATCCTCTCCAACACTTTACCCACAACTGAAGTGAGGCTCACTGGTCTTTAACTACCAGGGTTGTCTCTACTCCCCTTCTTGAACAAGGGGACATTTTCTATCCTCCAGTCTTCTGACACTATTCTTGTAGCCAATGGCAACATAAAGATCAAAGCCAAAGGCTCTGCAGTCTCCTCCCTAATTTCCCGGAGAATCCTAGGATAAATCCCATCCGGCCCAGGTTCCCCAAGCTCAATTAGCTGGCAACAATGTCCACTTCCATCACCATACCTGTAACTCTTAAGCTCCATTTGCCACGTTTTCTAATGAAGTTCAGTTGGGCTTCAGTTAGTAGGTGCTTTTGCATGGTTAAATCATTAATCTCAGATTCCACACAGTCACTCAGCATCTTATTTAAAGTTAAATCAAAGTTGCACACCTTTGTCAGTCGGTTTAACCTCGTCAAAAATCCTTATACAGATTCCTCTTGCCTTGAACTGCCAAGTAAAACTGATAGTGTTTCAGAATTGGAGGCGGCCTGGGGTCGTAATATCCCTGAACTAAATCCATCACGTCTTGAAAGTTTTAGTATCTGGTGCCTCCAGAATCATTAGGGTCCTAATAACTGAAAAAGCTATGGGCCAACAAGCATTCAGGAGAATTACTTGTTGCTTTTCATCTGTCCCTCTGCCATTTACTCAGAAAAAAAAAATTCATTCTTTTCACATACTGGGCACAGTCTTCAGTGGCAGCGTGTGTGGTGACACTATACACTTTCCATCGTACTCCTGTATTTGAGGACATATGACAATAAAGCTTAGAGCTTATATTGAAAAGACGGATGAAACAAACAGTACTCTCTCTGGACAGAACAGTTTTTTGTTTGAACAAATTCTGCTTGTCCTCGTGTTGAAGTCAATCTCTGATTATTGTTTCTGAAAATGTTAAGCTGACTGGCCCACAATCATGAGGAACGTCCTTACATTATTTTTGAACAGGCATGTCACATTTACCACTGTTTGATCCTTTGGCAGCTCTGCCAAATCTTGTAAAAATGTGTCAGTAATTAGATCATATCCATTAACCTATATTTGACCTTTAAATCATCTACCATGTTGCAAATGCTGTGCGCATTCATGTGGAGTGCCCTTAATTTTGCCTTTTTAAGGTTCCTTATCCTAAACTTAGTCAACATTCATCTTAGTTTTTCCCATCTTCTAACTTTACTTGCCACTTTTCTACTTCCTATTACCAGCTTTAGTTCCTTCAAATTTGAGTCATACCTTAGGTGCCCAATCCTCTGAAAAGGTGGTTTAAACCCTCCACCACAGTACTAGCAAATTTCCTTGTGAGTGTATTAGTCCTAGTCCTGTTAAGGTGTAATCCTTCCAGTTTGTACAGTTCTGATCTACCCCAAAACTGCACAAAATGTCAGAAATCTCAGGATATCCCACCTACACTAATTGTCCAGTTCAATCAATCAATTGTCCTATTCATATTCCCACTGTCATATGGCATTGGGAATCATGCTGAGATTACTGCTCTTGAGATACTGCTCTTTAATTCCTTTTTAGCTCTCTTAAAAAAAAAATTCGCTCTCAGCACTTCATCTCCCTTCCTATGTATGCTACTGGTACCAATGTGGACCACAACCTCTGAGTGCCACCCTCATCCATAAGGTGTTCTGCAGCCACTCCTTGACCCTGGCATCAGGGAGACATCTAGGATTCAAGTTTACCAGCACATAATCAAGTAGCTGGTTCCCTGATCTGAGAATCAACTATCGTGATTGCTCTTAGACTCTTGTGCCTCAATTCTTATGGTGCCACAGTCTTGGCTCTGGTTGTGCTCTCCTGAGGAACCACTGCCCTCACCAGTATACAAAATGAAAAACCAATTAGCAAGCAAGAGAGATTCAGGGAACTTCTACACCACCTGCCTGGTAGACATCCATTCACTTAATCTACCTATTGACCACCTCCCTAAACACAATCATGTATTTCTTTGCATTGCAAATGCATAACTCAGTGACTCCAGCTCCAACACAAACAAAGACAGGAATTCGTGGTAAAGCTCAGCCGGTCTGCCAAGATCTGTAACAGAAATCAGAATTAACGTTTCAGGTTGAGTGAACTTTCCTCAGAACTCAACCTGAAATATTCACTCTGATTCTTCTCCACAGATGCTGCCAGATCTGCTGAGCTTTTTCAGCAATTTCTGTTTTTGTTTCCGATTTACAGCATCTGTAGGTTTTTTTTTTGGTTTTTATTCAGTGACTTTGGCTACTGATCAATTTCTGAAGCCCAGAGTTCATGCTACTGCAACTGGTTTGTATATCCAGGAGTGCCATTCAAATAAAAATCAGGAGCAGATGTAGACCATTCTTCAGGTCTGTTCCACCATTCAATAAGATCATGACTGATCTGTTTGTGTTCTGAATTCTAAATACCAATCTACTCCAGATAGCCTTTGATTCCCTTGCCTAAGAATGATCTATCTAACTGCACCTTAAAAATACTCAAAGATTTCACCTCCACCACCTTCTGACACAGAGGGTTCCAAAGTTGCACAACTCTCTAAGAGTTTCCCTTACTTCTGTCATAAACAGTCAATTGCTAATTTTAAAACAATATTCCTGTGTTCTGGACTCACCCACAAGAGTAATCATCCTTTCCACATCCATCTTGTTAGAATTCCAGTTAAAATAAGCTCAGTACATCCAATCCTTCCTCATAAGACAAGTCATTCATTCTAGGAATCAATCTAGTTAAGCTCCCACATGCTGGAGTATGCATATTTCACTTGGCTGAACTGACCTGCATACTTTAAGTTTAATAACGATTTACCACAATCAGAGTAAGTAGAATAACATATCAGTTACTCACCAATAAGCATCTTCATAGTGCACAGATCTAAACCCCTACTGACTATCTGTCCCTCTTGTGCAGTTTTCAAATCCTGTTCTGCTGGAGGCTGACAAAATTAGAAAAAAGGAGTACATCCCTCTCCCCCTCACTGAATATTCTCATTTATCAGAATTTCAAATTCTCACTTTATTACAGCTGGGGTAGGTGGCAAGTTAATGAATGTAGCGATAGGAAGACAGGTAAAGTCAGTTGGGGGGATGAGGGGATATTGTGGCCAGTGTGTAGGGTGATGCGAATGGTTGAGGGGATCAGGTGGCTGTTAAGGAGTTATGAGGTAGTTAGTCAAGTGGGCATGGACATATAGTGGCAGGTGTGCAGAGAAGGGATTAGTGTGGCAGGTGGGAAATGGGTGAGGGGTTAAGGTGGTATGTAGGTAAAGGGGTGGATTGTCAAGTGGTTGAGGATCAAAGATGCTGGTAACTGGGTGATGGAGTAGGGTGACAGATTAGTTGGTGAGGCATCAATTGTCAGGTGTCTCGGGGTTGGTCGAGGGAGGGGTTTTTTTCGGTGTTAGGCTATGGGAAGTCAGTTCAGTGGGCAGAATGGGGTAGTGCTGGTCAGCTCCCTGGAAAAAAGGGCTTGGGTTGGATGTTTGGGCTGTTGCCAATGACTGAGTGTGTAAGTAGTTGGGGGTCAGACAAGCAGTTTGACTACATCATGTTCTCTGCTAATAACATTGCAGGGCCTTTTGCTGTGTACAGAAATCACAAGCAGTGTTCAGTGTGGAGGGTGCTCAGTCTTGTGAGAATCATTCAGATGAAGTGGGTAGGTGAACTTTACTTATTTCTCACCTCAGTTTGAACAGACAAGGGTAGATCATTAGTCGTGATCCTTGTGCCCAGAAAACACAGCACGCAATTTCTAGCACCTATTTTGTTAACATTATTTCACAAATTCAAATTGCTGATACCGCTGTCTGCTACTGGCTTGAGAAAGAAGAAACCAGACAGATAAATGGAACCACTTGCTCTTTATATTCTAGTTCTGTATGAAACTATATGATGTACAGAATAATGCAAAGTTCTCAAATTGTTATATAGACACTGGCTGGTACTTTTCCAGAAATGGCAAAGGTCTCATGGCTCAATTGAGGTCTGAGCAGGTAGAGCAGCTAACACTTTTCCTAAACTGGCAAAATAGTATAGCAGCAAGAAGGTATTGGGCATGTCACCCAGAACCTTGCCATGTCATTCTGCCAGGTTCCCACCTTCAATTCAGCCCATCAGGGCCTGGGAATTTCCAGCTACTGCATGAAACAATTTAATAAGTCCTCAACCTGAGAAAAGAGAATCTAACTTGTCCAGTCAAAGACAAATATCAAAGAGACCTGTTAAATTTTGAGGCCTATCCAGAAACATTCTGACCAGGTGACACATCTAACAGATAGAATTTGAGACATGGAGAAGTCATTCAGATGCAAAGAGATTAGCATTACACTTGATATTCAATGCCAATTCTAAGAATCAATTTTAAAGTTTGATCAGCAACTGCAACCTGACATATATTGCTTTTCAGTTGTACAGCTAAAATTAAGTGCTTCATTACTACTTTTCTCCTACACGCTATTTATGTTGAAACAGCAAGTGATTCAAATTAAATCTGAGTGACCTGGAGAGAAAATGGAGGAAACAAAGCTATAAGGCAAAGAGGAATCTACTGAAATTAGTTAAAACCTACTAAAAGTGAAAAAAAAACATCCAAGATGTGAATCCTGGATGTCTCCCTGATGCCAGGATCAAGGAGTGGCTGCAGGACAACCTGCTGGATGAGGGTGGCATTCAGAGGTTGTGGTCCACATTGGTACCAGTAGCATACACATACACATAACAGTCACACATACACAAAAGTCATCTCTGATCTAAGAATTTTATGTTCAAGCCAGACAAAATTCTCCAGATCCCTTGGCTGTCAAGAAAAGGGTAGAATAAAGCCTTTTATCTTGTAAAACATCAGAGATTTTTCAGTGAGTTTGAGATTTTTCAGTAGTTGCTAAACAAAAGAAGAAGGAACTTTTACCATCCAGGAACAGAAAAAAAGCTATTTATCCATTGGTCTACTGCGTTTTAAACCATTTACAACTTGAACAGTTTGCTTACAAGTATGGATGTCCAAATCTTGACATTTATTCAGAACCTACTGCTGAGATAAGCTACAAAATTGCTACTGAGGTTTCAGTTTCCCAAAACATAAGGCTGAAGCTCATTCTGCAAAAATCCAAGCAACATCATCTAGAATCTATAGTTAATTGTGAATCATTGTAGATCTAACTATGAAAATGGGGAAATTAGGAATTAAGATCTGGATAATATGAAATCGTAAAACAAGCAAAGGACAGGAATAAATGTCCATAAGTTCACTGCACTATCAATTTGAAATTTATTACTTACAATAAAATCCTAAAGAGGGAATTTGCTACTCATCAATACTCCAGAAGATTAAAATCATGCATCATATTAAGTGTTGGCAATACAATATGGAAACTATAGACTTATTCACACTCTAAGGATAGTTTATCTTTTCTGGTAAACTAAGAAAGTGTCTGTCAAAATTGGCAATTCTCAAGAAAGGACTCAAAAAATAAATATATTGAGGATTAGAAAGTAAGTTATTGTCCTTTGGATTAAAATCAAGTCCAGAAACAGGGCAAAGCCTCTCTCAATCTCCTCTAACATGAATTGACTTGAGAAAGTTTTCTCAATATCAATTCATTTTTAGCACAATATGGGAAATTTGTGCATCACAATTCCATCATGGCAAGGAGGAATTCTGAATTGCAATTTGAAATTCATTTTTTGTTCCCGGGACCCTGTTCCCACCAAACTGTTGACCACTTCCCATCCTGGGGCCCTGTTAGATGATGTTGTAAATTGCTCCCTCTCCTCAGGTACTACGTAGCTCCCCTTCAAATCTGCCTTATCTACCCATCCTTCATTCCCCTGATTTTCAAAAATTATTGCTCATTCTCCCAAACCCCTTTCCTTTCCAAAGACCTGGGATACATTGTTACCTCCCAAATTTCCCAGCTTTCCCATAAAATAACTTGATGCTTTTATCCACCTTACCTTTAGGACGGAAATGGACTTTATCAAAAGTCACAAAATGCATTCTAAATAACTGTAACCATTGTAAACAATATGTCTTCAGCCTTCATGACCTGTCCGCAATTTTTGAGATGGTTGACTGCACCACCCTCCGCCAACCTCTCCTCTTCAATTTCCCAGTGGATCCTTCATAAACTAGAACACAGCCAAACTCTTTTCTTCTCATATCTGAATCACACCAAGTTCTTTCCTCTCATTACCCTTGCGCTCACCAATCTAAGTTGGCTCCTGGCCTGGCAATGCCTCAATTTTAAATTAGTTGTTTTCAAATCCTTTTTATTGCCTTGACTCTCTTTACCTCTTGAATATAGAACCTTCTAAGATGTTTGCATTTCTTGAATTTTGGCACCTTGTGAGTTCCCTATTTTCATCATTACCTCAATGGTGCATATTTTCCCCGCTTAGTGTTCAGCCTCCTGGATGCTAAGCAATGGAGTTCCCTCCCTGGAATCTTTGCATCTTTTTAAATGCTTTTTAAAATTTTTCTCTTTGACCAAGTTTTTGGTCGTCTATCCTAACATTTCCTGCGTGGCTCAGTTTCCAATAAGACTCCAGTGAAGATCTTTGGGACATTTTACTATGTTAAATAGTTTAAATCAATGCAAGTGTTCTTTTCAATAGATTTACAGAAACTAATCAACATTCAGAACAGGAACAAGAAGGCTGAAATAAAATTTGCAAGTGACAAAAAACCTGTGTGAAGTAATCCATTAGCACTATATATTTACCTCTCGGGTTGAATTCAACATGCTGCTTCTTTACATCCATGTTCTGCTGTTTTCCAGGAGATTGTTTTGATTCAAGGTTTGTTAATTTCACCATCTGACTACTTGATGGTGCAGTGTGGTCTGAAAATAAAATGTAATTTATAGAATTAAAGGTTTGCTGTTTCAATATATGCTTGTCTTAATTTCCTTTAACCAACCGATCTTCTGAATCATGTGGCTCAGCTGATGGTCGAGGGCAGGTGCAGGCGCTCGTTGAAAATTGTGCATGTGATGATACATTGGCCTTCTGATACCAACCTGTTGGTCCTCTGCACTTATGTCTGGTCCATTCCCCCAGGCAATGCAAGCACAAAAACAGCTGCCATTTGTATTTTTAAACATTCCTCCATTACGAGGTTCCACCTTCCAGGTTCTTCTCAGTGCCACTTGTTGGGTCCTCATCTTCAGAAATTGCAACATCTCACTGATGCTGATAGTGGTAAGGCACTGGGACTGGGAAGTGACTTGGCTATCTGGGTCCTGACACTGGATTGAAAATCCAGCCCAGATTCCGAATGTAGCCCTGTTTCTGTTCTCAAACTGGCTGCACATAATGTGAAATTTCCTAATTGCACAATACAAATAGAAGCAAACAACTTAATATCGTGAAAGATGTCTGACTACAGAATTATATTTCAAAAATGTTAAATAAAATATTGTAAAACCTTTTGAAGCCAAAGACAAACTTGTTAAGAAAAGGATGCAGGTGAGTTTTTGAAGTATTGTTACTGCATTTTGGCAGTAGTTAAAATAATTGGAAGATGTTGTCTAAGAAGCCTTGGTAGATTTCTACAGCGCATTGTGTTGATTGTGCGCACGGCCACTATTGAGTGTTGGTGATGCAGAGAGTGGACATTTGCGGATTTGGTGCCAATCAAGTGGACTGCTTATTCCTGAATGGTGTCAAGCTTCTCGAGTGTTACTAGAGTTGCACTCATCTAGGGAATTGGAGAGTATTCAATCACCCCCCTGATTTACACCTTGTAGATTGGCTTTGGGAGTCAGGTGAATTATTCACTGCAATATTGCCACCCTCTAACCTGGTCTTGTAACCACTGTATTTATATGACTAGTCCAGTTCAATTTCTGGTTAACAGTAACCAGAAAGTGAGGGATTCAGTGATGGCAAGGGGCGGGGTTTAATTTGTGTCTTAGTGGAGTTGGGCATTGCTTGTGATTTGTACGATTGCAATGTTACGTGCCGCTATTCAGCTCCTCACCAACACAGGAAATGACATCACCAACCCAAGGAAGCCTAAACACATAAATAGAAAGCGGGACATAACACCAGCGCTTCATCAGAGGCTCACTGATGATGTTACCTAGAATGGTGACGAAACGTCCGAAAACGAACGTTCCAGCTCAGCGAGCAAACTTACATCTGCTTAATAGAACTGTTGATGACACGTTCCATCATCTTACTGATGATCAGGTGTAGACTCTGGGGCTGTAATAGACTGGGTTGGATTTGTCCTGCTTTTTTTGTACAGGAAATACCTATGCAATTTTCCACATTGGGTCACCTTGTAGATTTGATAGATTTAATAAGTAGATCTGATTGGTGTTAGAACTGTAGTGGAACTTGGATAGGGGTGTGGCAGGCTCTGGAACACAAGTCTTCAACATAATTGCAGGAATGTAGTCAAGACATAGCCTTTGTAAAAAGTAGGCCTTTAACCATTTCTTGATATCACATTGGCTGAAGACTGCGATGCTGAGCACCTCTGGAGTTGGCCGAAATGTATCATTCACCTGGCAATTGTGGCTGAAGGTCATTGCAAGTGCTTCAACCTTGTCTTTTGCATTGATTTGCTCAGCTCCCCATCATTGAAGATGGGGACTACTTGTGAAGCTTCTTTATACAGTGAGTTGTCCAATTGTCTACCACCACTGGATATGGCAGGACTGCAGATCTGATCCATTGATTGTGGAATAGCCTACATCTGTCTCTCACTTGCTGCTTATGCTGTTTGGCACACAAGTTGTCCCTTTTTTTCTTGTAGCTTCACCCAGGTTGACAACTAATTTTTAGGTTATGCATGATGCTACTCTATGCCCTCTTTCACACTTCATTGAACCAGGGTTGATCCCCTGGCTTGATGGCAATGGTACAGTGTGGGATGTACTGGGCTATGGTGTTACAGATTGTGTAATACTCTGCTGCTGCTGATTGCTCATAGCACCTCATGACTGTCCAGTCTTGAGTTTCTAGATTGTTTTGAAATGTGTGCAATTTGGCATGGTGCCAGTTAACATGATACAAAGTATTACCAATGTAAAGATGGGCTTTCATCTCCACAAAAGGCTATGCACTGGTCATTCTTACTAATATTGTTATGGACAGATGCATCTGTGGCATGCAGAGTGAGGAGGATGAAGTCAAGTATGTTTTTCCCTCTTGTTGGTTCCCTCACCACTTGGCGATCCAGTCTAGCAGCAATGTCCTTTAAGGCTTGACCAGCTCAATCAGTAATGTTGCTGCTGAGCCACTCTTGGACATTGAAATCTCCCACCTCAGAGTACATTTTGCACCCTTGCGACCCTCAGTGCGTCTTATGTTGTTCAAACATACTGGAGCACTGAATCATCAGCTAAGGGAGGATGCTGGTTGGTTATCAGCAGAAAGTTTCCTTGCCCATGTTAGATCTGATGCCATGAAATTTCATGATGTCCACAGTCAATGTTGGAGATTCTTGGGACAAGTCCCTACCAACTGTATACCTCTGTGTTGCAATGTCTATTGGGACCAGTAGGCCAGTACAACAGAGCAGACTAAGGGATGGTGATAGTGGTGTCTGTGTGGTATGATTCTGTGAAAATGACTATATCAAACGTTTGCTTGATTAGTCTGTACGGCAACCCTCTGAAATTTGGATTATGCTGCACTTTTGCAGGGTTGACAGGGCTGTTTTGCTGCTTCTGGTGCCTAGGTCAATGCCAGGTTCAGCTGGTTTCATTTCTCTTCTCAGACAGTTACAACTGAGTGGCTTGCCAGACTATTTCAGAGGGCAATTAAGAGTCAACCAGGCTGCTGACAGTCTGGAGTCACATGTAGGACATATCAGGTACGGATAGCGGTTTTCTTTCTGTCCAGGACACTAGCGAACCAGATGGGTTTTTCTGACAATCGATAATGATCGTCATTTGATTCTTACTTCCAGATTTTTACTAAAATCAGATTCCACTATCTGGGATTCGAGTCTGGCTCTCCAGAATACTATCTTGGTCTGTGGCTTAATTGGTTATCACCTTTCCTTGTCTATCGTCCTTGATAACCATTTCCTCCAGACGTGCAAGGTGTAGTGTTGCTACAGACTGTGAATGTCCCAGGTCACTGTCACAGAACTATTCCAACTGCTGGAGCCAGACATGGGATCTGAAGGCTGATGGCTATCCTGTCCTGGAGGTCATCAAGGTGACAATTGTGCTAAACATGTATGCAGCTGGCTGCTTTCAAGGATCCACTGGGAAACAGTATGTGACTTCACAACACTTGACTCACAAATGCATCAAGGCTGTTAGTGTTCCAATTTGTCACAGATTACAACTGTTTCATCTCATTTCCTTATAACATGGACAGTGCTGTAGCCCAGGCAGTAGATTTTGCCAACATAGCTATTTCTCACAGGTGGAGGGGGCTATGTATTGTATATATCACATGGAAAGTGTTATATCGAAACAGGTTGACTAAATCAACAGAAAAGGATTTCATTCATTAATATACAGGGCATCTATGATCATTGGTACATCTTAGGAGTCTGTGTCAGGTACCCTGGGAACTGCAGGATCCCTATATTCTTGTGAACTTCCATGTTCCTGTTGTGTTTTAAGGGACAGATGCCTTACAAGGATGAATTCTGGAAGACAACCAGGGTCTACAGCCATGACTGACAACTCCATTACGCAAGTCCTTGATGTAGGCCATCTGTAAATATGACTATTACTAAAGATGTGGTTCAAACACTTGCAATGGTCTTGGAGGACACTGCAGTACAGTCAAGACAGAATGTGCCACATAACCATAGCATGCTGGGCTCTGTACAACTGAAGCAGACAAACGGAGGATTTGTTAGATGCTGAAGAGTTGGGAGAGTGGCACCAACCTTCTGTGGATAAAGAGGACTGCATTGAGCAGGAGGAACATCACCTTTAACATGATAGAATCCCGTAGTATCAGGTGCAATAAACCAGACAAGATGCAATTGACACCTAATTCCAATAGATGTGAGCTGGTTTCATTGATTACTCATGGATTTTAAACTGTTGTTGATTGAAAGACAAGCAGTCCATGTCTATTTTAAGAAACAAATGCAGCTTTTGTTTTACTTTTGCTGTTGCTGAATAGAGGTGAACATCTGAAGCGATCTGAAGGCTTCCTTAATGTGATGTTCCCACAGTGAGCATTGCAAAGATCTGACACGACACTGGGCATTGAAGGAAGTCCAGCAGTTCTTTAAATGGAGTTCTAAAATGGGATTATGCTGTGTAGCTGGGTTTTTGTAGCTGCAGCTACAACTGTTGATCAGACAGGTGATGTTATAAAATGGCAGTACATTTACAAATGTGCATGCGTATTTGCTCCTGGCTGGCAGCATTTGACCAGATGCGAGGCTGGACTTTAAAAATAGTGCTGATGCCAGAAATCCCAGAACATCCCAGCAGAAGCATTCTTTCACATTGCTAGGCAGAGGATAGTGTGAGCAGGGCACAGTGGAGGAATGCTGCATAACTAATGAGGAGAGCTGCAGAGAATAGCGTGAGAAATACCGCCAGGACTATAGAGAGAAAATCTCCATGAAATCCTCTGAAATTGACAGATAGTTGATTTATGATAAAATTCAGTCTTCAGTGTTTAACAGTGCTTCAAGAAGCACTTTGGGATACTTTATTATGTTAATGGTGCTATATAACCACAATTATCACTATATTTATGGAATATTGCTAATCACGCAAAATATTGAGATATAGTAGACATTAGCAAATGAAAAAAAAGTACTAAGTGAAGTAATCCACTGCAGTATATAATTACCAATAATCTTGGACTCAACATGCTGTTTCTTAACATTCATGTTCTGTTGTTTCTCAGAAGACCTTTTAGACTCTGGGTTTACTAACACTTTTAGTTCACTATTTGGTGATGCAGACTGTTCTAGATGAAGAGAGAATATAAATAATTAGAAACAAATAGTAAATATCCTTTTAGTTATGTTTATCCTTAAGAGTGTTTTATTATTCTTAACCCACGACCCGACTGAATCCTGACTCTTAATTTACCCTTGATATTTTCCAAATGAATCAAGTATGAAATAACATCTTCTTGTGATGCAATACAAATAGAAAAACTAAGTTAATGTGGTAAACAAACAAGCTGCAGAATCATAAGACAATATCTTCAGACCATTGTAAAATATTTGTTAAAATCTTTGTTTACAAAAACTTCTTGGACGTTTTTAGGCATCTCTGAAGTGGCAGTAATGTTCTTGTGCAGTGGTTAAAATAACTGTTGAATACTTTTTTACAAAATAAATGAAACACAAAAGCACTGAAATAAATTCTGCATTTTATTTGTTGACTAATCATATATCCTCTGAAGAAATGTTAGCTCATAACCTGGATGGATATTTCAAAATGGCAGTGAAGGTGTCTTGGTCCAGGGGAAGATAGGAGAAAGCTGGCACTTGGCCTCTGCAATGTAGAGGTCAGTACGCCAGATGACAACAGCACCAACCTTATTGGCAGGCTTAATAATAAAGTCAGGGTTAGATCTAAGTGCATGGAGTGCAGTCAGTCGGAGAGAAGTAGGTTGGATTTGGTAAAGGAGCAGAGAAATTGAAGTGACTAATATCACGTTAACAATTCTCAATGAACAGATAGAGTGCAGGTAGAAGGCCAGAGGGAGGGGTCCAGGTGATGGCAGAACGTTGGAATGAGCAAAAGGGTCTGTAGGACGGGGAGAGGACTCTTGACCAAAGAAATAGGCAGAGAGGTGATGAGGAGTTCGGCGTCATGTCGTGCCCGAGATTTGTTATGGTGGGTGTGCAGAGCATGAAAGCCAAGGCCTTTGCTGAGTACAGGATATTCAGCATCGGAGAACAGAAGGTTAGGAGGGAAGGTGAATACCTTCTGCAGATGGGGTTGGGAGAGGTGATGAAGTCAGAGGGAAAAGGAAGAGAGGAAGGTTCCAGAGGGCCACAGGTATAGAACATTGAACATAGGAAAGTACAGCACAGTACAGGCCCTTTGGCCCACGATGTTGTGCCGTGGAATAATCCTAATCCAAAAATAAAATAACCTAACCTACATTCCCCTCAATTCACTGCTGTCCATGTGCATGTCCAGCAGTCGCTGAAATGTCACTAATGACTCCACGTCCACGACTACCACTGGTAAAGTATTCCATGCGCTCACAACTCTCTGGGTGAAGAACCTCCCTCTGACGTCTCCTCTATACCTTCCTCCTAACACCTTAAAACTATGACCCCTCATGGCAGTCAATCCTGCGCTGGGGAAAAGTCTCTGGCTATCGACTCAATCCATGCCTCTCATTACCTTGTACACCTCGATCAGGTCACCTCTCTTCCTCCTTCTCTCCAGAGAGAAAAGTCCGAGCTCAGTCAACCTCTCCTCATCAGACAAGCCCTCCAGTCCAGGTAGCATCCTGGTAAACCTCCTTTGCACCCTCTCCAAAGCCTCCACATCTTTCCTATAATAGGGTGACCAGAACTTTTTCGCAGGGTGGAAATATCAATTACTAGACGATTTAGGTTTCACGTAAAAGAGGAAATGTTTAAGGGAGGTGTGAGATTCAAGTTCATTCAATGAAGGCAGTAAATGCCTAGAATTCACTGCCAGAGGAGGTAGTCGAAGCAGATACAATAGTAATGTTAAAGAGGCATTTTGACAGATATCTCTCTATTTATTTCAGAGCCCCCTTCTCCTCCCCCATTTCTGTCGAAAGATCTGGGCCCGAAACTTCAGCTTTCCTGCCTCTATGATGCTGCCAGAATGGGAGGGGGCGCTGAAATGGTTTGTGACTGGGAGGTGCAGTTGTTTATTGCAAACCGAGCATAGGTGTTCTGCAAAGCGGTCCCCAAGACTTCGCTGGGTTTTCCCAATGTAGAAGAGGCCACAATGGGTACAGCAGATGCAGTATACCACATTAGCAGATGTGCAGGTGAACATCTGCTTGATGTGGAAAGTCTTTTTGCGGCCTGGGGTGGGGGTGAGGGAGGACGTGTGGGGGCAGGTGTAGCACTTCCTGCGGTTGCAGGGAAAAGTGCCTGGTGTGGTGGGGTTGGAGGGGAGCGTGGAGTGGACAAGAGAGTCACGGAGACAGTGGTCCCTCCGGAAGGCAGACAAGGGTGGGGAGGGAAAAATGTCTTGGGTGGTGGGGTCGGATTGCAGATGGCGTAAATGTCAGAGGATGATGCGTTGGATCCAGAGGTTGGTGGGGTGGTACGTGAGAACGAGGGAGATTCTTTTTTGCTTTGTTATTGTGAGGGGTGTGAGGGATGAGTTGCGGGAAATGCAGGAGACACGGTCAAGGGCGTTCTTGACCACTGCGAGGGGGAATTTGCAGTCCTTGAAAATCGAGGACATCTGAGAAGTATGGAGTGGAATGCCTCATCCTGGGAGCAGATGCGGCAGAGGCGAAGGAATTGAGAATAGGGGATGGCATTTTTTGCAGGTATGTCGGTGGGAGGAGGTGTATTCTAGGTAGCTGTGGGAGTTGATGGACTTGAAATGGATATTGGTTTCTAGGTGGTTGCCCGAGACAGAGATAGAGAGGTCCAGGAAGGTGAGAGAGGTGTTAGAGATGGTAATACTACGAAGAATAAAAGACAGGAGAGGTCCTTGGCAGGTCTGAGAGAGGGAGGCTCTGAGCTGGGGTAAGCTTCATTGTAGTTCCTGGAGATGCTGGCGCATTGCTGCAAGTGTGTGTTTCAGGAGTCGCAGGGAGAAACGCTTCTAAAGGGTCTCAATGTTCTGAATGTAGATATTGTCACGGTTGGGGCGAAGTTGGGAAGGCTTGAATGTGGACTGTAGTCTACTGGGGTTGATCTGGTTCGGTAGGCAGGTATTAAGAAAGATGATGTGGCTGTAGTACCTGGTTCGCTTCAGGACATGGTCGAGCAGTTTCAAGGCCGAAGAGTTTACAAGAGAGTTGCAGTGGGAGAGAGATCCCCTGAAGTTTGTCTGGAGGGAGGAGGGTATCTTCTTCAGGGTAGGCATCCTTTGAAGAGGCTTCGCAGTGGGGTTGAAATTATATCAGAGAGAAGAGGAACTGCAGATGCTGGAGAATCTGAGATAACAAGGTGTAGAACGAGATGAACACAGCAGGCCCAGCAGCATCATAGGAGCAGGAAGGCTGACGTTTTTTGATCCTGCAAAGAATGAAAAAAAGGACAGGCCTTTGCAAGTCTGGGAGAGAGAGGCTCTGAGTTGGGGTAAGCTTCATTGTAGTGCCTGGAGATGCCAGCGCATTGCTGCGAGTGTGCGTTTCAGGAGCTGCAGGGAGAAATGCTTCTGAAGGGTCTCAATGTTCTGAATGTAGATATTGTCGCAGTTGGGACCAAATTGGGAAGGCTTGAATGTGGACTGTAGTCCATTGGGGATGATCTGGTTCCATAGGCAGGTACTAAGAAAAGTGATGTGGCTGTAGTACCTGGTTTGCTTCAGGAACTGGTCGCCTTTCTGCTCCTATGATGCTGCTTGGTCTGCTGTGTTCATCCAGCTCTACATCTTGTTATCGCGGATTCTCCAGCATCTGCAGTTCCTATTATCTCAGCTTTTTAAATTATTGTACATGTGTATGTGCAGAGTGAGAAAAATTAGAGATGAGCATGCATAGCCAGTAATTATCAATGAATTGCTGGTGTCAGCAAATATTTTGACTGTGTGTATTTACTTGTACCAATACTCTGAAAACCATTTAAAGCTGGAACAGCTGAGTCACAAACTTAGATGTCCAAACCCTAATTGTTTCATAGCTTGCTGCTGAGATGAAAGTCATATAGAAGTTTTAATCTTCAAATTCCAGTCTGAAGGCTTAAAAGCAAACAGAAGTTCAAGGAGATCTATACTGAAATTACAATTGGCTATGAATCATAGCAGAACTATTTTGGGGAAATAAAAACAAATTGTGAATCAAATTTTGGAGAAGTTGATTCACTGAAACAGTAAACTAGACAGCAAAATATGTGGGTAGATGTCCACAACACGAAACCAAATGTTAATTTGAAATATATTACATTTAAAATCCTATCAGGGAATGTGTTACACATCCATATTCTAGAAGATTAAAATCATACATCATAATAAACATTGAAATTACAACCTAGACTTTTCCAGGAAAATTAATAAACTGAGAAAATGGCTATTAAAATTGGTATTATTAAGTGACTTGCAAAAAATGAAAAATTACATTGAGGATTAGGAGAAAAAGTAGGTTATTGTTCTTCTAACTTTGGATTGAAATCAAATTCAGACATATTGAAACATCTCTCAATCTGTTCTCTCAAAATGTCCCAAATGAAATGGGCATTTTCAGTTTGCGTTCATTCTTCAGTATATTTTGAGAGAATTGTAATGGTACAGATTATTTAATCCAAGCATAAAAACTGAATTGAGTAGTTTGACATCACTAGCATGTGGATGCTTCATTATTATTATATTTTTGAAGATTCATGTTAGACGACTGCAGACAGTGGTGCCTTTGGATACCTGACATGTCTGTTATGTCAAAAAAGGGAATACTACAAAGATATTGGAATTTTTTAAAATTAAAAAAAAATCACATGGTTTGAGTTAATTGCTTGTATTTAATTACTGAAAGTCAGCTGCCTGGGGTTTATGGCTTTATTTTGGATATTGTTTGGTGTTCAATCTGCTTTAAGTGAGAAACTACCCAGGTTGTCATTTATCTGTCTGAGAAAACTTTTTTCAGCGTTCTCTCTGGTAACTGAAACTCTGATCAGTTGCACTCCTGAAAACTCACTGAGAGTTATCCTCAATTCCTCATGACTTCTCATGGACAATGTGAATTTGGAAATCCCAATGACAACTATCTATGTTTAGTAACATCAATCAGTGTGCATCAAATTGCCAATTGAAATCCATCCTAAACATTTCATATCTGTTCTCTTCTTCCCTTCAACAGCTAACGATTTTTGATCAAAGTAATTTTCCCTAAAGGTTAATCTCTGCAGAGCAATTTTTATTTGTTACTTGGTATGCGTCTTAGTGCATGTGCATGTGCATGTCTTTGCATGCATGTGTTTATATGTGTGGGGTTGTTAGAAGGGTAAATATCAATAATTTAACATTTTTAAACATGCGTCAGTTTTACACAATTACTAAGCAACTAAATCATTAATTTTGTTCTAGTTCCTAATAGCCCCTGTGCTTATTTGGCTATAAATGTTCACAGCCTGGTAACTGCACCATTCCAATCTCTGTAGTGTTATTTCTCCAGCCTTTACAAGCCTTCCCAAGATTCCTGCACTCTTCCAAAAACATCCTCTTGCAAATTCCCGACTGTAAAAATTCCTCCAATAGTAGCTGTGTCTTCACCTCCCCATCCCTTCAGCTCTGAAGTTATCTTACTGATTCTATCTACTTATAGCTACTTACCCTCTTTAAGGAGGGCCCTTAAAATTTGCATGTTTGATCAGATTTTCAGTCACTATCCTAATGCTTCCATACATAACTCAGTGTCTGATAATACTTCATAAAGGATAATTTACCATTTTAAAAGTGCTACATTAACATAGCTCTTTCACATCTACAGAACATTGCTAATCACTTTGTGTAATAATGAGATAGTTAAAATAAATATAAGCAAATGACAAAAAGAACAATGTCAAGTAATCCACTACTAATATGTAATTACCCCTCATCTTGGATGTAACATGTTGTGTCTTAACATCCATGTTCTGTTGTTTTTCAGAAGATCTTTTTGATTCTGATTTGATTAACCTCTTCTGCTCATTATTTGATGAAGTAGGCTGTTCTAAAAGCAAAAAAGAATGTATCTGTGATTTTTTTTGAAATGGAAACTATCCTTTTGCTGTGTTTATTCTCAAGCACGTGTTTTGTTTTCTTCATTCACCACGCCTCTAAATCTACATTCTTAATTTGCCCATCTCTTATCCAAACTAGGTGCATATGAAGCAAAATATTCATATATACAGTTAATGTGGTAAACAAGATGCTCTAACGTTAGAGAGAAGAAGGTTGAGAGGTAACTTAATTGAGACATATAAAATAATCAGAGGGTTAGATAGGGTGGATAGGGAGAGCCTTTTTCCTAGGATGGTGATGGCGAGGGCGAGCACGAGGGGGCATAGCTTTAAATTGAGGGGTGAAAGATAACGGACAGATGTCAGAAGTGGTTTCTTTACTCAGAGAGTAGAAAGAGAATGGAACACTTTGCCTGCAACGGTAGTAGATTCACCAACTTTAGGTACATTTAAGTCGTCATTGGTTAAGCATATGGACGTACATGGAATAGTGTAGGTTAGATGGGCTTCAGATCAGTATGACAGGTCGGCACAACATTGGGGGCCGAAGGGCCTGTACTGTGCTGTAATGTTCTACATTAAGATGCAACTGGAGAATTGTATGTTTTGTTAAAATATTAAATGCACATTAATCTAACAAAGAATTTTGTTTCAGACCAGTGCAAAAACATTGGTTTCATTAGTTTAAAAAATTGTTTATAGGTGTGTTGTATTATTATTACTGCTCTTGAATTGTGGTTAAATAATTTTTCAACTTGCTCTTAGTTTCACTGACAGTCTCTTATTCGAGGGTGACCTCTAAACAGGGGGCAAGTTTCTGCTGGAGGTCTTCATCTGACTGAACCACCCTATTCTCAACTTGTAGATCTTTGGAACATGGGGCAGAATGGTACAGAAAATAATGGGTTCCGAATTGTACAGTTTTTTTCCCATTTCCCTCCTTTTCAGGCTCAGCGCTCAGAATTTTGGCTTCAAAACATGATTTTAGCTTAATGGCCTTGAGTCTCCATTTTTAACACTCAGTAATAAACTCCACACAGTACTAGTCTTGACTTTATAATTCTTGACATTGCTGGGAAAAGAACAAACAGCAGCTGAACATTGACAGATATAATGGAGCACACTGTATTTCTGATGTCCATGAATGTGGCCCTTGAAACTGCCAAGGTGGCAGCTCAGCAGGAAGTTTGTGAGTTCATGCTGGTATTCATCCAAGAAAAGGTACATGCATATTACCATGACCATGAAGGAGATGGAGCACAGTCCTTGTTTGTGCATTCCATGCCAATGTATTAGCTAGAATCAGCTACTGCATCTTATGCAGCTGTTGATGGAGTTGAGTTTTGCTCACCAATATCTTTTATCTTCCGCAGGGCCAAGTGTAGAATAGCAGCCTCGGGATACAACTATGCTCTGGTGGAAACTATGGAAAAGATGCATCTGAGGTGCCATAGTCAAGTACATGCTCCATCAGCGCAGGTGCACTCTTCTCAGTAGGGCTTCAAAATAGTTTATGATGTATGGCACAGGTGATTGGGCCTTAATTTGTTCAGCAGAAAGAAGTGACAGTGTATTTAACCTCCCTTGGAGAATGGAGGACAGCTCCAGTCATGATCAGCTGGACAGTGATGTAGATCCTTGGGGGACAGTTGCAAATGCAGCAGCAGTAGAAATGTGTCCAAATGTCAGAAAGTTAATAACAGAGGGTCAGGTGCTCTTAGTTTTAGACTGGGGGCAACACAGGTTCAACACGTTCCTAACCAATCTGAAGAGAAGCTCCACTCCAGTGGAAAACCATATGGTTATGAGGTGGGAGTATTGCAGTGAGAGGTAGGAGAACAGCCTTGCTTCACTCTAGTTTGCACACGTCTATTGGGTCAATGGTGAATCCGCTCATAAGGATTATGGTTGGCATCTTGTTGTGCAGTAGACTGGTCATTCAAATTTGAGGAGAACATTCCATAATCCTTTCAATTTGACAGAGTTAAAAAGCCTTTGAGGTTGAAAAAGCTGTGTAGGATAGTTGTTTCAACTCCTAGTACTTTTCTTGGACTTGACTTACTGTGAAGATCATGCCCACTGTGTGCATTGATGGGCCGAATCCACCTTGAGACTCCATTGGAAGAAGGCAATTGAGGCCAATTCTGCAAAGTCCTTACCTCTAGCAGAAAGTAGGGAGATCTTTCTGTAATTACCACAGTCGGTCTTATTTCCTTTCTTGAAAATGGTTATAATTAATCTGTCTCAGAGATCCACCAGCATTTATCTCAATGCTATGCTGAAAACTGAGCAATATGCTGTAAATACATTCATTGCATATTAACTGCATAAGTGCATTTGTAAGTAATTATAAAGCATCTTTATAAATTTTGTGTGCAAAAAACCTTTAGAAATGAAAACAGTTCCAAAGCACTTCATGGGAGAGTTATTAGACACTGAACCATATAGAGATATTTGGATAGGAACCATTACCTTTCTCAAAAAGAGAGGCTTTCAGCAGCAGTTTAAAAGGATGAAGATGGAGATAAGAATTATGAAGGAAAGTTTAGAGCTTACGGCTCAGGCAAATGAGGTTGAGTAATGACCTAGTTGTATTATCGCTATAATCCAGAGACCAAGGTAACTCTCTGGGGGCTTGGATTCGAATCCCGGCATGGTGAAATTTGAATTCAATAAAAATCTGGAATTAAGAGTCTTATGGTGACCATCACCATTGATGATAGTCAGAAAAAAAATCTGGTTCTAATGTCCTTAGAAAATCTGCTATCCCTTAGATACATATGACTGTAGACTCTGAGCCGATTGTTGGGCAAAACTCATCTGGCTCATTAACGCCCTTTAAGGAAGGAAACAGTCATCCTTACCTGGTCCAGCCGACCCCACAGCAATGTGGTTACCTCTTAACTACCCTCTCGGCAATAAAAGCTGGCCTGGCCAGGGTTACTGTCACCCCATGAATGAATACAAAAGCATCAAGCTGCAGTATGGTGTAGGCCCGAAACGTCAGCTTTTGTGCTCCTAAGATGCTGCTTAGCCTGCTGTGTTCATCTAGCTCCACACTTTGTTATCTCGGATTCTCCAGCATCTGCAGTTCCCATTATCTCAGCTGCAGTAACACATATGGTTGCTTATGTGTGCTCGTGAGCTGAGAGACCGAGCTCCAAATCATTTCTCACATATTCACTGAGGCATATGAGAGATTGGGCTTCAGGGTAAATATCCGGAAGACAAAGGTTCTCTACTGGCTTGTTCCAGCCATGTGACATTAACCCTGACTATTGCAACTTACAATGAGTCACCAGCAATTTGGATAAATTCTTACACCTTGGAAGCCTCCTATTAGTGAGGGCAGATATCAGTGATTAAGATTCAACATCACATCCAGCTTGCCAGGGCAGCCTTTGGCCATTTGAGTTTATGAAGACAATGCCCTCAAACCTGGCACCAAGCTCATAGTCTACATAGGACTGAAGTGTTACTTTCTCTGCATAGGGAAACATGGAGAATGTACAAATGACACATTAAATTGTTACAGAAATATCACCAGCAATGTCTCTGCAAAAACCTGTCAATTCACTGGCAGGATAGCATTTGAATATCAATGTCCTTACTCAATCCAACGTTCATAGTGCAGAGACATTGGATCTAATCAATCAGATGAGTTGGGCAGTCAATATCATTTATATTAAGCACAGAAAATGCTGGAGAAATTACAGTCTGTCAGCATCTGTGGAGAGAGAAACAGAGTTAATGTTTTCAGTCCAATATGACTCTTCTTCAGAACTCTTAACAGATGCTCCCAGACCTGCTGATTTTCTCCAGCATTTTCTGTGTTCATTTCAGATTTCCAGTGTCCACCTATTTTGCTGTTATTATTATTTGTATGCCTGACAAGAATTCCAAAACGAGCTCTGTACTCCAAACTAAGCAGTTAGCAGGAGAACAGAGAAAAACTTCAAGGCCATTTTCCATGTCTCCCAAAAAATTACAACATCCCCAAAGCACATTGGGACATTTTGCCCAAGATCACACAAAATGGAAAAGAAATGTCCATGAAGATGCTTACCATCTTGTCTCTGACAGGCTGAATGGAGGCTAATGAAAATAATGTAGGGAACATGCAAAACCTGAGCATCCCAACCCATCCCAAGGTTGTTCAAAGACCACCTGACCACCTGTGGTAGCGTGTATGGATCTGGTATTGAACTGTTTAGTCACTTTACGACCTCCAACTTTAGAGATGAAAGAAGTCAAACTTAGTCTCAAGGGACTGCCCAAGAAAAAAGGTTTTATAAACACTAAGTATCCAGTATAGCAAGGAGATGAGCAAATGAAGTACTGATTGGTAAAAGAAGTACTTTAAGTAACCTGTTGCTAATAATTACCACTCATCTTGGATGCAATATACTGTTTTTTAACATCCATTTTCTGCTGTTTCTCAGAAGACCTTTTTGACTCTGGTTTGGTTAACCTCTTCCGTTCACTATTTGGTGATGCAATCTGTTCTGAAAGAAAAATGAAATGTACCTGTAATATTTTTTAAATTCAAGTATTCTTTTGACTGTTTTTTACTCTGAATATACTCCTGTCTAAATATTCATTTCTAATCTGTCTTACTGTAACTCAAACAAATAGTATATAAAGAAAGATTTTATTATGATGTATTATAAACTAAAAGAATCACGTTAACGTGGTAAATGAGATGCAACTGGAGAAGTATATAACAAAAATGTTAACACTTTTGAGATAATTGTAAAAATATTGAATACAATTTTTAAAAAAAATTTGTATAGATGTTTCCAAAGTATTATTTTTTAAATCAACCTGCTCAGACACATCATGAAATGGCTGGGACAAGAGGGTTTGAGCCACAGAGACATATTGTGACATTCTTCCCAATAGTTTCCTTTTTCTTATCTGTACTTATGATAATCTTGATATTTGTAATTGTTTGTAATTAATTTTGTCTATTTATCTAAAGGAAAGAACCTTCAGTAATCAGAAATAAAAACAGAAATTGCTGAAGAAACTCAGCAGGTAGCATCTGTGGAGAGAAAGCAGAGTTAACATTTCAGGTTCAGTGACCCTTCTTCAGTAACCAGATTTCAGAACAAACATTGCCAAGGAGTGTCTGGACATTTTTTTTTAAACTGGCCCAGTACCAAATCCCCGGTAACACGAATTATATAAGTACTTGCCCACCTGGGGCAGAATATCTAGTGTATTTTTTAAAATTTAAATAACCACCAAATCATCTGTACGACTAATTAAACTATTGGTATTTTTGGTATTTTTAATCAACCCAGTTAAAACACACCATTGAAGCAGGTGGAACTTTAACCCAGGCCTATTGGTCCATTTGTAGGAACACCACGACTGCACTAAAAGGATACCTTCCGATGATTTAACAGTCATCACAATTTTCTTTCCTAACCTTGATTACTCACTGTATCAAAAGGTATACTTCTTTCACAAATATTTTTTCTAAACATATTTTTAAATATAGAAACAATCCTTAAGCAAAACCAATGAAAATACTTCTTTTCATATTTTATATGTTGCATATAATTAAACTTCCATTTTACCCCTTCTTTCATAGAACATAGAAAAGTACAGCAGAGTACAGGCCCTTTGTCCCACGATGTTGTGCTATGGAATAATCTTAATCCAAAAATAAAATAGCCTAACCTACATTCCCCTCAATTCACTGCTGTCCATGTGCATGTCCAGCAGTCGCTTAAATGTCACTAATGACTCCGCTTCCACGACTACCGCCAGTAAACTATTCTTGCGCCCACAACTCTCTGGGTGAAGAACCTCCCTCTGATGTCTCCTCTATACCTTCCTCCTAACATCTTAAAACTATGACCCCTCGTGGCAGTCAGTCCTGCCCTGGGGAAAAGTCTTCAAAGATAAAAATGTTCAATAATAAATTAATTTTTTATATTCTTCTAAAATGTCAATATTTGTGAACATTTATTAATTTCTTGGGGCAGGTATTTCTCTTCATAGACTATCTGACAATTTACAACATGTGTCAACCGGTTTTATTTTCTTTCCAACATTTCTTTCATAGTAGCAAGGCCAATTCGTTTTCTTTGCAGCATCCTGTGTTAGATAAAGTGTCCCAAAGGGAATGATTATCCACGTTACTCTGCAGGCATACTTTTCCTCAGATTTCCCCTTGTACAGCATTTCCTTTCAAACATCAGACAAGTACAATCCTATATCTATTCCTACATTAGTGTCAATGTTTTAAATGCTAAATTGCATTCAAGAATTGTTTCTAATTTCTTAAGCTTCCCAGGCCGATAGACAGTAGTTATTATTCTTGCTCACTCTGAACACAGTAAACCCTGCCATATCAGAATACCCACCTGAAGAGTGGCATGTGAAGCATCACTAAAGCTTACTAACTTCATATTTTCTGGATCACCCAAGGCTGGAAACCTGAGTGTGCATTTCTCTGAATTCAACTTCCTTTATGTTTTACGCATTCTCAAAGTCTCCTCAATGGGAGCATGTTTTAACATGATACTCAGTTCTAATACATCATAACTAGCATCAGCTCTAGTCTGAATATACAGATCAGTTCAACTGACCAAAAGTCTTAATTTGTCTATTTTGATCTTGGATGCAGGATCCAATTCTGGGGAAGATCTGATTCTATTTATTGGGATGCAGCTGACAGGTAAGATTGTTAATCAAAGGTGAAAGCACCTCACTATCTCTGTACCCTCCTACCGTCCATACAGGCCTCCCTATTTGTTTCAAGTCCTCCAGACGCTACTGCTTCCTCTGCCTGCAAACCACCTATTTGTGTGACCTTCTGAAGCTACTCTAACCTTCCCTCTGTCTGTAATCTCACCTAGTCTTAATGATCTTCTCTGTTTGTGACCTTCTCTCATTGCTCTAGTTCTCACTATCTCAAACTTCCTCGAGTCACTACTATCGTTCCTGAAAGTGTACGCCCTTTCATTCAGTGCTAACCTTCCTATCTCTATAATCTCATCTAACCACTAGAACCATTCCTATCTCTGCAATCACCTGCAACGTCCACAGGCCTCCCTACTGCCATAACCTCCTCCTGTCCCTCTAATACACAGTTTTAATTTAACTTTGTCCAGTCCCTACACCACACCTTATGGCTGCATCCTTGTCCTGTTCCTACAACCCTCATGCACTTTGTGACCTTGTCAAATCTTGACAATGCTCTGCATTATTGTATCTTCCTGTTGTCCCCCGCTTTCAACTTTGATTTGTCCCTACTGCCCTCGCTGACTCTGTAAAATTGCACAGTCCCTAAAACAATTCTTGTCCACGTAACCTTTTCTAGTCCTTGCAAAGATCATATGACTATAACATTTTTACATCCATGGAGTCCTCTCCATGAGTATAACTTTCAATATCACTGCTACCACCTCCAGAGCCTACACCTCATCAAGCTCGGACAAACCTCCTTTTGACTGTAACCTCCTCAGTCTCTATCTCAATAACATCATCAAGTCTCTACAACCCTCACGATTGGTGTGACCTCTACCCTCCCTACAGTAGATTGTCTCGGTAACTGCTTCCCAACTCTACAATCCTCCCAATGTCTTGCAATCTTATTCACAGAACATAGAACAATACAGCGCAGAACAGGCCCTTCGGCCCTCGATGTTGCGCCGACCTGTGAACTAACCTAAGCCCCTCCCCCTACACTATCCCATCATTATCCATATGCTTATCCAAGGCCTGTTTAAATGCCCCTAATGTGGCTGAGTTAACTACATTAGCAGGCAGGGCGTTCCACGCCCTTACCACTCTCTGAGTAAAGAACCTGCCTCTAACATCTGTCTTAAATCTATCACCCCTCAATTTGTAGCTATGCCCCCTTGTACAAGCTGAAGTCATCATCCTCGGAAAAAGACTCTCACTGTCCACCCTATCTAATCCTCTGATCATCTTGTATGTCTCTATTAAATCCCCTCTCCGCCTCCTTCTCTCCAATGAGAACAGACCCAAGTCCCTCAGCCTTTCTTCATAGGGCCTGCGCTCCAGACCAGGCAACATCCTGGTAAATCGCCTCTGCACCCTCTCCATTGCTTCCACATCCTTCCTGTAATGGGGCGACCAGAACTGCACGTATTATTCCAAATGAGGCCGCACTAGCATTTTGTACAGTTGCAGCATGACATCACGGCTCTGGAACTCAACCCCTCTACCAATAAGACCTAAAACACCATAAGCCTTCTTAACAGCACTATCAAGCTGGGTGGCAACTTTCAGAGATCTATGTACATGGCCATCAAGATCCCTCTACACATCTACACTACCGAGAATCTTTTCATTGACCCAGTATTCTGCCTTCCTATTATTCCTCCCAAACTGAATCACCTCACATTTATCCGTATTAAACGCCATTTGCCACCTTTCGGCCCAATTCTGCAGTTTATCCAAGTCTCTCAGCAAACTGCAACATTCTTCCACACTGTACACCACTCCACTGACTTTAGTGTCATCTGCAAACTTAATAACCCATCCACCAATGCCTGCGTCCAAGTAATTTATAAAAATGACAAACAGCAGTGGTCCCAAAACAGATCCTTGAGGCACACCACTAGTAACTGGACTCCAGTCTGAATATTTTCCATCAACCACCACTTGTTGCCTTCTTACAGAAAGTCGGTTTCTAATCCAAACTGCTAAATCTCCCTCAATCCCATGCCTTTGTACTTTCTCCAATAGCCTACCATGTGGAACCTTATCAAAGGCTTTACTGAAGTCCATGTACACCACGTCAACTGCCCTACCTTCATCCACATGCTTGGCCACCCTCTCAAAAAACTCAATTAGGTTTGTGAGACACGACCTGCCCTTGACGAATCCATGCTGACTATCTCCAATCAAATTATTGCTTGCTAGATGATTATAAATCCTTTCTCTTATAATCCTTTCCAAAATTTTTCCTACAACAGATGTAACGTTCACAGGTCTATAATTACAGGTCATCCCTACTGCCCTTCTTGAACAAGGGCACAACATTTGCAATCCTCCAGTCCTCTGGTACTCAGTCCCTATAATCCTCCTGTCTGTAACCTCATCTAGTCCATACAACATTCTCCAGTCGCTCAAACGGACCACATCAGCAGAACCTTCTCCCTATCTCTCCTACCAATACAACCCTCTCTGTCTGTGATCATGGAATCTGCAGATGGGTCTAGGCCTGAAACATCAACTTTTGTGCTCCTAAGATGCTGCTTGGCCTGCTGTGTTCATCCAGCTCCACACTTTGTTACCTCCCTATCTGTGTATTCTCTCTCAGCCCCTACAATCATCCATACATATGCAAAATTCTCTCGTCCCTTGAGCCATCCCTACCTGTCTAAACTCTTCCAGACTTCAAAAATCTCTCATTTTTTGTAACTTTGGCAAGCCCCTACAACCCTCATTACCTATTTAACCTTCATCCATCACTGAAAATTTCTGCATCCTGCTCAGTTTCAGTTACCCTTCCTGTCACATTTAGTCTCTCCAACTGTCACAATCTCTGTGAGCTCCTCTCATCTCTAAAACACACTCCACCTCTGTAAACTTCTTTCTTTATTACTCTCCCGATACATGTAATCTCCTCAAGTGATTACATCCTTTTACATCTACAACCTTCTCCAGTTCATAAATCGCATCATATCTCTATAACCTCCTCCAGACATGACTGATATTTATTTCCACAACCTACACCAATCCCTATAATCCTCTAATCACTGTACCCCAACCCCAACTCCAACCACATACCTCTGTTTCTCTGCAAAGTCCTCTCATCCTTATAACCCTCTCTATATTTGTCACCTGTTATAGTCTCTACAATTCTACCTATCTCTGTAATCTTCTCCAGGCCGAACAACTCTCTTTATCCTTTTAAACTCAACCAGACACCACAGCCCTCTCTATCTCTCTCTGCAACATCCTTCAGTTTCTCTAACCCTCAGTAACACTGCAAATTCCTGTAGCCACGACAGCATCAGTTTCAGGAGAAAGTGGGAACTGGGTAATCATTTGGATGGCCATTTGTGATCATACTGAATGGTGGCACAGGATTGTTGGGCCAAATGGCCTACACCTGCCTCTCTTTTCTATGTAACATTCCCATCTCCATCACCTCCTTCAGTCCCGAGGACCCTCCCTACCTGTGTAATCTGCACAAGCTCCTACAGTGCTCCCTGTTACTGTTTCATTTATCAGACCCCAGAACACTGCCTATCTATCAAACCCTCCTTCGTTACCTCCAACCCTCCCAATTCTGGAACATCCTTGAGTGCCTAAAGCCCTCCCTATCCTTGTGTGCTCCTCTTCACTACAACTGTCCAGCACCTTGAAGCCTCCTGATTGCTGGAACTCCATCAAAAGCACAACCTTCTCTATCTCTGTTACCTTCTTGAGTTAACACTTTTAAGACCTCTGCTAGGACATTGCGCTTGTCTAAAATCTGTAACAGTGTAAATTCTGTCCAATGGTATCTCTCCGACTAGTTGAGAGATGAGTACACTGGGGCCTGAGCAGCAAGATCTGGGAAACCTCATGCACTTCATACGTGGGGTTTAGCAGCAGACTAAGTGACATCAGCTCAGTGACTAAATGGCGGGCAAGAAGCTTGGGATCTTCCTGTTATCTAGTGCCCTGTGCCATAGAGTTATCTTATATAGTTAATTCCAAATGCCAAACTCAAACAAGTGAAGGAACAAAAGTTTAAAGAAGATAATTCAAGGCTGAAGAGCTGGTATACTGTTTTGGGATTCAGGTTTTTGGATGATTGGAATGTCTTTTGGGATAGAAAAGGCAGCACAGTGGCTCCATATTTAGCACTATTGCTTCACAGCACCAGGGACCCAGGTTCAATCCCAGCCTTGGGTGACCGTCTGAGGAGTTCGCACATTCTCCCCGTGTCTGCGTGGTTTTCCTCCGGGTGCTTTGGTTTCCTCCCATGGTCCAAAGATGTGTAGGTTTGGTGGTTTGGCCATGGTACAATTGCCGATAGTGTCAAGGGATGTGTAGGCTCGGTTGGTTAGCCATGGGGAATGCAGGGTTACACGGCAGCAGGGTGTGTCTGGGTGGGATGCTCTTTAGAGGATCAGTAATAGGCCTAATAGCCTGCTTCCACACAGTAGGGATTCTATTTTATGTTCAAAAAGGATGGGTTTAACCTAAACTTGCCAGGATAGAGAAGGCAACTGGAGGAATTTTAAGCAGCAGTGTAAATGGAGTGATTGATGGGTAAGTTATGAATGTGAGGAAAGCATATCAATTACAAAAGAAAGACAAGAGAGAGTCAGAGTATGAAGTAACTCTGAAGAACTAAGTTGCATTTATTTCAATGTAAGGAGTCTTACAAGTAAGGCTGATGAGCTCAGGGCATGTTTAAGAACACGGGATCGGGATATTATAGCTATTACAGAAACTTGGCTGAGAGATGGACAAGATGGGCAGTTCAATCTTCTTGCTTTTAGTTGTTACAGGAAGGGTAGAAAAGAATGCAAGAAAGGATGGGGGGTGTGGTTGCATTTTTGATTAAGGAATACATTACTGCTGCAACTTGGAAAGTTATTTCTGAAAAATTGTCCAGTGAAAATGTATGCGTAGAAATTACAAATAAGAAAGGAAAGATCACTTCGATGGGATTGTACTACAGGCCCTCCAAATAGTAAGACTGAAATTGAGAAACAGCCCTCTAGAGAGGTCTCAGATATATATAAGCATAATAAGGTTGTAATAATGGGGGATTTTAATTTTCCATCAACTGGGGTTACCATAATGTTAAAGGTTTGGATGGTGAAGAATTTCTCAAATGTGCTCAAGAAAACTTTCTTTATTAACATGTGGTTGCCCCACTAGAAAAGTAGCAAAACTAGACCTTCTTTTGGGTAATAAGGCAGGGCAGGTGACCAAAGTAGAAGTGGGGGAACACTTTCGGTCTAGTGATCAGAATTCTATTAGTTTCGAAATGGTAATAGAATAGGATAAGCCTTCCATAAAAGCGAAAGCCTTTAACTGCAATAAGGCAAATTTTACTGGTCTTAGACAAGAACTTTCAAAAGTTGAGTGGAGTAGACTTGGAGTAGACTGTTTGCAGGTAGAAGGACGTCCAACAAGTTGGGGGCGTACAAGAGTGCGATGACGAGAGTTCAGGGGCATTTTGTTCCTGTTGGAGTGAAGGATAAGAGTGGTAAGTTAAGGAATAATGTATGAATAAAGATATTGAGGTGCTAGTCAAGAATAAAAGAGAATCCTGTTTGTAGATATATACAGCTTGGTTCAAATGAATCTTTAATCAATATAAAGAGTGTAGGCACATTCTTAAGGGAGAAATCAGGAAGACAAACAGGGATATGAGGTAGCATGACAGATAAGGCTAAGGATAATCCAAAGAGATTCTACGAATATATTAAGAGCAAAAGGGTGACTAGAGAGAGGGTGGGCCTCTTAAAGATCAAGGATGTCATCTTTGTGTTGAACCCCAGGAGATAGGAGAGAGACTAAATGAATATTTCACATCAGTTTTTACTGTGGAGAAAGTAATGGAATCTCGAAGATGCACAGAAATAAAATTTCATGCATTAAAATCAGTTCACATTACAGAAGAGGAAGTTTGAGAGGTCCTAAGGGATATAAAGGTGGATAAACCTTCAGGATCTGATCTAATGTATCCCAAAATATTCTGGGAAGTAAGGGAGGAAATTAAAAGACCCCTTGCAGAAATATTTGCATCATCTATAACTACAGGTGAGGTGCCTGATGACTGGAGGGTGGTTAATGCTGTACCTTTGTTTAAGAAACTTTGTAATGAGAAACCAGGGAGCTATAGACCTGTCAGTCTGACATCAGTTGTGGGCAAATTATTGGAACTGATTATAAAAGATAGGATTATTGGACATTTAGACAGGCAAAAATTGATTAGGAATAGTCAGGATGGTTTTGTGCAAGGAAAATCGTGTCTCACAAACTTGATTGAGTTTGTTGAGGAAGTTACCGAAAAGGTGGACGATGGCAGAGCAGTAGGCATTGTTTATTTGGATTTTAGTAAAGCTTTTGACAAGGTTCCGCATGGCAGACTAATTAGTAAAGTTGAGTGTCATGGGATTCAGGGTGACCGTGCCAACTGGATGCATAATTGGCTTAATGGCAGGGGTCAGAGAATAATGATAGAGGGTTGCTTTTTGGCCTGAAGACCTGTTTCCGAAAGTGTTCCACAGGGATTGATTCTGGATCCTCTTTTGTTTGTTATTTATATAAATGGATGAGAATATAGAAAGCATGGTTGGTAAATTTGTGGATGACACCAAAATTGGTGGCCTTGTAGACAATGAAGAACAGTTTCTAAGATTACGCAGGGATCTTGGTCAAATGGGTCTATAGCCTGCAAAATGACAGATGGAGTTCAATCTGGATAAATGCAAGGTATTGCATTTTGGTACTATAAACAACGGTAGGGCTTATACAATTAATAGTAGGCTTTGGGTAGTGTTGTAGAATAGAGGGACCTAGGGGCGCAGGTACATAATTCTTTAAAGTTTGCATCACACATGGACAGGATGGTTAAAAAGGCTTTTGGCATGCTTGCCTTCGTTGCTCAGTCCTTTGAGTATAGCAGTTAAGATATTATGTTGAGGTTGTACAGGACATTGGTGAGTCCTCTTCTGGAATACTGTGTCCAGTTCTGGTCACCCAGATATAGACCATAAGACCATAAGACCATAAGACATAGGAGTGGAAGTAAGGCCATTTGGCCCATCAAGTCCACTCCGCCATTTAAATCATGGCTGATGGGCATTTCAACACCACTTCCCTGCACTCTCCCTGTAGCCCTTGATTCCTTCTGAGATCAAGAATTTGTCGATCTCTGCCTTGAAGGCATCCAACGTCCCGGCCTCCACTGCATTCTGCAGCAATGAATTCCACAAGCCAACCACTGAAGAAATGTCGTCTCATTTCAGTTTTGAATTTACCACCTCTAATTTAAGGCCCACGGGTCCTCGTCTCCCTGCCTAACGGAAACAACTTCCTAGCGTCCACCCCTTCTAAACCATACATTATCTTGTAAGTTTCTATTAGATCTCCCCTCAACCTTCTAAACTCTAATGAGTACAGTCCCAGGATCCTTAGCCATTCATCATACATTAAACCTACCATTCCAGGGATCATCCGTGTGAATCTCCGCTGGACATGCTCCAGGGCTAATATGTCCTTCCTGAGGTGTGGGGCCCAAAATTGGACACAATATTCTAAATGGGGCCTAACTAGAGCCTTATAAAGCCTCAGAAGCACATCGCTGCTTTTATATTCCAACCCTCTTGAGATGAACGACAACATTACATTCACTTTCTTAATTACAGACTCTACCTGCAAGTTAACCTTTAGAGAATCCTGGAACAACACTCCCAGATCCCTTTGCACTTCTGATGTGCGAATTTTCTCACCATTTAGAAAATAGTCCATGCCTGTATTCTTTTTTCCCAAAGTGCAAAACCTCACATTTACTCACATTGAATTTCATCAGACATTTCCTGGACCACTCTCCTAAACTGTAAAGCTTTCTGCTGCTTCCCCACCTCCTCAGTACTACCTGCCTGTCCACCTATCTTCGTATCATGGACAAACTTCGCCAGAATGCCCCCAGTCCCTTCATCCAGATCATTAATATATAAGGTAAACAGCTGTGGCCCCAACACTGAACCCTGCGGGACACCACTTGTCACCGGTTGCCATTCTGAAAAAGAGCCTTTTATCCCAACTCTCTGCCTTCTATCAGACAGCCAATCCTCAATCCAAGCCAGTAGCTCACCTCGAACACCATGGGCCCTCACCTTGCTCAGCAGCCTCCCGTGAGGCACTGTATCAAAGGCCTTTTGGAAGTCGAGATAGATAATATCTACTGGGTTTCCCTGGTCTAACACATACTTGTTACCTCTTCAAAGAATCCTAACAGGTTTGTCAAGCATGACCTCCCCTTACTAAAACCATGCTGACCTGTTTTAATCTGACCCTGCACTTCCAGGAATTTAGAAATCTCATCCTTGACAATGGATTCTAGAATTTTACCAACAACTGAGGTTAGACTAATCGGCCTATAATTTTCCATCTTTTGCCTTGATCCTTTCTTAAACAAGGGAGTTACAACAGCAATTTTCCAATCATCTGGGGCTTTCCCTGAGGGAGGTGGCTGAGGAAATAGCAGAGGCTTTGGTCATGATCTTTCAAAAGTCACTGGAGTCACTGGATATTATCAAGCTGGAGAGGGTTCAGAAGAGATTTACCAGGATGTTGCCAGGTATGGAAGGTTTGAGTTATAAGGAAAGGCTGGATGGGCTGGGACATTTTTTCCACTGGCGTGTAGGAGGTTGAGAGATGACCCGATACAAGTTTATAAAATAATGAGAGGTATAGATAAAGTTGAAGGTGGTTGTCTTTTCTCCAAGATTAGGAATTTCAAAACTATGGGGTATATTTTTAGGGTGACAGGAGAGAGATATAAAAAAGATATAACAGGAAAATATTTTACACAGAGGGTGGTTCACATGTGGAATGAACTTCCTGAGGATGTGGTCGATGTAGATACAATTACAATGTTTAAAAGACATTTGGATGGGTATATGATTAGGAAAAGTTTGGGCCAGGAGCAGGCAGATGGGACTAATTTAGTTTGGGATTATGTTGGTATGGACCAGTTGGATCAAAAGAGTCTGTTTCCATGATGTATGATTCCATAACTCTATCTGCCCCTCATTTAGTGAGCCTGTCAGGTTTTCCAGTCCCTACCCTAGACCCTCACTGTAACTCTTCCAGCTGCTGAACATCTTCTTTCTCTGCAACCACCTCCAGACCATATAAACTGGCCTTCATCTGTTACTTCCTGCAGTCCCAAATGAGCCTGTTCCATATTCTCTCGCCAAATACTTATGAGCTGCAAGAAACAAAACTTGAAGGAGGTTTGAGTCATTGATAAAAATAACTCACCCCTTCTCCATCTTCCATGGGAGGCCTCTTTTTCAAATAGAGTGTCTTTGTTTGTCTCCCCTACAAGGGAATGGAAGCATCCCTTCAGTATCCACCCTGTCCATTCCCCTAAGGATCTGTACATTTCAAAAAGATCAACTCATTCTGATGACCCTTCGCAGCACAGGGCCAAAATATCCAAGTCAGTATCTTTCGACACTTCTGGAACCTCTTCATACTGTTGTATCCCTCCCTAATTTTGAAGACTCCCCAGTCTGTACAGTACTCCAAACCTCTAACAACTTGGAATATCAAAAACCTGCCTCCCTCTGTATATTCCTCAAACTCCTATTTCTGTAAACTCCTGAATCCACTACAACCCTCATCTCTCATGTCTCCCAGCTCCTACAATTCTCCATGTCTCTAAACTGCTCCAGCATCTTCAAACCTCCCGAACTTCATAAAGTCCTGCTGCTCCAACAACCATCCCTCCCTGTGTAATCTTCTCCTGTCACTGAATCACTATGTCTCAGTGACTTTGGTCAGAACTATAACCGTCTCAATCTCTATAAACTCCTTCAGCCCTCTTTAATTCTGTTACCTCCTTCAGTCCTGACAACACTAATCATCTGCAACATCTTCAAGCCCCTACAAACTTCCTTAACAGTGGAACTTCCAAGCTTTACAACTCTTTATCTCTAACTTCCTCCAGTGACCTCAACACTCTTCAAATCCGTAACTGCCTCCAGTCTCTATGACCCTACTGGTCCAGCCAGAACCTGGCCATTTCTTTTGTATTGTTTCTTATTTTCTGCTTTTGACTTAAAGTTCAGGATGGCGCCAGAGAGTAGTGACTCTGCACTTTTCACTGTATCCCTGGTCTCAGGTACATGTGACAATAAAATCTAATCTCATCCGTCCTGACTTGCTCTGCTCGATATTTACTCTTATATAGTAAAAGAAACCTAACTACATATCTAGACATCTTTCTTATTTTATTCATCACAAATAGCACAAATTTAGAAGAATTACCAGAAAATTATCAACATGCATCATAAAGATGCCTGTGAGTTTCTCCTTTTGAGATCAATAAAATATGGTTGAATCCACTAACAACTAAATGTAATCTGGTTTCAGTTCAACACACCTAACTTGCAAATACATTCTGATCCATTTTTCAAAACATAAACATACTTATTTAATATCCGCTATTTCACTTTGATGTCGCCATCTTTACGTAACTTAAAGACTTTCCTTTAATTTTTCTCGTTATAAAAATGCAGCTTTTATACCCATCCATTTCCATTCCCCGGAATACGTTGCTAAAACAAAGAGTTGAGAACATCTTCAGTCTTATACTTTACCCCACAGGGGAATTGACTCTCATATTTTGATCACCAATTTCTCTTCGAAACCCCGAGACACTAGTCTATCTTTAGCCTCGTATATACCACACATAAATAACCTTTTCAGTGTTTATCCATTACTGTGATAGGCCCAGCTGCCTCTCTCTGGCATTTCTGTATATACAATAAATTCTTTTCAGCTTTCCGATTCTTATTATTTGTCATTCTTTATCAACTTATCTTCTAATGTATTAATATATACTAAAACACCTTGATTATAAGCTTCTGCTCCTGGTCAGTATTCCTAGCCAGTTCCATTGTCCTTGTTGTATATAAGCTACAATCTCCACCCAACTTCCAACCCAACTCATTCTAGACTGCTCCTACAGCTCTCCCCTTGCTATGATATCAGCTCCTTTTGCAAATCTGTGATGTATTGGTTTGGCTTTGTTCACTGTGAGGTCCACAATCATAAATCATATTATGTTTTCTGTCCTACAATGTCGTTACCTCCTTTTGCCAATCCACAGATCTTACCTTAGTAATGTCTGTATTTGCTAATTGCTTTCTCTGCTCTCTCAATAATGGTGGCATATTTCTATTCATGGTCCCTTTTGGCATTTCAGTTCTTGACCTTTGACACTTGTCCATGGGATAGTTAGTTCTAACCAGTGTGTCACTATCGATTTGTCCACACTCAGTCAATAGTTCTGCCATAAGCTACTTCACATAACTGTCCAAAATATATGGATGTGAAATGCATTGTGTTTCACTCTTTACTATTTGGTCTGATTCTATAAACGTATAATCAGTACTAATTAACCTTACAGAATGCACCCTGAAAGTCTGATTGCAATTTTGTAAAATTACTATTTTGTCATAACTGACTTAAAATTCTGAGATGATGCCAAAGAGTGGTGACTCTGCACTTTTCACTGTATCCCTGGTCTCAGGTGCACGTGACAATAGAATCTAATCTAATCACTCCTGACCTGCTCTGCTCGATATCTAATCCTAAAGAGTAAAAGAAGCTTGACTACCAATCGGAACATTTTTCTTACTTTATTCATCACACATTGCACACATTCAGCAGAATCACTCACAGAAAATCATCAACATGCGCCATAAAGTTGCCTGTGAGTTTCTCCTCGTGATATCAATAAATCATGGCTGAATCCACTAACGACTAAATCCATAATTATAGTTGATGCAAATATTTCTGCAAGGGATCTTGTAATTCCTCCCTTACTTCCCACAGATTTAACAATGTTTTGCTATCCACACTCTATGTCCTTCTCTTTCGTAATATACTATGTCACCAGATGTACTATGTAGCCCTCACCCACAGGTCATGATGTCATCTCATGGATTTCCCACGTCAAGGCAAATTTTAGTTTACAACCTGGGTGTTCTGCTAAGGTTTTGTGAAGCATCTTATTAATTACTGCATGATCTTTTTCATAAATACCATTATTATTGGTACATCCTGCTGCTGTATTAGTTACAACAATGATCATATTTTCACATACTTCCCTGACCTCTTAGCAAACCCACACCTCCAACTTCTTTCATCGCTGAGGAAATCAGCCAGTGTCCCTATTCTGTTGCCTATCCATTTCTCCACTACTTTGTCCACAATCACTTTTTCCTTTCCTGTACATTATTCCAGACTGTCTAAATTCAGTTGCCAGGTTCATAACGTGTAAGATGAAAATGTGTTATTCAGTTACCTCATACCTTCTACTCCAATGCTAAAACATTATTGAAGTCTCTCCCTAATGTGGACTCACTATGGGCCAAGATGGTGGCCTTCTACATTTTTAATACTTTTTACCTTCCTCACACATCTTTTTTATACGTTCAGTGTACTCATTGTCCCTTACCCCTGCATCCTTCCATGCAATGTTTAACTTTTGAGAAGATGGATGGACAAACTGTCAACTGAGTTTTAAGACAACAGCCTTTCTTCCTTTAAACGCCTGGCCTTAATGCTATTCATGCTTACTTTAAGATATTAATTCAAGACGTTAGATTTCATAAAAGATGGGATTTTTGTACGGATTTAACGTTGTCCTGCTGCAGTTGTATGCAGCCTTGGTGAGACCACAGCTGGTGTACTTTGGACATTTTTTATCTCCTTATCAAAGAAAGGATTTATTTGCTGTCAAGGGAGTGTAACAGACGTTCAGCAGACTAATACTTGGGATGGCTGGATTGTCTAAGGGGAGAAGGTGAAGAAATTGAGCCCATATTCTGTAAAGTTTGAGAGAATGATACGTGATCTTATTGAAATTTATGAAATTCTTACAGAGCTTGACAGGATAGATGTTGATAGGTTTTTATACTAGCTCGTGAGTCAAGAATCTTAGAATTTGACCCTGCGGTCAAGTGATTAGAACAATTATTGATTCAGACCAAAAGTCATTTTAAAATGGATATAAGTCACAGCTCTTCACCGTTGTGTCAATATCATGGAATTTCTTTCTCATCCACAAAGAAGCATCAGAACCATCAGCAGAAGGATTTCAAAACTTCAAAGAAGGAACACATCACAACCAGAAAGCTTTGTTCCAAAATGATTTATGCCCATGGTGTGAAAAATCATGTCAGTGTCTTCAACCAAAGGTTTACATTATACATTCAATTATGTAATCACTAATCTTATATGGAGATGTGCCCAATGCTTCAGGAAATAGTACAAACCCTGTTTGTTCACTTACCTTTGTTGTTTCATCATCCTGAACCAGAATTTCCTTCATTCAAGGCATTCTTGCAATGTTGATTCAATCTCTACATGTTAATTTGCCATGGCCTTTATCACTGATGGCAATCAAGATATTCTTTATGAAAAATGTAAGACCACCTTTACAATCTAACAAGTTATGACCATTTTGTGAACAGCAAGTTCACAAATCATGGTTCATCAGAATCTTTGACACCAATAATAGAATTTAATGGAACAGAAACTAGTGATACATGTAAAAGGATCATTACAAAACAAACATAAACCAATCTACCTAGTCACAGACTACACAAACAGATAAGTCAAAATTAATGGTGAAGCTGGAGTAATGTAACATTCATTGTGCATGGGGCAAGGAATGAGGAAGAAAAAGAAATTATACATGCAATGTCTACCATATGCAATTTTCTTTTTGTAAAATATTATACATCTTGATAATCTTTTTGAGACAATGGGAGATATATTGCTTCTTACCACTCTGTAATCTTTAATAAGCTCGTCAATAAGAGTGGTGCTAAAGTAAATCACTTTTAGAAAACCAAAGAAAATAGAACTTACTTTGATTCATAGTTTTCTAGTATAACTATAAAGCATTTATAAAACACATTTTTGGCAATAAACTAAAGTATTTTTACAATAGGCAAAATGTGTTTATTGGCATATTTTTAAAAATTACTACCTGTCATTTCCTGCATATAGTAGGACTGCTTTGTACAGGTGTCCGAAATGTGAGCTTTGCAATGGCTTGTCCTCATTGTGAATGTGGATCGATTCTCCAGAAACATTCCATTCCTATTGTAAAGTGGATTACACAGTGTCAAATACTACTGTACTCTACACTAGTAGCAAATGTATATTTTGAAGGAGGAAGCAGGTAACCAATTTCTTTTCAATCTCTCAAAATTTATAGGTGACCTACTGTTTAAAGAGATTCTGGGATAATAAAACAAGAAAGAAATATAATTATTCACTTTACATATAAACTGCATTTGTTTATTTTACTGTTTCATAGCTAAAAATGGCAATTTATCAAATGTAGCCTTAACAACTCAGAACTTAAACATTGTTTAAGTAATTGAATAGTCTTAATCTTTTTATGTTGACAATGGCAAAGCTATTGATTCTTTTTTAGCACTGAACAAAACTTACAATGATTTCTGGTATCTGCACATGCGCAAATAAAATGCAGAAGTTTGAGCACCATTGTTGGTGATGTACTATTTCTGCACAAGATGCATTGTTGCAGTTTTTGCTGATAGAATCCACACAAAAATCACAGTGATGGTATAAACTTAGCCTGATTATACATTATTTTCACTTTAAAGACAGATAAAATGAGTAACTGATTTTGTTTTTAATAGTTTAATAAGCGATGAATGCTGTCTTGACATGTTTTACAATTGTACAGCCTCATTCCCAAAGTAGAAAAGTGAAAAATGGAACTTTTTGAGAAAAATGAAATTTAAAATAGCTTAACAGTTTCCTTCCTGTTTTCAGTTTTAAATCTCTCTCAGTGTCATGTATGTTCTCCAATTTTTAACGAAAACTGAAAGAACTGTGGATGCTGGAAATCAGAAACAAAATCAGGAATTGCTGGAAAAGTTCAGCAGGTCTAGCAGGCTCTGTGGTGAAAAATTTTCATTCTTCTTTGCTCTTCTCTCTCCTTGGGTTTTATCTGCACCCATGCCACAGAGGGGTGGCATGGTGGCTCAGTGGTTAGCACTGCTGCCTTACAGTACCAGAGAACAGGGTTCAATTCCACCTCAGGCAACTGTGTGGAGTTTGCACATTTCCCTGTGTCTGCATGGGTTTCCCCTGGGTGGTCTGGTTTCCTCCCACGGTTTGGTGGACTGAACGTGTTAAATTGCCCATACTGTGCAGGGATGTGCAGTATAGTGGGATGGGTCTGGGCAGGATGTTCCGAGGATCAGTATGGACTTGTTGGGCCAAACAGCCTTTTTCCATAGTGTAGGGGTTCTATGATTTTATCGTTTACTCTTTACCACCCTCTACCCACTCCCGACCCCATCTTCTGCATTAAAACCAACTTTATTCCTAGCTACCATTAGCTCTGAAGAAGAGTCATTGGAATCACAATGTTAACTCTGATTTCTCTCCACAGATGCTGTCAGACCTGCTCAGCTTTTACAGCAATTTTTGTTTCCACTCCAATCTTTAGTTTGCTTTCTATTTAACATTCTAAAAATATTTTAAGTATAACTAATACTGGTTGTTCATAAGTCCTTGTTTTGCAGTCTGCATGTGCAAGGTTTTCAGGTCCTCCAAAGGTTGAGAATGACACCATTTCCCAGCACTGGCATTTTACAGGAGTTACATTCATGGCATTGACAAGGTTGCTTATACCTAGAAAGCAAGCAGCCAATTAAAGCTTATTAAGAAGAACCTTATTAACAACAGCTAAAAGAGGCGAACTGGGATTTTCCAGATGAGCTCCAACTTTCTAATGTGGCAGGAAGGCAGGTTGTCAGGTCCACCCTGTTTTGATATAACTGCTCCAAAGATAATGCCAAAGAGAGTATTCCTTCCACTGTGAACACACCTCCCAAAAGTGATAGCCTCTCTACTTTTTCCATGTTATATTTAAGTTTTCAAGACCAGCTACTGTGACGGCATTTCCATGTTGAAACACCCTCCCTGTTCTCTGTAATATAGTTGGCTGCTCCTTTAAATTGGAATGGATCTAATTGGTCCTCCAGCTTCAAGAACCCACTGCAACCACAAAATACTCTGGTCAAAAATTTCAACAGGTGACTGTTTAATGTCTGTTGGAATTGCGGTGCCCTTTAAACAGTACTTCCTGTGTAGTATGAAATCTCATTTAACTGTGTTACACGAGTAACTAGTTTCCCTCAGGCATGAACAAAATATTTATCAAGTGCCACACTACCTTATTACTCCACAATATTTTCAAAGAAAGACAATTAGTTCTTAGAAGAAAAAAGGCTAACATTCAAATGGAGGTGGGCAAGGGAACAACAGTCATCCTGGCATCATGATTAGTTGCCCATGGCCATTGGCTGAAAGAGTTTAGACTGGAAGGTGACAGCGCATAGGTGGCCATTATGATGTATATCAACAGGGACAGGTGGGGAGCGATGGGTACAAGTGGCAGGGTCCAGGAAAATGAGCCAGGATCTTCCTGGGAGAAGACCAGGAGTTCCCCTAATTCATTCCAAGGGAAAAACAAACAAACACCATTTCAAGAGATAATGGGAACTGCAGATGCTGGAGAATCTGAGATAACAAAGTGTGGAGCTGGATGAACACAGCAGGCCAAGCAGCATCTTAGGAGTACAACAGCTGACGTTTCGAGCCCAGGCCCTTCATCAGAAAAGGGGGATGGGGAGAAGATTCTAAAATAAATAAATAGGGAGAGACAGGGAGGCAGACCGAAGATGGATAGAGGAGAAGATAGGTGGAGAGAAGAGTATAGGTGGGGAGGGGATAGGTCAGTCCGTGGAGGACGGACAGGTCAAGGGGGCAGGATGAGGTTGGTAGGTAGGAAATGGAGGTGCGGCTTGAGGTGGAAGGAGGGGATAGGTAAGAGGAAGAACAGGTTAGGCAGGCAGGGACGAGCTGGGCTGATTTTGGGGTGCAGTGGGGGCAGGGGAGATTTTGAAGCTGGTGAAATCCACATTGATACCATTGGGCTGCAGGATTCCCAAGCAGAATGGGAGTTGCTGTTCCTGCAACCTATGGGTGGCATCATTATGGCACTGCAGGAGGCCCAGGATGGACATGTCATCTCAGGAATGGGAGGGGGAGGCTGAAATGGTTCGCGACTGGGAGGTGCAGTTGTTTATTGCGAACCAAGCGTAGGTGTTCTGCAAAGCAGTCCCCAAGCCTCCGCTGGGTTTCCCCAATGTAGAGGATGCCAGACTGGGTACAGCGGATGCAGTATACCACATTGGCTGATGTGCAGGTGAACATCTGCTTGATGTGTAAAGTCATTTAGGGGCCTGGGATGGGGCTGACGGAGGAGGTGTGGAGGCAGGTGTAGCACTTCCTGCGGTTGCAGGGAAAAGTGCCGGGTGTGGTGTGGTTGGAGGGGAGTGTGCAGCAGACATGGGAGTCGCGGAGAGAGTGGTCTCTCTGGAAGGCAGACAAGGATGGGTTGGAAAAATGCCTTTATTGGTGGGGTCGGATTGTAGATGGCAGAAGTGTCGGAGGATGATGCTTTGTATCCAGAGGTTGGTGATGTGGTATGGGAGGAGTAGGGGGATTCTCTTTTGGCGGTTATTGCGGGGACGGGGTGTGAGGGATGAGGTGCGAGAAATGTGGGAGACACGGTCAAGGGCGTTCTCGACCACTGCAGCAGGGGAAAGTTGCAGTCCTTGAAGGACGAGGACATCTGGGATGTACAGGAGTCGAATGCCTCATGCTGGGAGCAGATGCGGTGGAGGCGAAGGAATTGGGAATAGGGGATGGAATTTTTGCAGGAAGGTGGGTGGGAGAAGGTGTATTGCAGGTAGCTGTGGGAGTCAGTGGGCTTGAAATGGACATCAGTTTGTAGGTGGTTGCCTGAGATGGAGACAGAAAGGTTCAAGAAGGTGAGGGACATGTTGGAGATGGTCCAGGTGAACTTAAGGTTGGGGTGGAAGGTATTGGTGAAATGGATGAACTGTTTGAGCTCCTCTTGGGAGCATGAGGCGGCGCCGATAGTCATCAATGTAACGGAGGAAGAGGTGGGGTTTAGGGCCAGTGTAGGTGCGAAAGAGGGACTGTTCCACATCACCTACAAAGAGGCAGGCATAGCTTGGGCCCATGCGGGTACCCATGGCCACCCCCTTTGTCTGTAGGAAGTGGGAGGAATCAAAAGAGAAGTTGTTAAGGGCTCCTGACCTTGATATGTCCGTCCTCCCCAGACTGACCTATCCCCTTCCCATCACCCCACCCTTACTCTCCTCTCCACCTATCTTCTCCTCTATCCATCTTCAGTCCGCCTCCCCGTCTCTCCCAATTTATTTCAGAATCCTCTCCCCATCCCCCTTTTCTGATGTAGGGTCTAGGCCCGAAACGTCAGCTTTTGTACTCCTGAGATGCTGCTTGGCCTGCTGTGTTCATCCAGCTCCACACTTTGTTAAACACCATTTCAAGACCACTTCTACCGCTACTCCATTCTACAGGGCAGATTCCAGACTAGCCTTTCTTATCACTCAAGGTAGTGTACTTCCTTAGACTAATTAACTGACATATCATATTGAAACTGTTGCTTAACAAACCCAATAAACTATCAGAAAATTGCTACTCGCCATCAACTGCCTATAATGGATAACTGTGATCACATCCACCCAAATATTAACACCCGCTTTACTCCCCAGGGGTGGCTTTATGAAATACAGAAACATAGAAAATAGGAGCAGGTATGAACTTGGCGCACTGAGCCTGCTTTGCCATTCAATAAGATCACATCTGATCCTATATCTCAATGTCATACACCTGTACTCTTCCCATAACCCTTGATCCCTTTATAGTTTAGGAATCTATTTATTTCTTAAATATATTCAGTGATACAGCCTCCACAAATCTATGTAGTAGAATATTCCACAGGTTTACATTCTCTTCTCATCTCAATCCTAAATGGTCTATCCCATATATTGAAACAATGGACCCTTGTTCTAGAGTCCCAAGCAGGAGAATAATAGTCCTTGCATTCAGTCTGTCCAGTCCTTTTACAGATTAATGAGGTTACTTCTCATTCTTCTGAACTCCAATGAATACAGCCCTCATCAAACCAATCACTCCTCATAAGACAAATCTGCCTTTCCAGGAATCAGTCTGGTGAACTCTTGTGTACTCCCTCCATTACAAATGAATATTTTTCTTAGGTAAAGAAACTAAAACTACATATAATACTCTGGGGTGGTCTCATCAAAGCCATGTACAGCTGCAATAAGACATCCTTGTTTCTATGCTCAAATTATTTTATAATGAAGGCTACAAGCACGCACCAGCTTGATTTCAGTGATTTCTACAAGGACATTCAGATCCACTTCTGTATAAACATTTCCTAATCTATCACCTTTTAAATAACCACTCTGCCATTCTGTTTTTCATACTGAGATGAATATCTTCACAATGCTATATTGCATTTGCCATGTATGTATCCAATCACTCAATTTATCTAAATTACCTAGAGGTCTCTTTACTTCCTCATTACTCACAATTCTTCCTAGTTTTGAGACAAGTGCACTCTTGGAAAAAATACATTTGATTTCCTCATCTAAATGATTAGTTTACATAATGAAAGCTGATCTCTGAGGTACGCCACATTATACTGCAAAATAAAGGACACATTCATTTCTTCTGTTTCCTATCTGCTAACCAAATCTTTATCCATACTGGTATATTACCCCCAATCCTGTTTTTGCAAACTTGCAAATAATGTCTTATGTGGGATGCTAACAAAGCTTTCTGAAAATCCAAAATACACTACATCCACTGGTTCTTCTTTAACTACTTTACTGGTGCAATCCTAAAAAGAAACGTAACTTGAGTTTGTCAAATGTAATTTCCCTTCCATAAAGCCTTGTTGACTTTGTCTAATCCTGTTGATATTTTCTATATGTCCTCATCACATGCTTTACAATAGACACTAGCAATGAACATACTACAGATGTTATATTATTAGGCTAACTGGTCAGTACTTCTCTGCTTTCTCTCTTCCCCACCTTTTTCATAAATTTTTGATGAACCCTTGACAAAGAGTTACATTTGCCACATTCCAATCTGCTGATCCTGTTCCAGAATATACCTAATTTTGGAAGATGACAACAAACACATTCACTATTTCTATGGCTATCTCTTTCAAAATTGATCTATCACCAGGGTCAGGAGGTGGCGACTTGCATGGAAAATGAGCAAACTGATCACAGAGCTTTGGCACAGAGAGCCATTCAAGACAGGGAAGAAATAGGAATGTAACAGTGGTTAGGGACAGTATAATTAAGGCTATAGGTACTGTTCTCTGTAGCAGGATCCCCAAAGGCTGTGTTGCCTGTCCATTACGAAGGCAAATGGCATCTCCTTGAGGAAGAATTTACAAAAGGAGGGGAAGGACCCAACAATCTACATTGGTACCAACAGTTTGCATAGGACTAAAATGGAGAATCTGCTGAAAGATTTTTAATAGCTTAATTAAATTATAAAGCAGAAAACCAATGAAATAGTCTCTGAATTACTACCTAAGCATTGGACAAAGTGACATTGGGTAAATAAAGTCAAGGAGCTAAATATGTAACTCAAAGATGATGTGGGTAAAATTGGTTTCAGTGCATGGAGTACTGGTACAGTACTGGGGTAGAAGGGAGCTGTTTTGGTGAGACAGGCTTGACTTGCAACATACAGGATTGAAAAACTAGGGCTATAGAGGTTTTGAGCTAATTACAGCAAAGAGGGGAAAGTTTGGGAGAGGGTTAATGTAGGCTTACAAAGCAAAAAGGATATGGTAAAATTATGGGGTAAGCATTTGGATAACAATACCCAGGAGTGGTACAGTAAGGAACATAGTATACAAGCATTGAAAACAGCAGTAATAAGGATCAAAAGGAGGAAAAATGGCAAAAAACAAAATTAATCTCTCTTTACTCAAGTGTGCATGCTACTCAGAACAAAATAAATGAATTAGCAACACAAATACAGATTGATGGGTATGACTTTATAGCCATTACAAAGGCCATATTTCAAGGACATCCCCTAATAGCTATACAATGGGATGGAAAATAATTCAGGAGATAATGAGGGCAGAAAGAAAGACAGTTCATTAATCATTTGTATTCTTAAACTTAATTTTTGTTTATTCACTTATGGGACATGAGCATCACTGGCTGGCCAGCATTTATTGCCCATTTCCAGTTGTTTTTGAGAAGGAGGTAGTGAGCTGTCTTTTTCACCCACGGCAGTCCGTGTGCTGGAGATAGACCCACAATGCCATTACGGAGGGAATTCCATGATTTTGGCTCAGCGATAGTGAAGAAATGACAATATATTTCCAAGTCAGGATGATGAGTAGCTGCAGAAGAGAAGGATTTGGGAGTTCTCATCCATGAATCACAAAAAAACTAGCATCCAAGTTCAGAGGATAATAGGGAATCAAGTGGAATGTTAGCCTTTATTTCAAACAGGATGGAGAATAATAGTAGGAAGGTTTTACTAAAACTATACAAGGCACTTGTCAGAAGACAGCTCGAATACTAGCTTTATCTAAGGAAAGATATACTGGCATTGGAGGCAGTCCAGAGAAGGTTGATCCCATGTATGCAGGGTCTGTCTTATGAGGAGAGGGTGAGTAGGTTGGATCTATGCATTTGGAGTTTAGGAGACTGAGTGGATACTTTATTGAAACATGCAAGTTTCATTGGAGACTTGACAGGGTAGAAGTGGAAAGATTGTTTACCCCTGGGGGCAGAGTGAAGAGCATAATCTAAGAATAAGGAGTAAGGAGTCACCCATTTAAGACAGAAATGAGGATAAATTTCTTCTCCCAGAGGGTGGTGAATCTGTGGAGTTCATTACCGCAATGCACTGCTGGGGCTGGATGGTTAAATATATTCAAGTCTACAATAGATAGATTTTTAAACTGTGAGGAAATCAAGATTTATGTGGATAAGGCAGGGATATGGAGTTGATGATTAGCAGCCCAACTATGAACTAACTGAATGGCAAATCATATTGAATGGCTGAATGGCCTACTGCTGTTCCTGTACAGCCTTTTAGTTCCTGGCAATGTAAATTATTATGTGCTGGGGATCTATCAGCTTCCAGTCCCATTAATTTCTTGAGTACTTTATTTTACAGTTACCAATTTAGTCCAATTCTTCCTTCTCAATGTATCCTTGTTTCCCTGTCACTTCTAGGAATTTGTTTGTGTTTTCTTCTGTGAAAAAGAACCAAAGTGAGAGTTTAATTGCTCTGCCATTTCCTTGATCTCTATTATAATTCTGGAAAGAATCCTGGCTCTTGATCCCCATCTATTTAAAGTGAAACCTTCAACCTGTCTTGCACACTGTTGACACAATTTCCCTGTATTGGGTTCCAAACTAAAACAACATTGATTAAGTGGAAATTTTTACTTACAACATCACAAAAGGAGTCTGAGCAACTGCATACAAGGTGACAGCTGCTGCCTCACTGCTCACATTAAAAGTTGGGCCTTATGTTCTTTAGTTCTAGTTCCCGGCATTTGTATGTAAACAATGTAGAGAAGAGATACAGCTTTATTCTCAGTGCTAAAGAAATCAGGTATGAAAAATGTATACATAAACTGGGAGGAGACATTCCAGAGGAGATCTTGAGAAGTATTTAAACTATTTCTACAATGGAAATTTTTACGTTCAGATTGTGGGTTGTGCACTGACTGTCCACATTGCACTTAATAAAAACAAATTTCCGTAAGGATCGTCTTGCCCATTCATGTAAAACCGTGGAAAACCCATGCAATCCCTTTGAAACAGCATAAGTCATACAGTTCTTCCACCAAGGTTATCGCAGAGGAACTAGAAAAGGTACGTGGAAATTCACCCGACATCTTTGCCTTAATTACAGTATTGTCAATTGACTGTGTCATGCTGATTCTGTTCTCACACAATTCAGACAAATAAAAGGAATAATATAAAACACCTTAAGATGAATTTAATGAAACACAGAAAATAATTCATTGCAATACTTTCAGAAATGCAGGACTGCAAAATAAGAAAGCTCAAGTTATAAATTTTTAGGTGCACACAAAGCAGAATACCAGGAAATGTGTCATACTAGAGAATGGTCAACAGCTTGAACAGGGTCCTGGTAATAGAGGTGAAGGCTAGCATTCCAGATTTATTCATAAAAACTAAATACTATAATGTGGAAACAGTAGATTTAGCATTCTCAAAGGATGAAATTAAATGGGTCAAAGGGGCTTTTCAATCATGAACCATCCTGTGAAACCTAATTTAATTTAATGTAAATTCAGTTAATTGGTAACAAATTTATCCACAATCCAAATTTAACAATGGTCTGTAACATAAATAAACTGACATATCATTACCTCAAGAAATATTTTTAGATTTACAAAATAAGCTATAATAAGCTTCATGCATATTTGTTTAGATTTTCTGTTAACATTCATCACAGATTGATTTCTGTGACAAATACCAAACAATTATAATAAATAATAAATAATTTTTAAGCCTAATACACTCAACATTCTTCAAAGCAGTTCAGATACTGTTAAAAAGTGTTCTTTTTTAACATGGCTCACTTCTGTATTTTTGATTTTTTTTCAACTGAAATGCTTTACCTATATACAGACAATCTCTGATTTACAAATGTCTTACCGATGAGTGCTCAAACTTATGAATGAGAAACCATAGAGGGGTGTATTACTATTATTTTGACTAATTAACTGGGTATCACACTTTGTGAAGGATGTGAACACATTAAAGAGTGTACAGAAAATATTTCCAACAATGGTTTCAGTCATGAGAAACTTCAATTATGAGGATAGATTGGAGAGGGTGGCACTGTTCTTGGAGTGAAGAATTTTAAGAGGAGACCTAACAGAAGTTTTGAAAATAAAAACCTAAAGAACTGTGTATGCTGTAAATGAGAAACAAAAACAGAAGTTACTGAAAAAGCTCAGCAGATCTCCCAGCATCTGTGAAGAGAAATCAAAGTTAATGTTCCGGGTTCAGTGACCCTTCACCAGAACAGTTCCCGGAACACCAGACCTGAAACGTTAACTGTGATTGCTCTTCACAGATGCTGCCAGACCTGCTGAGCTTTTCCAGCAACTTCTGTATTTGTTTGAGAAGTTTTCAAAATCATGGGAGGGCGAGAAAAAGCAGATAGGTAGAAACTGTTTCTGCTTGTAAAATGATCAATAATGAGAGGGAACATAGAAAGCGACTTGAATAAGAAGTAAACGTGATGTAAGAAACGTCAGTTTTCTTGTTCCTCTGATGCTGCTTGGCCTGCTGTGTTCATCCAGCTCTACACCGTGTTATCTGTGATGTAAGAAAAATCTTTTTCACACATCGAGAGGTATGGATGTGGAATGCATTGTCTGGAAGTACGGTTAAGGCAGGTTGATTAGTAAAGAGGCTAATTGACTAGTATAATGTTCATTGCCGTCACAAATATCCTTGTTGTCTAATATATTATTATATATAATATATAATAAATATATTATAACTTTAATCTGATCCTGCTTCAAGACAAATAGAAATTGCATTGGAATTGGGGAAAAAAACCTGTGAAAAAGTGCAAATGGAACAAATAATGGATTTATTAAGGGTAAACCATATTTGACTAACATCATTGAGATTATGATGAGGTAAACAAGAATTTGGACAAGGGTAATCTATATATGTACATACCTTTCGTCAGAGTTGGGAGCAGCAACAGACCTCAAAATCAATGGGAATATTGGACAGAGGATAAATTAATGCTCAGCCATGGGGCCTAATACTTACCTAGTGCAAGAAGTGGAAACAGCTTGGATCAGGGTGTACCCAAGTTTGAAAAAAAACCATTAAAAACAATTAAACTGTGACATCACAGGGAGGCTATGAGTTTACTGGCTGGTGAGTACTGTAACTGTATATCCCTAAATCCAAGGTTAGTGAGTTAGTCTTAGTAGCTAGGAAATTCAAATATTTTATTTTGTTTTTCCAAATAATAGGAATTAAGTAAAAAATTTAAGTTAACTGGCCTATGTGTAACTGATCTCAATAGAAGGTAAATAGGAATTTATGCAATAGCTCATGACTTTTTAGCACACTCTTATAGTCTTAAAAAAAGACATTCTGAAGAAGGGTCGAGGCCCAAAAGCTGAACTACTTGGCCTGCTGTGTTCATCCAGCTCTACACCTTGTTATCTCCCATATACTAAAACTCTATTCATTAGCCATTTTTGTATTCATGCTATTGCCAATTTAGCTGAGTGGCTTCTATTTCATTTACAAGCCTAATATGTTTATCAAATGCATTTTGAAAATCCATTTATTTGGAACTCTGTTCCTCAAAAAGTGATGGAAGCAAAGTATTTGAATGCTTTTGAGGAAAGGTACATAGAATCTTAATAAGCAAGGGGGTAAAAGGTTATCAGCGTTCAGCAGGAATGTGATGAGGTCTTAATGATTGGCTTCAGAGGCTCAGTAGCTTACTCCCATGCCTAATTTGTATGTTTGTATGTAGAATCTTAGAATTGTTATAATGTAGAAGGAAGCCATTTGAACCATGCATATGTGCTGACCCTGTGAAAGAGCAACACTTTTAGTGCCTTGATCCCATCTTCCTTTTCAGTGCGTGCATCCCAGATTATAAATGCTCCCTACATAAAAAAGGTGACAAAACAGTCATGAGCTCCGTATACTTGTTGGAGGACAGGGGATAAAAGATGACAAAAGGGTTTTAAGGAAACAGTTTGCATTAGAAATAAACAGCCATGAGAAGGATAACTTTGCATGTCAGATTGACCCTTGATTAGTTAAAAATTTTGAAAGACAATAGCAGGATATCACAGCACTTCATGTGGACCTATCTAGCAGTGATTGGCAAAGATTGGCAAAACCAATTGTCCACCCTAGCTTTCAAGTCTTTACCCTTTGAACTTAAAGGAACAAAGATGAGGACATTACGACTGAGGATGGTCAAAGTGTGAGACAGTAATACTTTTCATGGGACTAAGGTATCAAAAATGGAGGTGACAGCACAGATGCACAGATCAGTAGCTGCAGTAGTGTGGGGAAATCACATCATATAAAACACCAAAAATGCTTAAATTTAAAAATAAATTCACAAGTTGATGTTCAACACCGGATATTAAACATTAATTTATTTTTGAGCAAAATATACACATATGGAAAGATAATCGAGAGCTTCTTTTCAAACAACGTCAATTTTGATAATCTTCTTCTTTATTAAAATTTTTAAGATTATTACAAAACACATTGTACTCTAGCTACAACAACATAACCATCATCCTCTAAACAAAGATGAATTTATCCTTAGTTCTGTGCTATGAACTGGTGCATAAGTCAGTCAAGTATAATATTCTGTACTAGACTAAAATGTTAGACCACATTCAATTTCAATCAGAATCTTACTGACTGAGTACACATTAAACGTAGAAATCTTGTGAGTTTTAAATGCCTCAGAAATGGATATCAGATATTTTCTTTTAAGTCATCATTACTCCAGGGTCATCAGAAAATAATCTACAATAAGTTAGGATGTTGTGCACACATTGTGTATCATGGTAACTTAACATCACTGAACTATGAGAGATAATGGGAACTGCAGATGCTGGAGAATCCAAGATAATAAAATGTGAGGCTGGATGAACACAGCAGGCCAAGCAGCATCTCAGGAGCACAAAAGCTGACGTTTTGGGCCTAGACCCTTCATCAGAGAGGGGGATGGGGTGAGGGTTCTGGAATAAATAGGGAGAGAGGGGGAGGCGGACCGAAGATGGAGAGAAAAGAAGATAGGTGGAGAGAGTATAGGTGGGGAGGTAGGGAGGGGATAGGTCAGTCCAGGGAAGACGGACAGGTCAAGGAGGTGGGATGAGGTTAGTAGGTAGATGGGGGTGCAGCTTGGGGTGGGAGGAAGGGATGGGTGAGAGGAAGAACAGGTTAGGGAGACAGAGACAGGTTGGACTGGTTTTGGGATGCAGTGGATGGAGGGCAAGAGCTGGGCTGGTTGTGTGGTGCAGTGGGGGGAGGGGATGAACTGGGCTGGTTTAGGGATGCGGTGGGGGAAGGGGAGATTTTGAAACTGGTGAAGTCCACATTTAGACCATTAGGCTGCAGGGTTCCCAGGCGGAATATGAGTTGCTGTTCCTGCAACCTTCGGGTGGCATCATTGTGGCACTGCAGGAGGCCCATGATGGACATGTCATCTAAAGAATGGGAGGGGGAGTGGAAATGGTTTGCGACTGGGAGTTGCAGTTGTTTGTTGCAAACTGAGCGGAGGTGTTCTGCAAAGCGGTCCCTAAGCCTCCGCTTGGTTTCCCCAATGTAGAGAAAGCCACACCGGGTACAGTGGATGCAGTATACCACATTAAGCAGAGGTTCACCTGCACATCTGCCAATGTGGAATGTCATCTTGGGGCCTGGGATAGGGGTGAGGGAGGAGGTGTGGGGGCAAGTGTAGCATTTCCTGCGGTTGCAGGGGAAGGTGCTAGGTGTGGTGGGGTTGGAGGGCAGTGTGGAGCGAACAAGGGAGTCACGGAGAGAGTGGTCTCTCCGGAAAGCAGACAGGGGTGGGGATGGAAAAATGTCTTGACCTGTCCGTCTTCCCTGGACTGACCTATCCCCTCCCTACCTCCCCACCTTTACTCTCTCCACCTATCTTCTTTTCTCTCCATCTTCGGTCTGCCTCCCCCTCTCTCCCTATTTATTCCAGAACCCTCACCCCATCCCCCTCTCTGAAGAAGGGTCTAGGCCCGAAACGTCAGCTTTTGTGCTCCTGAGATGCTGCTTGGCCTGCTGTGTTCATCCAGCCTCACATTTTATTATCACAGAACTATGTACTGCCCAATTTTAAGATTTTGTGGTGTTTTCTTAAATTGTCATCCCAGATCTGTTCATTCAATATTTATTACTGAGTATTGGTTCAGGAGAACCACAGCATGGATTTATCCGCCAAGTAAAGCGCAATAATAGGAGAAGAAGCAGGAAATTTAAATTGCTAGTGTGTGAAGCCTCCTTAAGCTATCTGTTTAGCTGCTAATGGAAATAGGTGGACGTAAATAGGAGTGGTGATGGCCTAGTGGTTTTATCAGTAGACAAGATCCAGGTAATGTTTTGGGTGACCTGGGTTCAAATCCATCAATGGCATATGGTAGAATTTGAATTCAATAAAAATCTGGAACTGATAATGATGACCGTGAAACCATTGCTGATTGTTGGGGAAATCTCATCTTGTTTACTAATGTCCTTTTTGGAAGGAAATCAGCCATCTTCATTTCTCTGGCCTACATACAGCTCCCTACCTACAGCAATGTGATTGAGTCTCAATTACCCTCTGGGTATTTAGGGTTGGACAATAAAAGCTGGCCTTGTAAGCGATGCCCACTATAAATTCCAACAGGCCTGAAAACATTCTGCAAACCTTACACTTTGTAGTAAGTAAATAAAAATAAGCTTCCACCATCTAATGTTTGGGCTGCCCAAGTAACTTTTAAAGGACCTCCATGAAAACCTATTACATATTTTAAAAGCTGTTTTACTTCTAATATATAATATTTCTTCATATCTTATCAATGTAAAACTATTCATATGTTCAAAGTTAATATTATACATATTTACATTTGTCTACTAAAATTATCAATGTTTAAGTAGAAATGTAAGCAACACCAGCAAACCTCCTTCCCTGAAGGATATCAGTGCATCACTGGGATTTTTCAACATAGTTTTCATTAAACCAGCTTTAATTCCAGTTTTTTTTACTAACTAAGTTCAAAATGCACGACCGTGATGGGATTTTAACCAGTATCCTTGCAGCATGAGCCTGGGACCTCAGGATTACCAGCCCGGTGACATGACCAATATGTCACCATTTGGTGCGGCCTTTATGTAACTCCAGATCTAAGACTGATTTGATAGCACCAGCCCTTCCCAATTTGGCACATTCTAAAGGAAACAGCAGCTAGAGCGATCTGTGACTGGTGCAGGAGGGAACCAACAACAGGAAAAACTTAGTTGACCCCATCCTCATAAATCTACCTGTTGCAGATGTATGTTTCCGTGACAGTATTGCTAGGAGGAGCTACTGAATCGTGCTTGTGGGGATGATGTTCCTTCTTCACACTGAAGATACTCCGTCATGCTGTCCCGCACAAACACCATGCCAAACAGAAGAGATATTTTAAAACAGATGTAGCAAACCAAAGTGTATCAGAGATAATGGGAACTGCAGATGCTGGAGAATCCAAGATAATAAAGTGTGAAGCTGGATGAACACAGCAGGCCAAGCAGCATCTTAGGAGCACAAAAGCTGACATTTTGGGCCTAGGCCCTTCATCAGAGAGGGGGATGGGGTGAGGGTTCTGGAATAAATAGGGAGAGGGGGGAGGCGGATCGAAGATGGAGAGAAAAGAAGATAGGTGGAATGGAGAGTAGAGGTGGGGAGGTAGGAAGGGGATAGGTCAGTCCAGGGAAGACGGACAGGTCAAGGAGGTGGATGAGGTTAGTAGGTAGGAAATGGAGGTGTGGCTTGGGGTGGGAGGAAGGGATGGGTGAGACGAAGAACAGGTTAGGGAGGCAGAGACAGGCTGGGCTGGTTTTGGGATGCAGTGGGGGGAGGGGAAGAGCTGGGCTGGTTGTGTGGTGCAGTGGGGGGAGGGGACGAAATGGGCTGGTTTTGGGATGCGGTGGGGGAAGGGGAGATTTTCAAGCTGGTGAAGTCCACATGGATACCATTGGGCTGCAATGTTCCCAAGCGAAATATGAGTTGATGTTCCTGCAACCTTCGGGCGGCATCATTGTGGCACTGCAGGAGGCCCATGATGGACATGTCATCTAAAGAATGGGAGAGGGAGTTGAAATGGTTCGCGACTGGGAGGTGCAGTTGTTTATTGCGAACCGAGCGGAGGTGTTCTGCAAAGCGGACCCCAAGCCTCTGCTTGGTTTCCCCAATGGAGAGGAAGCCACACCGGGTACAATGGATACAGTATACCACATTGGCAGATGTGCAGGTGAACCTCTGCTTAATGTGGAATGTCATCTTGGGGCCTGGGATAGGGGTGAGGGAGGAGGTGTGGGGGCAAGTGTAGCACTTCCTGCGGTTGCAGGGGAAGGTGCCGGGTGTGGTGGGGTTGGAGGGCAGTGTGGAGTGAACAAGGGAGTCACGGAAAGCAGACAAGGGTGGCGGGGTCGGATTGTAGATGGCGGAAGTGTCGGAGGATAATGCGTTGTATCCGGAGGTCGGTGGGGTGGTGTGTGAGAACGAGGGGGATCCTCTTTGGGCGGTTGTGGCGGGGGCGGGGTGTGAGGGATGTGTTGCAGGAAACGCGGGAGACATGGTCAAGGGCGTTCTTGACCACTGTGGGGGGAAAGTTGCGGTCCTTGAAGAACTTGGACATCTGGGATGTGCGGGAGTGGAATGCCTCATCCTGGGAGCAGATGCGGTGGAGGCGGAGGAATTGGGAATAGGGGATGGAATTTTTGCAGGAGGGTGGGTGGGAGGAGGTGTATTCTAGGTGGCTGTGGGAGTTGGTGGGCTTGAAATGGACATCAGTTATAAGCTGGTTGCCTGAGATGGAGACTGACGTCCAGGAAGGTGAGGGATGTGTTGGACATGGCCCAGGTGAACTTGAGATTGGGGTGGAAGGTGTTAGTGAAGTGGATGAACTGTTCGAGCTCCTCTGGGGAGCAAGAGACGGCGCCGATACAGTCATCAATGTAACGGAGGAAGAGGTGGGGTTTGGGGCCTGTGTCGGTGAGGAAGAGGGACTGTTCCGCGTAACCTACAAAGAGGCAGGCATAGCTGGGGCCCATGCAGGTGCCCATGGCCACCCCCTTGGTCTGTAGGAAGTGGGAGAAATCGAAAGAGAAGTTGTTGAGGGTGAGGACGAGTTCAGCTAGGCGGACGAGGGTGTCGGTGGAGGGGGACTGGTCGGGCCTGCGGGACAGGCAGAAGCGGAGGGCCTTGAGGCCATCTGCATGCAGAATACAGGTGTATAGGGACTGGACGACCATGGTGAAAATGAGGTGTTGGGGGCCAGGGAATTGGAAGTTCTGGAGGAGGTGGAGGGCGTGGGTGGTGTCACGGACGTAGGAAGGGAGTTGCTGGACCAAAGGGGAGAAAATGGAGTCCAGATAGGTGGAGATGAGTTTGGTGGGGCAGGAACAGGCTGAGACAATGGGTCGACCAGGGCAGGCAGTTTTGTGGATTTTGGGAAGGAGATAGAAATGGGCCATGCGGGGTTGGGAAATAATAAGGTTGGAGGCTGTGGGTGGGAGCTCCCTTGAGGTGATGAGGTCATGAATGGTGTTGGAGATGATGGTTTGGTGCTCGGGGGTGGGGTCATGATCAAGGGGGTGGTAGGAGGTGGTGTCGGAGAGTTGGCATTTGGCCTCGGCGATGTAGAGGTCAATGCGCCATACTACTACTGCGCCACCCATGTCTGCGGGTTTGATGGTGAGGTTGGGGTTGGAGCGGAGGGCTGCCCGTTCTGCAGGGGAGAGGTTGGAGTGGGTGCTGCTCTTCCCCTCCCCCCGCTGCATCCCAAAACCAGCCCAGCCTGTCCCTGCCTCCCTAACCTGTTCTTCTCTCACCCATCCCTTCCTCCCACCCCAAGCCGCACCTCCATTTCCTACCTACTAACCTCATCCCACTTCCTTGACCTGTCCATCTTCCCTGGACTGATCTATCCTCACCCTACCTCCCCACCTATACTCTCCTCTCCAGCTATCTTCTTTTCTCTCCATCTTCGGTCCACCTCCCGCTCTCTCCCTATTTATTCCAGAACCCTCTCCCCATCCCCCTCTCCGATGAAGGGTCTAGGCCCGAAACGTCAGCTTTTGTGCTCCTGAGATGCTCCTTGGCCTGCTGTGTTCATCCAGCTTCACACTTTATTATCAAACCAAAGTGGACATCCATGAGACATTGTGAGCTACCAGATGCAGCAGAATGGTATTCAATCATAATGTGTCACCCAGCACATCCTCAGACCTACCATTACTACCTAGACATTGATTCAATGGAGAGTTAAGAAGGGCATTCAATGGGCAGCACAAGTATACCTAAACAAGATGTGTCAGCCTGGTAAGGCTACAACACAGAACTAGTGTGATACACAGAATAAGAATAGAATAGAACATTACAGCACAGTACAGGCGCTTCAGCCCTTGATGTTGTGCCCACCTGTCATACCGATCTCAAGCCCATCTAACCTACACGATTCCATGTACATCCATATGCTTATCCAATGACGACTTAAATGTACCTAAAGTTGGCGAATCTACTACCGTTGCAGGCAAAGCGTTCCATTCCCTCTGACATCTGTCCTACATCTTTCACCCCTCAGTTTAAAGCTACGCCCCCTCGTGCTCGCCGTCACCATCCTAGGAAAAAGGCTCTCCCTATCCACCCTATCTAACCCTCTGATTATTTTATATGTCTAAATTAAGTCAACTGTTAACCTTCTTCTCTGTAATGAAAACAGCCTCAAGTCCCTCAGCCTTTCCTCCTAAGACCTTCCCTCCATACCCAGCAACATCCTAGAAAATCTCCTCTGCACCCTTTCCAAAGCTTCCACATCCTTCTTGTAATGCGGTGACCAGAACTGTACACAATACTCCAAGTGCGGCCGCACCAGAGTTTTGTACAGCTTCACCATAACCTCTTGGTTCCGGAACTCGATCCCTCTATTAATAAAAGCTAAAACACTGTATGCCTTCTTAACATCCCTGTCAACCTGGGTGACGACTTTCAAGGATCTGTGTACATGGACACCGAGATCTCTCTGCTCATCTACACTACTAAGAATCTTTCCATTAGCCCTGTACTTTGCCTTCTGGTTACTCCTACCAAAGTGCATCACCTCACACTTGTCTGCATTAAACTCCATTTGCCACCTCTCAGCCTAGCTCTGCAACTTATCTATGTCTCTCTGCAACCTGCAGCATCCTTCGTCACTATCCACAACTCCACCGACCTTAGTGTTGTCTGCAAATTTACTAACCCATTCTTCTACGCCCTCATCCAGGTCATTTATAAAAATGACAAACAGCAGTGGACCCAACACCGACCCTTGCCGTACACCACTAGTAACTGGTCTCCAGGATGAACATTTCCCATCAACTACCACCTTCTGTCTTCTTTCAGCAAGACAATTTCCGATCCAAACTCCTATATCTCCCACAATTCCACTCCTCTGCATTTTGTACAATAGCCTATTGTGGGGAACCTTATCGAACACCTTGCTGAAATCCATATACACCACATCAACCGGTTTACTCTCATCTACCTGTTTGGTCACCTTCTCAAAGAACTCAATAAGGTTTGTGAGGCACGACCTTCCCTTCACAAAACCGTTCTGACTATCCCTAATCAATTTATTCTTTTCTAGATGATTATAAATCCTATCCCTTATAACCTTTTCCAACACTTTACCAACAACTGAGGTAAGGCTCACTGGTCTATAATTTCTTTTATGAGTCGTAATTTCATCTTTTATAATTGACTCCAGCATCTTTCCCACACTGACGTCAGGCTGACCGGTCTGTAATTTCCTGTTTTCTCTCTCCCTCCTTTCTTGAAAAGTGGGACAACATTTGCCACCCTCCAATCCGCAGGAACTGATCCTGAATCCAAAGAACCTTGGAAAATAATTACCACCGTGTCCACAATTTCTAGAGCCACCTCCTTAAGTGCCCTGGGATGCAGACCATCAGGTCCCGGGGACTTATCAGCCTTCAGACCTAACAGTCTATCCAACACCTTTTCCTGCCTAATATGCATATCCTTCAGTTCGTCCATTACCCTCAATCCTTCAGCCACTACTGCATCTGGGAAATTGCTTGTGTCTTCCCTAGTGAAGACAGATCCGAAGTACCTATTCAACTCATCTGCCATTTCCTTATTCCCCATAATAAATTCACCCATTTCTGACTTCAAGGGCCCAATTTTAGTCGTAACCATTTTTTTTCTGTTCACATACCTAAAAAGCTTTTACTATCCTCCTTTGTATTTTTGGCCAGTTTTCCTTCATAGCTCATTTTTTCTCAGTGTATTGCCTTTGTAGTTATCCGCTATTGCTCTTTAAAAGCTTCCCAGTCCTCCAGCTTTCCACTCATCTTTGCTATGTTATACTTCTCTTTTATTTTTATACAGTCCTTAACTTCCCTCGTCAGCCACGGCTGCCCCCGCCTCCCCTTAGGATCTTTCTTCCTCTTTGGTATGAACTGATCCTGCACCTTCTGCATTATATCCAGAAATACCTGCCATTGTTCTTCCACTGCCATCCCTGCTAGGGTACTGTACCACTGAACTTTGGCCAGCTCCTCCCTCATAGCTCCATAGTGCCCTTTATTCAACTGCAATACTGACACTTCCGATTCTCCCCTTTCCCTCTCAAACTGCAAATTAAAACTTATCATATTATGGTCACGACCTCCTAATGGCTCCTTTACTTCGAGGTCCCTGATCAAATCCGGTTCATTGCACAACACCAGATCCAGAATTGCCTCCTCTCTGGTAGGCTCCAGTACAAGCTGTTCTAAGAATCCATCGCGGAGGCACTCTACAAACTCCCTTTCTTGGGGTCCAGTACCATCCTGATTCTCCCAGTCAACCCGCATGTTGAAATCTCCCATAACAACTGTCGTGATACCTTTATGACAGGCCAATTTCAACTCTTGATTCAGCCTGCACCCTACCTCCTGACTACTGTTTGGGGGCCTGTAGATAACTCCCATTAGGGTCTTTCTACCCTTAGAATTTCTCAGCTCTATCCATACTGACTCTACATCTCCTGACTCTATGTCCCCCCTCGCAAGGGACCGAATATCATTCCTCACCAACAGGGCTAACCCACCTCCTCTGCCCACCAGTCTGTCGTTTCGATAGCACCTATAGCCTTGAATATTCATTTCCCAGGCCCTGTCCACTTGAAGCCACATCTCAGTTATCCCCACAACATCATACTTGCCAACTTCCAACTGAGCCTCAAGCTCATCCACGTTATTTCTTATGTTTCGTGCATTCATATATAATATTTTTAATTTGTTTCTCCCCTCACCCTTCCTATCAATCCCTATTTTACTTGGCGATCCCTTCTTGAGTTTTCTGCTCTGTTGATTCTGTTGTCCTTCTTAACCTCTCTTATTCTTACTTTCCCTTTAACTTCATTCTTAATTTTCCAGTTTCGCCCCCCCCCCCCCCCATTACTTAGTTTAAACACACCCGTGTTGCAGTGGCAAACCTGCCTGCCAGAAAGCTGGTCCCCCGATTATTAAGATGCAAACCGTCCCTCCTGTACAATTTATTCTTACCCCAAAACATACCCCAGTGATCCAAGAATTTAAATCCTTGCTTCCGACACCAGTCGCTCAGCCACACGTTCAGGTCCATTATCTCTCTGTTCCTGCCCTCTCCAGCCCAAGGAACTGGAAGCAAACCAGAGATAACCACCCTGGAAGTCCTGCTTTTCAGCCTTCTTCCGAGTTCTCTGAAGTCCCGCTGTAGAATGCTCCTCCTTTTCTTCCCGACGTCATTAGTGCCGACATGCACCACCACCTCTGGGTCTTCACCTTCACCCTCGAGGATTCTCTGCACTCTATTAGTGACGTCCTGGATCCTGGCACCAGGAAGGCAACACGCCATCCTCAAATCTCGCCTGTTGCCACAGAAACCCCTGTATGTCCCTCTCACAATGGAGTACCCTATTACCAAGCAGCAAGCGATTGACAACTAAGTGATTCCATTACCAATGAATTAGATCTAAATTCTGCAGTCCTACTACATTCAGTCATCAATGGTGATGGACAATAAAATAACTCACTGGGAGGAACAGGCTCCACAAACATCATCACACTCAATGATCCAGTTCCAGTGGCAAGGAAACCTTAACAACTGGAATGCTCCCTAATGCTGTCAGTGATAATGGGAACTCACCCTCAACAACTTCTCTTTCGATTCCTCCCACTTCCTACAGACCAAGGGAGTGGCCATGGGCACCCGCATGGGCCCCAGCTATGCCTGCCTCTTTGTAGGTTACGTGGAACAGTCCCTCTTCCGCACCTACACAGGCCCCAAACCCCACCTCTTCCTCCGTTACATTGATGACTGTATCGGTGCCGCCTCTTAGTCCCCAGAGGAGCTCGAACAGTTCATCCACTTCACTAACACCTTCCACCCCAACCTTCAGTTCACCTGGGCGATCTCCAGCACATCCCTCACCTTCCTGGACCTCTCAGTCTCCATCTCAGGCAACCAGCTTGTAACTGATGTCCATTTCAAGCCCACCAACTCCCACAGCTACCTAGAATACACCTCCTCCCACCCACCCTCCTGCAAAAATTCCATCCCCTATTCCCAATTCCTCCGCCTCCGCCGCATCTGCTCCCACGATGAGGCATTCCACTCCCGCACATCCCAGATGTCCAAGCTCTTCAAGGACCGCAACTTTCCCCCCACAGTGATCGAGAATGCCCTTGACCACGTCTCCCGTATTTCCCGCAACACATCCCTCACACCCCGGCCCCGCCACAACCACCAAAGAGGATCCCCCTCGTTCTCACACACCACCCCACCAACCTCCGGATACAACGCATCATCCTCCGACACTTCCGCCATCTACAATCTGACCCCACCACCCAAGACATTTTTCCATCCCCACCCTTGTCTGCTTTCCGGAGAGACCACTCTCTCCGTGACTCCCTTGTTCGCTCCACACTGCCCTCCAACCCCACCACACCCGGCACCTTCCCCTGCAACCGCAGGAAATGCTACACTTGCCCCCACACCTCCTCCCTCACCCCTATCCCAGACCCCCAAGATGATTTTCCATATTAAGCAGAGGTTCACCTGGACATCTGCCAATGTGGTATACTGCATCCATTGTACCCGGTGTGGCTTCCTCTCCATTGGGGAAACCAAGCGGAGGCTTGGGGACCGCTTTGCAGAACACCTCCGCTCAGTTCGCAATAAACAACTGCACCTCCCAGTCACAAACCATTTCCATTCCCCCTCCCATTCTTTAGATGACATGTCCATCATGGGCCTCCTGCAGTGCCACAATGACGCCACCTGAAGGTTGCAGGAACAGCAACTCATATTCCGCTTGGGAACGCTGCAGCCCAATGGTATCAATGTGGACTTCACCAGCTTCAAAAATCTCCCCTTCCCCCACCGCATCCCAAAACCAGCCCAGTTCATCCCCTCCCCCCACTGCACCACACAACCAGCCCAGCTCTTCCCCCCCACCCACTGCATCCCAAAACCAGTCCAACCGGTCTCTGTCTCCCTCACCTGTTCTTCCTCTCATCCATCCCTTCCTCCCACCCCAAGCTGCACCTCCATCTCCTACCTACTAACCTCATCCCACCTCCTTGACCTGTCCATCTTCCCTGGGCTGACCTATCCCCTCCCTACCTCCCCACCTATACTCTTCTCTCCACCTATCTTCTTTTCTTTCCATCTTCGGTCCGCCTCCCCCTCTCTCCCTATTTATTCCAGAACCCTCACCCCATCCCCCCTCTCTGATGAAGGGTCTAGGCCCGAAACGTCAGCTTTTGTGCTCCTGAGATGCTGCTGGGCCTGCTGTGTTCATCCAGCCTCACATTTCATTATCCTGCTCCCTAATGCTGCAGCCTTCACCCAGTGCTGCAACCATTGATATCACTTGAATATCTTTTGCCAGAATTACTGCTGATGACTTGTGTTGGATTGCCCTTTGTATGGTTTCTCACCTCTGTGGCCCTGCCAGGAGTTGAGAACACATGATAGCATCACTCTCAGGATCAACAGAACACTCAAGCTTCAGCAAAGTGGCGATGCATGCAAAGGTATTTTCAGAAAATCCCCAAACTTAAAGATAATCGTGAACTCCCACCTACTGTGGCAGAAGTTGAATCCACCGTTAGACAAATGGAGACTGGAAAAGCTGCAAGCATAGACAGGATTCCAGTGAAGATTTTCAATCTTGGAGGAGCAGAGCTTACCCGCCTATGTTATTAAATGTTTCTGAAATCTGGGACGAAGAAGACATTGCTGCCAATTTCAGGGATGCTGTCAACATCACCATCTTCAAGAAAGGAGACAATGTGGACTGTAGAAACTACCAAGGAGTCTTCCTGCTCTCTATCACTGGGAAGATCTTTGCCCAAATCCTTGCTCTGCGCCTTCTCTCAGTCTCCAAGGAAATCGTTCCTAAAAGCCCAGTGTGGCTTCCAACCAAAACCACAGATCTAAGGGCATGTTTTCCATTTCTGGGAAATGCCAAGAGAAATGCCAGGAACAACACCAGCCATTGTAAATGTCCTTAATCGTTCTCAACAAGGTTTTTGACTCAGTCAATTAGGAAGTGCTATGGAAGATCCTGTCAAAGGCCATCCAGTGAAATTTAATCAACATCAGCTGTCTTCTCCACGATAAGGTATCAATGGTGATCCTCACCAACAGTAATATGACAGAATCCTCTGAGGCCAGTTCAAGAGTTAGGCAGAGATGTATCATCACTCCCACTGTTTTCTCTATCTTCATTGCTACCATTCTTCATCTTGTCAAGAACAAGCTTCCCAGTGGTAATAGACAATGTCTACAAAATGGACAGAAAACTTTACAGCCTTAACCGGTTGAAATCCAACAAGAAAATGACACTGACCTTGCTTGTGGAAGTTCAGTATGTGGATGACAATGTCATCTCTGCTCTCTTTGAAGAGAATCTTCAAGCCTTGCTAAATATCTTTGCAGAAACATAACAAAGAATTAGTCTCAGTCTCAACCTCAAAAAGACTCAAACCAACGTTCCCTGGCCCACCTCCAGTCCATCCCTCCATTAAGATCAATGGAAAAATTGTCCCAAATGTGGAACATTTCTCTTAACTCTCATTTAAGCCTGCCAATAAAGCAGAAATTCAGCTTTACATCCAATCTGTGAGCATAACCTTTGGATGTCTAAAGATGATAGTCTTTGAAGAACGTGAAATCTATGATGATAGCAAGATCCTTGTGTAAAAGGAAGTCATTCTTCCAACTCTTCTATATAACTATAAAAATTAGACTACATGTAGATGTCACCCCCCAACTCTTGAGAAGTACCATCAGTTTTGATTTGATTTGATTTTTTTCATTGTTATGTGTATTTTGTTACAAAATACAGTGAAAAGAGTTGTATTGTGTCACCACTCTCTGGTGTCATTTTAAAATACAGAAAAATAAACCAAAACATAGAATATTAGAGACAGAAAAAAATAAAGAAAAAGTGTTCAACCATATAGATGTTCTCGTTAAGTGCTCCACAATGGGCCATGGACCTGGTGGTCAGGCACAAGTCTCCTTTACTGCACCAAAGGAATGAAAGTTACCACTCTTCTGTACTATCTCATCTCCACTGACTTCTCACCACTATGAATCTTCGTTGGACTTTATCAATGCAGACACCACCGATGCTGCCGGGAACTGCACCGGCCCCAATCCTACTCCGCCGTTGTCACGAGTCCTCTTTGGGCCCACCTTGATGATGCAGCCACTACCACTGGGTCTCATATTGGGTCAACGTTGTTTGGGATGGATTTTCCCTATCAGGTGGGAACACTGAATTATTAACATGAATGTCCTTGAAGCAGCAAATAGCACCAGCATGGAGGCCATGATCAAGTGAAACCAACTCTACTGGGTTTGCCATGTGTTTAGGGTGCCCAACATCCCACTGACAAATCAAATATTTTTTGTCTCACCCAAAGAAAGCACTTGAATAAGAGGAGGACAAAGGAAGCATTTTAAAGATTCCCTGAAGTCTTCTCTCAAGAAATACGACAGACATCACTACATGGGAGATAACAAAGTATGGAGCTGGGAGAACACAGCACCAAGGCAGCATCACAGGATGCATGGCAGAACCTCGTTCAGATTAAAACAACTTGGAGGAAGCTCCTGCATGTACGGTCCCATTCTTCGGGAACACTCATCAGCAAAAGGAAGTATGGAAAAAGAAACAGAGATGTATGACCAATGACACAGAATTCCACAGGTGCGCAATCATAGCTATTAGCTGGTGATTGGCAATGGTGATGACTCAATACAGGGCATCAGTGCAAAATACCAAAGCTGCAATATTCGCATCCATCTTCAGGCAGAAGTACCAAGTGGCTGATCCACTTTAGCCTCCTTTGGAGGTCCCTGAATCTGCACTTGGACCCCAGCCACGCACAATATAAATTAATGATTTCAATGAGGGGTCTAAATGTTCTCTCTCCAAGTTTGCATATGACACAAAGCTCAGTGGGAGGAAAAAACTGTGAGAAGGACACTGAGATGCTTCAGTGTGATTTGGACAAGTTGAGGTCATGGCAGATGAAGTATACAATGGATAAATTTTCAGTTATCCATTTTAGTAACAAAAAAAATGAAGGAAGGCAGATTATTATCTGAATTGCAATAAATGGAAAGAGGGAGATACTGAGTGTCTATTTCACAAATCACTCAAATTAAGTATGCAGACGCAACAGATGTTGAAGCAGGCAAATGGTACGTTTGTCATGAGAGGATTTCTGTACAGAATAGCAATGTCTTGCTGCAATTGTTGACAGCCTTGTTGAGTCCACAACTGGAATTTTTGTCTCCTTATCTGAGGAAGGATGTTCTAGTTAAGGAGACAGTGTAATGAAAATTTACCAGACTAATTCCCAGCATCACAGACTGACATATAAAGGGACATTGGATCGGTCAAGACTATATTCACTGTGGTTTAGAAGAATGATCTCATAGAAACCTATAAGATTCTAACAGGTATAGGTAGAGTAAATGCAGGACGGATGTTCCTGATGACTGGGGAGTCTGAAACCAAAGGTTACAGTCAAAAGATATGGTGGAGGCCATTTAGGACTGAGATGAAGGAACATTTCTTCACTGAGATAGTGGACAGCCTCTGGAATTACCTACCACAGAAAATGATTGAGGCTAAAACATTGAATGCTTACAAGAAGAAGGAGTTAGATTTAGTTCTTAGGGGTAAAAGGATCAAACAGTATGGGGAGAAAGCAGAAACAAGGTACAAAGTTGGATGATCAGCCATGATCATATTGAGTGATGGAGCAGAGTAGAACAACCAAATGGCCAACTCATATTCCTAATTTGTTTTTTTTACATTTCTATCATAGATAGCCAGTCTTCAGCCAAACTAATTCACTCCACGATATTAAGAAATGGTTGAAAGCACTAAATACTGCAAAAGCTGTGGGCAGTAGCAATAAAACTGAAGATTTGTGTTGAAGAATTAACTGCACCCCTGCTAATGTGTTCCAACACAGCTGCAACACTGGCATCAGCCTAGCAATGTGAAAAAATTCACGCGTATGTCCTGACCTTCTAGCCCAGTGAATCACCAGCCAACAATCTACTCTTGGTCATCATTATGGAAGTGATGGAAATGATCGCCAGTGCTATCAGGTGCAGTAGTGTCACAATAACCTGCTCACTGACACTAAGTTGGGTTCTGCCAGGCCCACTCAGCTCCTGACCCTACTCCAGTCTTGGCCCAAACATCAGCAAAATGACAGAAAATCACAGCTGAAGCAAGGATGTCTTCCTTTGACATCACAGGAAGATTTGACTGAGAATGGTAACAAGGAGCATAAGCAAAACTGGAATCAATGGGAATAAGGAGGAAGACTGTCCTTTGGTCAGAGTCATACCTGGCACAGAAGAACATAGTTATGATTGTGATAACTCAATTATCTCAGTTCGAAGATATCACTATATGCATTCCTCAGGGTAGGCAACCACGTTTAGCTGCTTCATCAATGGTCTTCCTACTTGATAAGGTCAGAAGTGGAGATATTTGGGGAAAACTTCACAATGCTCAGTACCATTCAGCACTGCCTGGATATGAAGAACTCTATGCCCCTGAGAACAGTGGAAGGGCACCCAAAGCTGGAAGACCTCTGATTAAATAAAGCAGGTTCTGGCTGTGATACTTTTAGCACCAATTCATCTTAGTTCCTGGCCCCAAAAAGAGTGATAGGTCAAGCCATAGAGCTATAATGGCTTAGAAGATAGCGACACAGCCCATCCAGTGCCACACCATCTCTCTATAAAACAATCCGGCATACTGATCACATCAGCGTCTCCAGATAACTAATTATTTACCTGATCTAATGCAATATTTCTCTTTCATGTTGTTGATTTGTAATCATGATGCTCTCATTCTTTCCCACTGTTCCCACAGACTGTTTTGTGGTCTCCCATTGACTTGATTTGCCTCTCTATAAATTCACCATTGACTCATGCAGGTTTTTTCGCTCTCCCCTGCAAAGTCATGCAGGTTAGTTCTCTCTCTCTCTCTCTTTCTATCTATCTCCAATAAACTTACACAAATGCATTCTCTATGTATCCTGTTGATTCCCTCTGGGTTCACACTGTCTGTTTCTCACTGTTTCCTGCAGGTTCACTTCCTGTGTCTACCACTGACTCGCACAGGTTCACCCTCACTGCCTTTCTCTGATCCTTGCTGTTAATTGTTGTTACCCAACATTATCTCCCTCAGGCATTATCACTCCTTGACTCCAACTGACTGCCCACTGACACTTTTAGCTATGGGTTTCTGGCATTGCTTTCTGTCAGGATTGTTCTCTCCCCACTGACTCTCTGCTTCTCTGTGTGGGTCATCAGCATTATTCTCCCTCAGGCTCACTGTTTTTATCATTTTCTCTCTTCCTCTTACTCTTTCTCCTGTTGACTCCCCTTACTTAGGAATCACCCTTGTGTAATTCCTTGGTACCCACCCCTGTGTTTGTTTACTTGTCCTAGTGTTTAAATTAGATTCTGTCCAGTGGCTTGCGATTTTGGAAATTAAACTTGCTGACTTTCTAGTGAATGCAGTTCAAATAATTATGGTTGACAATGTCATGAAGTTCTGGATCTTGAATGCCTGGTTTGGGCCGTATGGCCTGGCTGATGACCCAGGTGAGGGCAAACCACGGCTTTGTACAGCTGATGTTTGACTGTTAATATGATCAGGAAATTTAGACACGTGGATGTCTATTCTAACAACCAAGTAATTTTTGGGGCAATGAATACCTCAGATTCAATATTGATCCTTGCAAGATACCACTTATCACGTCCTGTCAATTAGAGTACCTGCTCATCATCCTTACTTTCTGTGTACTCCTGCTCTGCCAATTTCCCAAATAGTTCAGTATTCTGCCTTCAATTCTAAGCTTTTCACTTTAGCTAACAGTCTCTGAAACGCCTTCTGAAAGTCCATACAATTAATATCTAGATTAATATAAACATTTTCTGCACATTACTACAGTTACATTTTCAAAAACTACCAGCAGATTTGTTAAGTTTGGCCTACTATTTACAAATCTATGCTGGCTATCTCTGATAAAAATTTCAAAGTGATCAGTCACCCTAGCCTTAATTATAAACTTTAGCAGTTCCCTGAAAAGAAATGTTAGTTTAACAGATTTATGATTCCCTGATTTCCTTCTCTCAACCTTTCTTAAAGGGCAAAGGAAAACAGGGTAAAGTGCTCATTGAGAACAGTGGACTCATTCTAGTGAAAACAATATACACGAGCTTGGAATATTAATTACTTTCCTTCCCACAAGTAATTTTCTCAAGTTTACAAAACTTTTTATTAGCCTATTTTTCCTAATCAACCTGTTCAGAGATGTTATTACACACCTCTAGAGTAGGTGGGACTTGAACCCAGATCTCCTGGTCAAGTAGTAGAGACATTACCACTGCACCACAAAAGGGCCAAGTTTACAATGTTTTTCTCAGAGTGTCATTCTCTTCACACCATGGTATTCAGTTCATTTATCATGTTGTCCTCATTGGGTTCACATTGGGTTGGATGGTTATAAGAAAGGTCTTACTGAGCTTTCTAACTGCCACTGCTAAGTTGGGACAGAAAAAGTAGCACAATAAATTATCAACACTCAATCAAAATCTTAATGCCTAGCTCAATATAAGTTGGGGGTTTCTCACCTCTATAAATCTAAATACTGGCCGACAACAGAATATCTGTCAACTTGTGCTCTAGTTCTCTTACTTTATTGCTAGTGCTGGAAAATTACCCTTAATAGGTTTTGTGGAAATATTAAACTACAGTAATCATAAAAGGCTGAAAAATAAAGATGCTAGCTAGTTTACAGATTCTACGTACCTTAAATTGTACACAACACTTTTAGAAAAGTGCCAATAAACCATTCAATATGATTTATATTGGAATGTTCAGTTCCATTTTACTTGGTTCAAGGCATGTCCAATAACAGTGGCAAAAATTTCCCTGCAGATTGCAAATATTGTGACATCTCATATGCAAGTAACAGTTAAAGAATAAAATAAAATGAGGACTTTCTTTTTTTTCCAGTTAACATCTTTGTTTGAAAGGTTAGGAAAAGTCTGCACTTTCGACCAATTTATCTCCCAGAGATACAGTTCTGTATAAAAGCCTGTTAATTATTGTTACTCCAAAAAAAATTCCAGACTCCTTTTTTACTTCTCGCTATTCAACGTTAATCTGCTTTCTATTAAGGGTAATAATTCCTGTGTCCAAAGCAAGGAACCAATTTTCATCTGAATTCAAAAATAGAAGTTATGTACAAGGATACCCATGTCTTGTTGTACCTCCTCCTTTTTCAGTCTATCTCCATTCTGATATTAATCAACCTTCCTGTTCTTGCTAACAAAGTGGATAACTTCAAAATGATTAACATCATACTTTATCTGCCAAGCATTTGCCCACTCACTCAATTTGTCCAAATCACACTAAAACATCTCTGCATCCTCCTCACAGCTTACACTCCTACACTCCTACCCACGTTTGTGTCATCTGCATACTTGGACATGTTATGATTAACCTATCATCTGGTCATTATCACTGCTATCTGTGCAAGTTTGGTCCATGCAAACTGACTGATACATTTCTTAAATTACAACACTGACAAAAGTAGTTCATAGGTTGAAAAGCACTTTGAGATAGTCAGTAGTTAAAAGAATCTGTATAAATATGTCTTTTCTTTTAACAATGCTTTATATTGCTATTCCAGATCAAAATGCCATAATGGAAAACCCAATATCGACATTTTATGATATGCAAAGCCTTATTATCTTACGCCATCATAGACCTTGGTGAACCAATAAACTATTTTTGGAAGGAAAGAATGCCCATTTTCCTCAGTACCTTAAGTTTAAAATGGCAAAATAATTTTAAATAAAATTTTTAAATTGCTGCATAATGTCACGATATTTTCACATAGCACTTGTTGACGATTTATATTTCAATGTTCGGTAGTTTGTTCCCAACGCAGAACCTCATTTGATGACAGCACAAATCAGACAGTAGGCCTGGAAATCAGTGCTGCTCTTTTTGATGTAAAATAGGAAATATTGTGACTTGGATACATTGAACCATGAGCCAAATTATTCAGTCTGTACTCCAATTGATATAGGTCCTGTGCTGGAATCCTTACCCTGAATCAATTAAAACCATAAGGCCATAACAAGTAGGAACAGGAGTAAGTCATTCAGCTCCTCGGGTCTGCTCCACTATTTAATAGGATCATGGCTGACCCAGCATTCCTCACATTCACTTTCCTGCCCCTCCCCTTAACCCTTAATTCCTCTACAGATCAAGAATCTATTTAGCTCAGCCTGAAATATACACAAGAACTCTGCGGTAAGGTGTTCCAAAGACTTTGAACCTTCTGACAGAAGACATTCTTCTTCATCTCAGTCTTAAATTTAGTGCCTCATTATCCTGAGACAATGCCATCTGGTCCTATGAGGTGGAACAGTGTCTCAACATTTACCCTGTCAAGCCCCTTAAGAATCCTGTATGTTTCAATGAGATCACCTCTCATTCTTCTAAACTCCAGTGAGTACAGTCACAACCTGTTTCACCTTTGCTCATAAGACAATTCCTCCATGCTTGGAATCATCCTCATGAACATTCACTGAACTGTCTCCAATTTCCATAAATAAGGGAACCAAACCTGCCCACAGTACTCCGATGTGATCTCACCAGCACCTTGTGCAGTTACAGAAGACTTCCCTATTTTTATACTCTAATCCTTTTGAAATAAGGTCCGACATTCCAATAGCCTTCCCATTACCAGCTGCACATGTAAACTTAGCTTTCTGAGTTTTGTGCCCAAATATACCCCTAGTCACTTTGTGTTGCAACTTTCTGCTATTTATCTCCGTTTCCTTTCGGCCTAAGAATAAAAGTCATACTTCAATCGCTTACATTCATTTCATCAGTCTAAATTACAGTAACTACTCGTCCGCAGGTTTGGGTATAATGAGGAAAGTATACTATTTTACTCACCGTGCCATTGCTTGCAAAGGCTCCACAACAAGTGAATCTACAAAAGGACATGAAATAAGAGACACTGTAAAGAATACAACTTGAAAATATTTCTTTATCTGGCTGAGGCAAATTAAATTATTATTTCAAAATTGTGATTTATTTTTGTTGTAAAATTAAGAGATCTTAATTAGCTGTACAGATGACAGATAAACATTCTACATATGTATGCAAGAAATATTATATAAAATAGAACATATTGAAATGAAATGATTCAATGCAAGTGAAACAGTCCAGAAAACATAAGCAGAGGGAATGGTTGGTGGGAACTCTGGTGCATTTATAATCAACCAGCATGACACTTTACATTCAAATTGCTTAAGAATGTATGCATCTTTTCAATGTCTTTAGTATAGTCAAAAGTACAAGGCATGTTACTGGGAAGAAAAATACAAATTAAAGAAAATTTTAAAATGCTAAATAGAAGAAAGATGTTCAAAAGCTTCAACCTTAAGACAGATTTCAAAATATTTAATGAGGACAGATGAAAAAGTGAAGGGGCAGTGGGATTTTGGGGAGGAAGTTCTTGAGAATAAACTGAAGGAAGTTTCTGCCATCAACAGAGATACAAAGGGAAGGGTATGCACAACACACCAATTGAAGTAGAGGAGCACAGTAAGGAATGCAAGTCTTAAAGCCATTACAGAGATAAGTAACATAAGATGTGATAATAAATCATATAAATTAGGTGCATGAGTACGCTATTCAATCCCTTAAACCTATTCCAGCATTTGATAAGATTACAGCCAGTCAAATTATGCACTCAACTTCATTTTTCTGCCCACCTCCCATACCATTTGACTCATTTGTTGGTCATGAATCTATTTAACTCCATCTTAAAAAAGTATACAAAGAATCCACTCCACCTTCCTCTGTGGGGAAGACAATTCTAAAGACTCATATCCTCCGAGCAAAAAACAATTCTCTGCATCTCATCATCAGTGGAAAATCTGTTATTGTTCTAGTCTCTCCTACAGGGGTCTCATCCTTTCAGCATCTTTCCATCCTCTTCTGGAAGAAGGGTATTAAATTCTACCAAGCAATCTTGATTTAAAAACTTATCCAAAACAGAGCATGCCTGTTGATCTTTCTTGCGCACAGCTTCAGTGTGCATGATGGATGCTGGGGCACAGCCTTGTCCACAGTAATATGATTCAGTGTGACACCTAATTTAGGGAAACAGATATGAGATTTGCTTACCTCCAGCATTATCTACTCTCAGTCCTTACTTATTCCATAAATCGTGTTTTAAAAAATTGGTGTGCTGCACATTTGACCAATAAGAGTGGGGCCCAGATTATCAAATCACATGGGATAGCAACACAGTATCACATAGTAGAGCTATATAAAAATTGACACTTCTAAACGACTATCAATAACAAAACAAAGGCTTCACAGCTCAGTATTGAGGAAGGCCCTTCCAGGAATCCATTTTCTGCCTTGTTTCAGCATATTAGGGTTTTCAACCTTGATCTAGCTTAAATTTCTATAAAGCATTGACTATGCTTTTACAAACTGTTACAACCAAGTCTGGAGGAGTGCACTATCACTCTTAGCCCACTGCTCCACTGGTTACAGAATTAAATAACAATTCATTTTCTCATTACCAGGACGATCCATTAAATTTCTTATCTGTATAAAGTTTTAAATAGCACAATCTATGAACCAAATGTCTTAATAAACACAATTATTGGTTTATGAAAACAAAACTTATTCACTGAGTTTTGAGAAGATTTGTAGCTCAGGTTGAGTTCCTGGATGTGAGTTTGCTCGCTGAGCTGGAAGGTTAGTTTTCAAATGTTTCGTCACTGAAGTTGCAATAACTAGTTAACATATGCAATCAGTAATATAGAAGCATCCCTGTAAATAACTCCAACACACACACACACACACACACACACACACACACACACACACACACACACACACACACACACACACACACACACACACACTCCCACTCCCTCTTCAGGAAAAGAAAACATAATTCTATTCCGAGATGGGTTTTCTGAAAAATCACATTTGGCCAATCACATTTTGGATTCTTCTTCTCAGAAATGAGAAAGATCAGCGTAGCAAGCATTTTTCCAACTCAGCATTGTTCTAGTAAGCTTTCTCTAAGTAAACCAGATTTTAAAAAGCAGTAAGTTTGATGGGACCGCACCTGTGAAGACTTGGGCCATGAAAAAAACTGCTACACTTCATAGAGCCAAAGCAACTCATGTAGCCAAGTCACCAATGTTCCTATCATTCCAATTCTTGTATCCTAAGGCTGAATGAGGCCCTGTACTCTTGCCATTTTCTTGTTCAGACCTCTGGTGAAGCCGATAAAGGACGCTTCTGTCATCACACCAGTGGGTGAGGTAGTCACAGAGATAACGCTGGCAGATGTGGCCCAGATGAGGTGACTCTATGGACAGCGAGGGATGACTGGAGCCCATTTTTAGTGAGGTGTAAATGGCTTTATGTCCCCTACTGAATGTTCCCTCAACCCCCTACTGGACTCCCGGAGCTCCAAACTAATGCTTTTGTGTAAAGATAATAAGCATGTTGAAAGTTAAACCATTCTGCCGCAGTTGTGGTTAAAGTATATGAAGCTAATAGAAGTAGAGTCCAATACGACTCACCTCTTCAGAATGCTGGGCTTCCAAAGAAGTGTCATATTGGACTCGAAACATTAATTCTGTTTCCCATTCCACACATATAGCCAGACCTGTTGAGTATTTCTTGCACTTCCTGTTTTAATTTCAGGTTTCCAAATTCCACACTCTATGACTCTCAAGGACATGAACAAATCCAAGATGCACAAGCTCAAAATGTTCCTCATCATACTGCAGGGAATGCAGGAACACAACTTATTCTGCTGCCTCCCCAATGGGGTGTAATGGTACTCAGAAAAGGCTCTTTCCATAAAGATAACTATAATCAATCTCAAAATCAATAACAACAAAGAAATATTTTACAAATTTCACAGTTTCTCTCTCTTTTAGGCAAGGGAACCATGTGCCTTATTCCCAGCACTATTTCAGGATGCAAGATTCTGGACTGACAAAGAGGAGGCTGCATGATCCACCTTGCTTCCAATCCAGGTTGAGTGGCTATCTTGTAGGTCTTGTGGGAAGTCAAGAATAGGCATGAGAAAGGGGCCAAGTGCTGGAAAATAGTATTAGAATAGATTGGTGGCTGATTTTGACTAGCAGATTTAATGGGCCTAATGACCTATTCCTGTGCTGTAGACCACTATGACTATATGACTCTAAAGGACATTGCTCCACTTGACTGGATTAATTGAGTGAAGGAGGAATGGGGATCCAGTACGTTGCTCTGGAGTTGCCCATGTCCAATAGATACACGGTTCCTGTTCCAATTGTGGATGAGGGCACAGAGTGCAGAAAAGATGTGTGAACTAACCACAGCACTGGGGAATATGTAACTCTTATCAGTGCACTCATGATTGGCTACAGTTCTATCCTTTACCAATTTGCTTTCTGGGTTATAACATGGTAGCAGAGACTTAAAAAAAAAATAAACAAGTATGGGAGTAAACCACAGCACATTGAAGACCAATGGATTGGTGGTTCACCCAGTTAAGTCATTTATTGTATCTCCTTCACAGTACCAGTTTCTCTTCAGAGCGTTGGACAAGTATTTTCCCCATCAGGCAATTGTAATCAGAGGTAAAAAACAAGTTGCCTTAAAGTTACATGAACAATGTTTTCACCTAACTTGTTGAAAATTAAACCCGTTGAGTATTTCTTGCCCTTCCTGTTTTTATTTCAGGTTTCCAGAATCCATAGTACAGTATTTTTACTGAAGCGATAGAAAAGAATATTAGATTGTCTCTTTGGCAATCCTCTTGTCTGCTCCTAGAGGCAGAACTTGAACACAAGTTTTTGCTTCTGTCTTTACGAAAGAAACGAACTTTGTAGTGAATGAAACCTTTGAAGAGCAGGTGTGCATGCTGGAATGGATAGAGATAGACGAAGCTGATGTGCTGAAAATTTTGTCAAACATTAAGATTGACAAGTCGCCAGGCCCGGATCAGATTTGTCCTCGGCTGCTTTGGGAAGCGAGAAATGCAATTGCTTCGCCACTTGCGAAGATCTTTGCATCCTCGCTCTCCACTGGAGTCGTACCTGAGGACTGGAGAGAGGCAAATGTAATTCCTCTCTTCAAGAAAGGAAATAGGGAAATCCCCGGCAATTATAGACCAGTAAGTCTCACGTCTGTCGTCTGCAAGGTGTTAGAAAGGATTCTGAGGGATAAGATTTATGACCATCTGGAAGAGCATGGCTTGATCAAATACAGTCAACACGGCTTTGTGAGGGGTAGGTCATGCCTTACAAACCTTATCGAGTTTTTTGAGGATGTGACTAGAAAAGTTGATGAGGGTCGAGCTGTGGATGTGGTGTATATGGACTTCAGTAAGGCATTTGATAAGGTTCCCCATGGTAGGCTCATTCAGAAGGTCAGGAGGAATGGGATACAGGGGAACTTAGCTGCTTGGATACAGAATTGGCTGGCCAACAGAAGACAGCGAGTGGTAGTAGAAGGAAAATATTCTGCCTGGAAGTCAATGGTGAGTGGAGTTCCACAGGGCTCTGTCCTTGGGCCTCTACTGTTTGTAATTTTTATTAATGACTTGGACGAGGGGATTGAAGGATGGGTCAGCAAGTTTGCAGACGACACAAAGGTCGGAGGTGTCGTTGACAGTGTAGAGGGCTGTTGTAGGCTGCAGCGGGACATTGACAGGATGCAGAGATGGTTCTTTACGCAGAGAGTTGTGAGAGCATGGAATGCGTTGCCAGCAGCAGTTGTGGAAGCAAGGTCATTGGGGTCATTTAAGAGACTGCTGGACATGTATATGGTCACAGAAATTTGAGGGTGCATACATGAGGATCAATGGTCGGCACAACATTGTGGGCTGAAGGGCCTGTTCTGTGCTGTACTGTTCTATGTTCTATGTTCTATAATCTTGACTTGCATTTCATTGAAAGGACCACTGCAGAAAAAACGTGCATGTGAAATTTGTAAAGAAAAGTATCAAAGGACCACCACGACCCATTATAAACACTTGACTTTAACAAGATTGGTGCCATGGATCTAAATGCATGGGGTAAAGACCAATATTTTCATTCTACATTTTGGAGACCAGATTAAAGTTTATTTACAATAATACAACTGGATATGAACTGTAATTGTTTCAAAACTGATGCCAGTTATCAGAAGTTTTGAAGAACATCAGGATCTCACTGCAGGATATTAGAGTGCACTGTCCCACAGCTGGATAAGCGACCTTAGAAACGTCTTTACCTCTTTCTTTCTTTCATACTGATGACCATAACAGTTGTATTTTTGCTGGATGATACTTCTAAGAGGGATGTTGCTGCAAGTTATTTAAAAAAGCAGATACAGAAGAAAACTATGGAAACTAAACAGATGTGTCAATGGCCTGACTGATGCTTGAAGTTATGCTATTTTCAGTGAGATCCACTTTGTTAGAAGATAAATATGTTCAACTAAAAACAGATCTTATCATTAAGAAAAACATTCAGGCATCTTCAGGATTCATGTTGACTACTATGATCTACAAAGAGACAGCATTTACAAACAAAACAGCAGAATTGCTGGAGAAATTCAGCAGGACTGGCAGTATTTATGGAGACAAGGCAGAGTTAATGTTTTAAGACCAGTGACTATTTTTTTCAGAACTGATAGTTGCTAGGAAAAGGTGGTATGAGTGAATGGATAGGCAGAGATGGAGTCCAGAGAAAGAGAACAAGTTAGGCAGGCATGGGGACAGATGGTAGTGTTTCAGGGGGAAAGAAAACCTGATATTGGGAACCAAAAGCAGGTGAAAATGGGTTTGCTGTGAACAGTTACAAAGCTTGACTGATCAGGCAAACTGGTTTTGCTCTGAGGTTAGACTAAATATTAGTTTTGATGTGCTAGTATTACGTGCTAAGATAAAAGACTCAAGTCAGTAATGTTTTAAGTGCAAATAAAACATTCAGAAAATTAAATATAGATAAATCTGCACTTAAGTGACCCAAAGAAAAAGCAAGTAGACCATTTAGTAAGCATTTAGTAATCCTTGACATACTAACTTTCTTGATGGATAATTGAGTATAGTTGATTTCATTATATTTCTAATGGATGAGAATGGGAAATGTTTTCCATTAGCTTGAGAAGCTAAGAAAATACATTTTATTCAAAGTACTCAAAACAATGGCCCTCATGGAGACAGTGAATATGGGATTCTATTTGTCGAACACTTTTCGTAAAGTTTTATTGAATGAGCATTGTGAAGATTTATACTGATTTAATATTATGTAAATACTTGTTCTTTATGGGATAACATATACTTTATGAAAAGTCTTAAGTTAAAAAAGATCACAAATCACCAGCATGAAACAAATGCTGGAGAGCAGTCTCTCAAAGTAAATGAATGAATGCAAGTCATCAGCTACCCAAGTGAAAACAAATGCATGTATTCAAAAACTGTTACAAGTCCTAGAGGAGAAGCAACTCACAATGTAGCGCTTTGTATGGAATATACAGCTTCTTGCTTTCATTTATATTCCAATTTTGGTTTGGCATATTAGCTTCTTTTATTTTGACAGAAAAAAATCTGTTAATTGCACATTGTATGCAGGTGCTGGCTGTTAATTGGTGATTCACTTGAATCCCTACAAAAGATGGACTGGTGGGTCGTCTCTTGTGGTATAGAGATAGATTCCTCGCCCCTAGACCAGGAGTCGTAGGTTCAAGTCCCAGCTGCCTCAGAGGTGTGTAATAACAGTTGATGAGGAAAAATAGATCAAATTTATAAATAACTTAAAAGACAGACTGAAATTCTGCTTTTTGGGTGCATGGGTGTAGCTCTAAATAAATAGAGAATTGTCTAAATCTTAGTTCCATTTCTATACTTCATCAAATGGGTTCATGAGATTCAGGCTGAGCTTACCAAATAGGTACAAAATTGGTTTAACAGCAGTAGACAGAGAGTGATGGAGGAGGGTTGTTTTCTGGACTGGAGGCCTTGACTAGCGGTGTTCCACAGCGATCAGTGCTGGGTCCACTTATTTGTCATTTATATAAATGATTTAGATGAGAATAAGTAAGGCATGATTAGTAAGTTTGTAGATGATACCAAGATTGATGGCATAACGGAAAGGGAAGAAGTTTACCTAAGATTACAAAGAGGTCTTGATTGATTGGGTTAACGGGCTGAAGAGTGGCAGATGGAGTTAAATTGGATAGATGTGAGGTATTGCATTTTGGTAAAACAAACAAGGGCATGACTTATAGAATTAATGGTACGGTCCTGAGTTTTAGAACAGAGAGACCTCAGGGTTCAGGTATATAATTCTTCGTAGTTTCCATCCCATTTAGAAAGAGTGATTCATTAAGCACAAATGCCTTCATTGCTCAGAACTTTCAGTATAGGAGTTAGGACATCATGTTGAGGTTGTACAGGATGTTAATGAAGCCTCTTCTGGAGTTCTGTGTCCAGTTTGGTCTCCCTGTTATAGGAAGAATATTACTCAGCTGGAAAGGGTTCAAAAGAGATTTACCAGCATGTTGCCGGATATGGAAGATTTGAGTTATAAGGAGAGGCTGTATAGGCTGAGACATTTTTCGACTGGAGTGTAAGAAGTTGAGAGGTGACCTCATGGGATTCATAAAATCACAAAGGGTTTAAATATGAATGCTGAATTGCAGGTATATTTTCTCCAGGTTGAGGGTTTCAAGATGATGAGGCATATTTTTAAGATGACAGGAGAAAGATTTTTTTTAAATTGGGGCATTATTTTTTAAAATGGAGAGTGATTCATGTGTGAAATGAATTTCCATAGGAAGTGATGGATATGGGTACAGTTACAACGTTTAGAAGACATTTAGATGAGTACATGAATAAGAAACATTTAGAGGGATATGGGTCAAGCACAGGCAGGTGGCACTATGGGATTATGGTCGATATGGATTGGTTGGATCGAAGGGTCCGTTTCCATACTGCATGACTAGGACTTGATAAGTATAAAATTAATCATTGCAACATTCCACCTCGTTACATTTTATCCCTAGATTAGGGGATACAATTTATGGCCAAAATTGTATTTAGAGGAGGCAATGGCCTAATGGTAATATCGCTAGATTATAGGCAAAAGGTGGAATTTGAATCCAATTGAAAAAACATCTGGAGTTAAGAATCTATTGATGACTGTGAAATCATTACCAATTGTCAGAAAAACCCATCTGGCTCACTTATGCCCTTAGGGAAGGAAATCTACCATCCTCACCTGTCTGGCCAACATGTTACTCCAGACCCACAGCACTGTGATTGATTTACAACTGCCCTCTGAAATGGCCTAGAAAAGCACTCAGTTCAAGGGCAGCTAGGGACAGGCAATAAATACTGGCCAACCAGCAAAGCCCATGTGTCACAAGTGATTTTTTTTAAAAAAATCCCAGTAAAAGTCAGCACAATGATAAGGAAGGAAACAAATAAGTGAAGATAGCTTTCACTGGCAAGAAAAAGAACATTCCAAAGGGTCAGAATCCAGGTTGTTATAGCACACACAGATGAGGTAATGCAGATTAAGGCAATCTAACTGATTAACGGCAATCTGGTGGATGCTTTGATTATTTGAAGGTTGCAGTTTTAGAAATCTCCAAAGCAATGACACTATACCCTTAACAATTCACCACAAATGAAAATTCTGAAACTAATGCTGCACAAAACAACAGTACTTGCAATATTGGCAGAAACGTGATAATTTGGTTTGGTAGATTAAGTTGTCAGTTTAATTTTTTCAGAAACTTTCGAAGTGTTCATTACTTACTTAATTACTTTTTCTCAATGAGTTGGAGGATTAAATTAAGTATCAACTGGTTACCATTCCACTTACGCCAGTATATAGGCTGGCTTTGGTTATCATAGCTTTTTTGGGTCCAGCAGAAGGTTGGGGCTGGGCGGGGGGGGTGAAGAGAAGTGGGGGGATTGGAGAGGAATATGGCGTGGGTGGGGTTATCAGCTCAAGGTTGAACTGGTAGGTCCAAGGAACTGGGTAGGTGAGAAGGTGAAGGTAGCAAGAGTATCAGTTGGGTCAGAGTGTGTCAACTCCTCCTGGGATGAGAAGAAATATTAGGTGAAGCCAAATGCAGTTGGGGATGTATGGTGTGGGGTCCAGGAAGTGGTCAGACTGACAAGGGAATGGGGCGGTGCTCCTATGTCGGTTCTGGATGGGTCAGGTCAGAGTCAGAGTCAGAGTCAGTCTGTTCAGGTACAGTTGCCAGGTGACCCAGGGTTGTAAGGGCTCACAAAGAGTTTGGATGGGGTGAGGAGTTGGTGAACTGCAAGATAGGGGATAGCCAGAACTGAAGATGCTGAAGTCAGAGTCGATACAGTGTGGAGCTGGAAGAAAACAGCTGATCAGGCAGCATCAGGGGAGTAGGAAAGTTGACATTTCGGGCCTAGACCCAAATCTAGGCACATTATCCCATTACTGTTTTTTTTATATTCATAAGTGCTCTAACACACAGCCAAAGCTTTACTACTCCACCAACAACAAATCACCCATGGTACTTTTTTAACCTATTAAACGTCATCAGTAAATCACCCATGTTTTACAATTGATTAATTTACACGCAAAACCCATTAAGGGGAATGCAGGCCATCAAAGATGAGGGAGAAGGCTGTATCAAAATGGAGTTAGAAGGGGACATTAATCGCTTTATATCAAATCTTTAAGTTCGATGCAAGTGATTTTCCCTTGTTCTTTCCTGACAACTATGATGTCTTCTTACAAACATACTCATATAAGTTGGATTTTAGATCTGTGACCTTTTAATAACTTGTAGATTTCTAGCCAAACATACAAGGTTAGAATTTGCCACAATATAAACTTTTCTGCTCAGATAAATGTGGTTTCTCTGAACTGTTCTATACTCCTTTTTAGGAGAGAAACTATAGTTGCTTCTGACCCAAGTCAGATTTTCTCCAAAGTGCAGAAAAACTTTTAATCTCTGATTGCTAAGCTAATTTCGAGCTATTGCCTCTCAACATTTACACACCCTTTTGTAAAGCAGCACAGTACAAATAATCTTCCATTAATATTCCAAGTGTTCCCTTGATCTCTGATATATTCTGGATTAGGTCATGGTTCTAGACAACTGTTCTGGAAGGACTGTGTAACCTGGATTTTTTTTTGAAGTCTCTCCCAAAAGTAAGTAACTGCATATGCCACTATGTTAAAACTAAACTTTTTAAAATGATATAGATCAATCAGCCACCTTGCATTACAGGAACCTCCTCTACCCTGTGTGCCCAGTTGCACCATGTATCATTCACCCTTCCCTCAACCCTATGAAATGCCTTACAATGACACAATAATGTTGGCTTGCGTATGACTGATTTTTACAAAATTTATTCCTTAGTTACTACCGACCACAGATTTGATTTAAGAAATGTAATAAAAGCCATCACCTACTCTCTGGAACAAGCTCTTCCAATCTTCTTGGTGGTCCAAGAGATGATCTCTGTTAAATAGGTTAATAATATTATTGCATACACAAATACATTAAAAATAAAACAACAGCACAATTATAAGTTGACAGTCCCAAAGGTAAAGAAATGCAAACTAGATTATTCGACTCTCAGTTCTTGAGAGATTTATAGCAAAGGCAGGTCCAGCAACAGTAGAACCGAAATTTACTGCTGTCACCCCAGAAAGAAAAGTTAGTGGCAAGCCAGAAGGACAAGGACAAGCCTGTCCTGCAGTCCTGAAGGTGAAATATTGCAAGGAGGATAAATTTGTGCCACCTTCCCTCCTCCACCCAAGTTTAAGGATTCCCAACAAACAGTCCTGTCAGCATTAAAGTTCAGTTCTGGGGGTGCTACTGAGACTGCAGGCTCACCCATGAGAGTCTGGTTTTGGATACAGAAGGTTTTTGTGGGAGATGGGTTGCTATGATTTGAAGTATAATAGGCAGAAAGGAAGAGAAGTGTGAGGGTTACCAATTGCAAAGAAAAACTTCCAAAGATAGTATCCACTGTTTCCAGCACTGTTAAAACTTTAAAAACAGGGCTGTTGCCATTCCTCTGAAAGCACATCCAGAGGGGCATGTAATATTCAACCCATTACCTATTAGTAATTATCAGGTATTTTGTGATAATATCCTGAAAAAATGTTTTAAATTAGAGCAAAGAATATCACAGTTGCTTAAAAGACATATATGTCACTATTCATGTAACTCATTTCACCTTCATGAAATAATAAACATGGGACAGTTATAATTATAATTACCAATTCCAAATAAAAGACTCAATAATTTTTGTCTTTCTTAAAAGTGAATGGTAAAGAAAGATTTAGAAATTTTATTCTTGTGAATAGCATGTCTTTCAATTAATCATAAGTCATTGCAGAAATTACCTCAAAAAACAGCCAAGTATACTTACCAATGAAAATATTCTTGTAACGTCAAAATGATTTGTTTTATTATTTGCTTAACATACAGAAAGCAATTAACTACCTTACATAGTTGTCAAATTTTCCACTCAAAGCACTCAAATGGTGTACAGACAGACAACTGACAGTGAGGGAGATCTACAGAAGTTGCTGAAAAAACTCAGCAGGTCTGGCGGCATCTTTGAAGGAAAAAACAGAATTAACATTTGGGGTCCAGTGAGCCTTCCTCAGAACTGGACCGGTCACCGGACCCGAAACGTTAACTCATTTTTCCTTCACAGATGCTGCCAAACCTGCTGAGCTTTTCCAGCAACTTCTGTTTATGTTCCTGATTTACAGCATCTGCAGTTCTATTGGTTTTTATGTGACGGAGATCTAGTCTAGTTTGAGAACAGAGCCTCTCCAGTCAGTGCATGAGCACCCTCAGGTATCCCATGAGGAGGAAGTAATTTTGGAGCGATGAGTAGCCAGTGCAGCAATGGCTCAAATTGGTATCATGAAGCCATGAAGCACTCTTTTGCTACTTTGTCTTGCTGGTAACCAAGAATACTATTTACTTACTGGGTTACTCTTCAACTAGATAACCAGTTGACACCCAATGGCATATGGACTGTGGAGATAGCAAGAACTGCAGATGCTGGAGTCAGAGTCAATAGTGTGAAGCTGGAGGAACACAGCAGGCTTGGGCTGACTAAAAGCAAATAACATTTGTGTCACACAAGTGCCAGGAAATGACCACCTCCAACAAGAGAGAATGTAACCTGTGCCCCTTGACAGTCAATGACATTACGTTCAATGAAACCTCCACGATAACTTCCTGGGGGTTACCATAGATTGGAATGGAATGGACCAGCCATACAACCACTGCAGCTACAAAAGCAGGGTCAGAGGCAAGGAATCCTGCAGTGAATAACTCACCTCCTGACTATACCAGACCAATCCACCATCTATAACACACAAGTGAGGAGTGTGATGAAATATTCTACACTTGCATTGATGAAAGAAGTTCCAAAAATTCTCAATTCTCTTTAGTTATCTAAATTAAACTCAATCTGCACTCTTCAGCCCATTGGCCCGTCTGATCCCGGTCCCATCCTACTCTGAGATAATCTTCTTCATTGTCCACTGGACCATTTTGGAGTCATCTGCTAAGCTACTAATTATACCATCTATATTCACATCCAAATAATTTATAAAGATGATGAAAAGCAATGGACTCAGCAACAATCCCTGTGGCACACAGCTGGTCAGAGACCTCCAGTCCGAAAAGCAACCCTCTAGCATCATTCTTTCCTACCTTCAAGCCAATGTAGTATCCAATTGGTTATCGCCCCAGGATCTTATGTGATCTAACCCAATTAACCAGTTTACCATGCTGAACCGTGTCGAACACTTTGTTGAAGTCTGTATAGGCAACGTCTAGCACTTTCCCTTCATCAATCTTCTTGGTTACCTGTTCATAAAGCTCAATCAAGTTAGGATTTCCCATGCAGAAATGGCGAGTGTCGTTAAGTTTCCGGTCCATGGTTACCCCCAGGATGTTGATAGTGGAGATGATAACACCATGGATATTATTAAATAAATTAGATACCATCCAACATTTACTGAATAAAGCAGCAATGGATTTCCTGTCCTCTGTGGTTTGTTTCGGTCTCAGCTTCATATTCTTGCAACCACCTAGTCCTTTATCACTTAACACCACCTCTCTTTGCTCAGCGAACCTCTTACCCATGTGCCCTTCGCTCATGCTGGGTTCCTAGCAGTGAACTGACCAACAGCCATAAGTTTTTTCAAATTCATTAATGGAATGTGGGTGTTGATGACATGCTTTGCAAATTCTTAAAATGATTATTGTAACTTTTTTTGCTGTCTTAATAAACTGAAAGTGTCTTTCACATCTCAGTGCTTTGAAATTACTCTCACACACCCACATGAAACTCAGATGAGAGCCCAGATTTCCATTCTGGCTTTGCTTTACTGAAACAAGATACACAGAAGGGAAAACTTTGATAGACAACTTTGCAAGCTTTTCCTCTAAGAATTATTTTGTTACTAGTGAACATTTACTTACACTAGACAATGAAGTGTCAACCACTAAAGGTTTCTGTCCATGAGCGATCACTTTATGCAATGGTAGTGTCCATGTTTCTGGGCCAGAAGCTGTGGGTTCAAGTCCAACCTTCGAACATTATAGACATGGGAGGAGTGTCCATAATTTTTCCAAATAGGGTGAGGTGAAACTGTAAATCCTTCTGATATACCTAAAGCAGGAGGAATGTTGAGGAGTGTGTTCTGGTCAGCCACAACTTCTGGTAAGCTGTAGAACAACAGTCTCCCATGTCAACATGTCAAAAGACTCCACATGTTGGCTCATGCTATGATCAAGTGTCATCCTGGTATAAGGATCGTGTCTTTTTATTTTTGTGATTTACCGTGGACTGAATTAAGGAAAGCTGTTTTAAAGCCAATATTTGAAAAGCTGGCTGTTATGTGGAGGTTGGCTAACATGGTGCCACTATTTAAGAAAGGTGGTAAGGAAAAGCCAGGGAACTATAAATGGCTGAGCCTGACATCAATGGTGGGTGAGCTGTTGGAGGGAATCCTGAGGTACACGATGTGCACTATTTGGAAAGGCAAGGACTGATTAGGGTCAATCAAAATAGCATTGTGCATGGGAAATAATGTCTCAGCAACTTGAATGAGATTTCTGCAAAAGTAATGAAGAGGATTGATGAGGGCAGAGTGGTGGACATGATCTATGTTGACTTCTGTACGGGGTTCGACAACGTTCCTCATGGAAGAGTGGCCAGTAAGGTTAGATGACATGGAATACAGGGAGAACTAGCCATTTGGATGCAGAACTGAGTCGAAGGTAGGAGAAAGACAATGTTAGTGGGGAAGTCCAAAACTTCAGGGCATAGGTTTAAAGTGAGAGGGGCAAGATTTAAAAGGGACCTAAGTAGCAACTTTTTCACACAGAGGGTGGTGCATGTATGGAATGAGCTGCCAGAGGAAGTGGTGGAGGCTGGTACAATTATAACATTTAAAAGGTATCTGGTTGGGTATATGAATTGGAAGGTTTAGAGGGATATAGGCCAAATGCTGGCAAATGGCACGAGATTAATTTAGGATATCTGGTTGGTGTGGGCAAGTTGGACCAAGGATCTGTTTCCCTGCTGTACAGTTCTATTACTCTATTACAGTGTGTTTTAAAAGCAAGAGGCCTAACACCCATCCCATTCATTGTGTAAGTAAATGAATGAAAAAATGGTAATTGAAGTTTGAGTTGAAGACGATTTGGAGCGAAGGGGATATACAGGTGCAACTCTGTTGGCAATAAGAAGTTGATTGGTCTGTGGTTTAGTAACTGGTTAATTTGTGCCAGAGATCTTTTACCTGCCAACAACTATAATGTCGATCCTAAAGTGACTGAACAGCTTAGAACTGAGAACAAATTAATGACAGAAGTATTCAGTTCTTCTCCAGCTCTGCTCTTTGAAGTCAAAACTAACTTTGATCCTGAAGAAATCCAGTTTCCTGCCACTGTTGTAAACTGTAGATTTTAAACTGTTACGTCGAAGAAAAGTGAACCAGCCACCTTGCGTCTCTTACCAACCAGTGGAAGCATAAGAGAAAGACAAGTGAAACAATGTGATAGCCAGATAAAGAATCAGAAGGATCATCTCAGTCACAGCACCTGGAACAAGGACTATTGAAGTTGTCTTTTCAGGTTTTCCCTTCTGCCTAATAACATATTTTCCCTGTCTGTGTGTGTATAAGGGGGAGGTTATAAAGGGAATAGAGTTTTTATGAATAATGTTAAACGCTAAAGCTTGGGAGCCTGTAGCGAGAGCTAATAATAGTAATTCCTGTTTGATGATCTATGCTTTCTATTAACCTGGGTCTGAAATGCAGATACAACAGGGAAGTATGCACACTTTATAAAGAACCTTTAACTTTTGTGACGACTCCAGGAATAGTGGGCTCAATTTCCAGTCCATTACCTCTGTGAGTTGTAACACTGGTTTTCAAAAGACTACCAGAGAGACAGAATTTCTGTTTTAATATTTGAAAAACTAATTGATTGAGATATTTATAAGATCACAGCTGAATTTTTTTCAAAGCAAGTTAGGAGTAGCTACTTTTTAATATCATTACTACACTTAACACTCAGAGATGGCAAGAACTGTCATCAAGGAAGTGGGAAGGGGAGTTAAAATGATTGGCAACCATCCTGAGACTCCTTTAGTGTCACAATAATGCCACGCAAACTGTTAGAACAACACCTCATATTCCACCTCAGGAGCCGACAGCCTGATGACCTCAATGTAGAATTCACCAGTTTCAAAATCTCCCCATCCCCGGCCTCATCCTATGTCCAACCCTCTCTCTCACCCCGACCTCCTTGACATCACACAACCTGTCCATCTTTTTTCCGCACCTATCTGCCCCAACTTTCCCACTGACCAATCCCCACTAACCCCTACCCGCATCCACCTATCACCATCCCACCTACCTTCCCCCAGCCCCACCCTTCCTCCTTCTATTTCCCAGGTTGTTTCCCCCTTCCCAGTACTGATGAAGAGTCCCAACACAAAACGTTGACTTTCCTGCTCCTCTGATGCTGCTAACCTACTGTGTTCCTCCAGCTCCACACTGTATTAACCACATATAACAGTGTTTCTAACGGTTAATTGGTTCTGCACAGAGTTTAAACTAGATGAACTGGCAAAGATTTGCTTTGAGTTGAGGGTATGAGGGGCGGTTTGGAGTGGTTGGAAGCAAAAGGATAGCATGTAGGGTATGAGAAGTAATTTGGATACGTCAGGGTCATGGACTGGCATGGAAAAAATGGGAGTCACTGGGAGTGAGTGGGGCATGGGTAAGACCTTTTGAAATTATCTTCCAAAAGATTTTCACACCTGACTATGGCTCATATGCCTCTGAGAAGATTGTGAGTCAGGATTTTTTTGAGAACTGGCTCAACCATTGTAATTGCATGTGACTGGAAGATGCTTATTCCTGAAATGGAATTGGCCAGTCAGGAATGTGGGGTGAGATTTCATTGTCTAAACTCTTCTTCTGCTCCAATGAGTGCGGAAGCAGGTGGGGTATTCCAGAATCAGATCCCATCCATCATTTTTAAAAGTGCAATCTATCCAAATATCTTTAAAATTATTGTACAAATTATTGTAAATTTAACTCTAGTCAAAGCTGTATCATGTGAGGTCCAAGGTGGATGATAAACCAAAACCATTCAGTTACTACGCAGATTTCATGTAAACAATTAAACACTAACTGCCCGCTAAATAGGAAGGGAACACCGTGAAGGCTAGCTGTAACAGAATTATGAGCCAATATTGCTGCCAAAGATCAGTGATGGAATGGACAATTGGGAGGGGAAAGCAATGTCCTTGTGGGACATAGAAGAACACTGCTCCTTCTGGCTCAGATTAGAATAGGAAAGACTCAAAACATTTAATTTAATGGGTCGCTGCTGCTCATGATCCTGCTTACAACCAGCTTTTAGTGGCAACTCTAGCACTAAGCATCAGTGATGTGATCAGTAGTTAAAATCGCAGTTGCTTTCAAGTACCATCCTCAGACAATATTTAACAATTAATAAGCATCCCACTTGCCTCTCGTCAACAGTTCCAAACGCTACCCAAAAAATGGTAGCAAGCATGAACATGTAACAAATGCAGCAACCGAAATTACCCAAACATCATTTTAAACACCTGCCTGTACTATTTCCACCAAACAGACAGAATAAAAATCAGCTTGAACTATCATCACAAACTCAAGGTTTCTTTCTTAGCTCAGTGCTCTGAGATATATGTTCAGTTCTGTACAGGAGGCACAACCAAGTCCACCACGGAAGTTTTGAGTACTTGGTTATGGGGTGTGGGGAGGGGGTGATTAGATTAGATTTCCTACAGTGTGGGAACAGGCCCTTCAGCCCAACCAGTCTACATCACCCCTTGAAGCATCCCACCCAGACCCCTTCACCTATAACCCACACACCCCTGAACACTATGGGCAATTTAGCATGGCCGATCCACCTAGCCTGCACATCTTTGGGCTGTAGGAGGAAACCGGAGCACCCGGAGGAAATCTACGCAAACACGGAGAAAGTGTACAAACTCCGCACAGACAGTTACCCAAGGCTGGAATCGAATCCAGGTCCCTGGTGCTGTGAGGCCACAGTGCTAACCAATGAGCCACCATGGTGGAATATGTGTATTTTTTCTCCTGTAAGTGATGCCATAGATGGTAAAGATCTGGTGTTAAGCGTGCATTTCTTAAAAGTGTGACACTTAACTCATTTCAGTCACACTCGTCACACTGTGACTGTAACTTTCTCTTCTAAACTTAAAACTTGCTACTTTTAACCCTATTTCTTATACTTGCCTTTTTGTCTGATTTGTACCATGTGACTCACTGTCAGTGTGGTCCACTGAACCTCTTTCCCACTCTGTTCTACAGTTGCTCTCTCCCTGCATTCTTAACCCAGCAGGCCTGCAAAGCAAAGTAAATTCAAAACTTTAAAACAATATTTTACGACTACACCTTATTTCTTGGCTCAACAACCACTTTTATTACCTCTGCCACAACGAAGGTGATAGTGAACCAGAAATAACAAAGTGTGGAGCTGGATGAACACAGCAGGCCAAGCAGCATCTCAGGAGCTTTTGTGCTCCTGAGATACTGCTTGGCCTGCTGTGTTCATCCAGCTCCACACTTTGTTATCTTGGATTCTACAGCATCTGCAGCTCCCATTATCACTGATAGTGAACCAGACCTAAATGCAATTCATTAACCTCTGCCACTTAGCAGTCTGTGGAATTTCCAATATGCCATTGCTATTTGTTAGCATTTGTGATTTTAGTTCAAAACTGCATTGTTGTATTTCCCAATCTTAGCATCTGATCTGCCCCAAAGTTTCCAAATTCCTGCTTGCCCAAAATAGTCCAAAATCTCAATTCCCCTTTTGGTCCCTCACCATGCTGACTATCCTAAATTAATCCATGCCTCATTAAATGCTTGTCAATCCTATCTTTCAGAATCCCCTCCAACAATTTATCCATCACTGATGTCAGACTCTCAGGTCTATAGTTCCCAACCTTTCTTAAATAAAGGCACAACATTAGCCACCCTCCAGTCCTCCGGCACCTCACCCGTAATTATAGATGATACAAATATCTCTGCTAGGAACACCAAAATTTTTTCCCTAACTTCCTACAATGTCCTAAGATACACGTGATCAGGTCCCTGAGATTAATCCACCTTTATGTTTTCCAAAATCTCTAACACTTCCTCTCTTGTAATATAAACTGTTTGCAAAACATCAATATTTATTTCCCCGAGATCTCTAGGCTCCACTTTTTTCTCGACTGTAAAAACTGATATGAAATACTCATTTAGTATCTCTCCCTTTTCCTGAGGTTCAAAACGTAGATGACCTTGTTGATCTTTGAGGGGCCCTAGTCCCTTCCCAGTTGCTTTTTTGTTCTTAATGAACTTGTAGAACCCCTTTGGATTATCCTTCACCTTTTCTGCCACGGCAATCTCATATCTGCTTTTTGCCCTCCTGATTTCCCTCTTAATGCCCCTACAACCTTTATACTCTTCAAGAAATTCATTTGACCCCAGTTGACTGTATCTAATATATGGCTCTTCTTATTCTTGACCATAAACTCAAAATCTTTATTAATCCATTGTTCCCTAATCTTGCCAGCCCTACCCTTCATTCTAACAGGAATATAATGTCTCTGAACTCTCATTATCATACCCTTGAAAGCCTCCAACTTGTCAGTCATCCCAATCAACAGTCTATTCCAATCAACTGTTGAAAGTTCCAATTTACTGTTGAAAGTTCCAATCTCATACTATTATCCTTTTCCATAACTATTTTAAAACTAATAGAACTATGCTCACCTGTCACAAAGTGTTCCCATGCGAACACTTCAGTCACTTGCCCTGCCTTATTTCCCAAAAGAAGGTCAAGCTTTGCTCCTTCTCTCGTAGGTACATTTACATTTTGAGCACATTTAACAATTTCCTCACCATCCAAGCTGTTCACACCATGGCAGTCCCAGTCGATGTTTGGAAAATTAAAATCTCCTACTATTACAACCCTGTTATTCTTCCATATATCTGAGCTCTCTCTACATATTTGCTCCTCAATTTCCCTCTGGCTGTTGAGGAGGCCTACAGTACAATTAATCAAGATGATCATCCCTTACTTATTTCTAAGTTCTACCTATATAACTTCAATAGATGGTCCCTCAGAAATATCTCCTCTAAGTACAGTAGTAATGTTTTCCTTAATCAAAAATACCACTCCCCCTCCACCTTGGATCATTCCTCTAGTACTTAAAAGCCAGAACACTGGCCTGCCAGTCCTGTCCTTCTTTCAACCAAGTTTCTATAACAGCTATGACATCCTAGTCCAGTGCTCCCAAACATGCCCTGAGTTCATCAGCCTTTCCTGTAAGACCTGTTTTACTGATTTTAAAGCACAAATTTCATTAGAAAGTACTGTAATAGGGCTTTAAGATCACATAAATCCATGCAATACCCAACAACTGCATTTCAAAAGGGCAAAAGTGGCCACACCAATCTGATAGTACAAGTTCACAGCCAGAATATTGATGATTAAGAGCATGGAGGACATGGGGCATCTGACAACATTGCAAAGGACAGCGGGCAATCAGACAACATCCTCATAGGACATCACCTTCTAACTGGTAGATTTGGCCTCATGGTGGTACACATTCTGCCCTCCACTCAGTGCAAGCAGATCTTAAACCTTCCCTCCAAATGCACCCATGCATCGCAAATAATTTCTATGCCTGATCCCCTGAATGCTATCCAGCATATTTTTGCCATATCCCATCCTAAAATATTCCAGTCTTGATACCTATCCTATAAATCAAAGACCTGTAGACCACAGTTCTACAGTTCACCATAACATTTCCAGATCACATACTGCCCCTCTGCCTTTTTTGAAAACATACAGGCTCATCTCCCAAAGCTCACAAGTGCCCATAACACCTCATCAATATTCCCAAATTGTGAAATTCTCATTTCAGCATTCCCATTGCTTGACCATCTTTTTCATGTTCATCCATGGACCAATTTTCCTGCTGATTGAAATTAACTCCCATTATTCCCACATGAAGCACAAATCTAACCCATCCAATTACCACCTGATCCATCTACTCATGAAAGTCAGTAATGACGGAAGGTGCCATCAACAGCATCGGATGCACCTTCTCAAAAACAACCTCACGAACGTTCAGTTTGGGTTCCACTCGGCTCATCACAGCCTTGGTTCGAAAAATGTACGAAATAGCTGAATTCCAGAGATTAAGCGAGAATAACTGCCTTTGACATCAGGCTACATTTGACCAAGTGGGTGTCAACGAGCCCAAGCAAAACTGGACCCAAAGGGAACCTGGTGGGAAACTCTCTGCTGCTTGGAGTCATACCTGGAACAAAGGAATTTTGTGGACATTGGAGGTCAAATCTCACAGAATCATAAAATCATGGAAACATACAATACAAAAAAGGCTCTTTAGCAAATCAAGTCTGCATTGACAAAATGATTCTACAGCCACACAAGCCCCATTTTCCAGCATTTGGCCCATAGCCTTGAATTTTATGACATTTCAAGCGCTCATCCAAGTACTTTTTAAAGATTGTGAGGTTTCCCACCTCAACTACTCCCCCAGATAGTGCATTCCAATTTCCCACCACCCTCTGGATGAAAATTACTTTTCCTCAAATTCCCTGTAAACTTACTTTCACCTTACAATTATGCCGCCTTGTTGTTGACCCTTTAACAAAGAGGAAAAGCTGCTTGCTATCTACCCTGTCTGTGACCCTCAATCTTATACACCCCAATTTGGTCCACTCTCAGCCTTCTCTGCTCTAAAGTAAACAACCCAAGATTGTCCAGCCTGTCTTCAAAACTAAGCTACTTCATCCCAGACAATGCCCCAGTGAATCTCTTCTGCACATCCTCCAGTGTAAACACATCATTCCCACAGTGCAGTGACCAGAAATAGAAACAGCACTCAAGCAGTGGCCTAACCAATAGCTTCAACATAACCTCCCTGCTCTTATATTCTACGCCAATACTGAAAAAGACACTTGCCCCATATGCATTCTTAAACTACCACATTAACCTGTGCTGCCATTTTTAAGGATCTGTGGAAAAGCACCCCATGATCCCTCTGTTCCTCTGAGCTTCATAGTGCGTTGCTATTCACTGAATACACCCTTGCCTTGTTACTTCTCCTAACGTGCATCACCTCTCAGGGTTAAATTCCATCTGCCACTGACCTGTCCATCTGATGAATCCTTCCGTGTCTTCCAGCAACCTAAGATCTTATCCCTGACTGTCAACCACTCAGCCAATCTATGTGTCATCTGCAAACTTACATGTCATTGCCCCACATTATCTTCTTTTCTAAAAAAAATCACAAACAATAAAAGGGGACTAACACTGATTCCTGTGGAATGCCATTGAACATTGGCCTCTAGTCACATGAGCACCATCACACTTTGTCTCCTACCACTAAGCCGTTTTGCATCCAACTTGCCAAACTGCCCTGGATCCCATGTCCTTTTAACCACTATATCTGGCTCCCATATGGGACCCTCTCAAAGGCTTTGCTGAAATGAAATAAACTACATTAAATGCACTACACTCATCTACACACCTGGTCACATTCTCTAAAAAATTCAATCAAATTTGTCAGGCATGACTTCCCTCTGACAAAGCCATGCTGAAAATCCCACATCAAACTTTGCCAAGTGGAAATTAATTCTATCTTTCAGAATTTTCTCCAATATAGCTTCATATCACTGCTGAGACACACACCGATTCTGCTATTCGCTGACTGAGCTCAACCAGCTTTCTTGAAAAGTGGTACCACATTAGTTATCCTCTCTTCCTCTGCCAACTCCCTGAGACCAGAAAGGAATTAAGAAATTGAATCAGAGCCCCTGTAATTTTGTCCATCACTTCACACAACAGCTTGGGTTAGAACTCATCTTGCCTTGAGGATCTGTCCACTTTTAAACCAGTCATAATCTCCAATAGCTCCTCAATCCCCATATAAAACTCAGTCTCTCTTCCCAAAATATGTACCTACATTTTCTTTCTCCAAAATGAACACAGATATGAAATACTCTTCACACCCTACCAATGCCTACTGGTTTCATGCACAGATTGCCTCCTCAGTATCTAATGAGATCTACTCTTTCCCCGGTAATCCTCTTCTCCTTGATTTACTGATGGAATATCTTGAGATTCTCCACAATATTACCTGCTCTTCACGCTCCATCCGTGCTCTCCTAATTGCTTTCTTAAGGTACGCCCTGCACTTTCTATACTCCACCAAGGCCTCGATTGATTTGCTCCACGAGTACCTGTTAAAAGTCTTCCTTTTCCTTCTTATCTAATCCTGAATATTCCTAGATATCCAGGGTCAGTGAGCTCGTCGCTCCTACATTTCACTCTAAAGGGAATATGCTGGACCTATACTCTCCCCAATTCCTTTTTCATTGCACCCACTGATCTGCTCTAGATTTACCCATTAGTCACTGCTCCCAGACCTGCCTTATTTTAATAAAATCTGCTTTCCCCGAATCCAACTCTGTTTTTGCAGACCATCTTGGTCCTTTTCCATAACAAACTTAAAACATACAGTGTTTATGGCTGCTATCACTAAAAAATCTTCCCCACTGCCACCTCGAACACCTGTCTGGCTTCAGTCTCCAGAATTAGATCCAGCACCATGCTATCCCTTACTTGACCTTTCACATTTTAATATAAAAAGCTCTCCTGAATACATTTCAATGAGTTTACCCCTTCTAAACCCTTTATACGCTGACTAGCCTAGACTGTAACATTTTCTTATTTTAAAAATAGATGTGAAGCATATGTTCCAGAAGTGATCTGACTGGTTAAACTACTCCCCGTTAAGCAAAACATGATGTATTTAAACACCATGATTAAAATACAAACAAAAGAAACAGCCATTTAGAATAATGAGAATACAGAAGGCATGGTTAGTGAGTTTGTGGATGACACCAGAATTGGTGGCATTGTGGACTGTGAAGAAGGTTTTCTAAGATTACAAAGGAATCTTGATCAAATGAGTCAGTATGCTGAAAAATGGTAGATGGAGTTCAACCTGGATAAATGCAAGATATTGCATTTTGGTACAACAAACAAAGGGTATAGCTTATACAATTAATGGTAAGGGCCTTGTGTAGTGTTGTAGAACAGAGGGACCTAGGGGTGCAGGTATATAATTCTTTAAAGTTTGCATCATGTAGAGACAGGATGGTTAAAAAGGTGTTTGGCACACTTGCCTTCATTGCTCAGTCCTTTGAGTATAGCAGCTGGGACTTTATGTTGAGGTCGTACTTTTGCCACTTTTGGAAAACTATGTCCAGTTCTGGTCACCCAGTTATAGGAAGGATATTATCAAGCTGGAGAGGGATCAGAAGAGATTTACCAGGGTATGGAAAGGTTTGAGAAAAGGCAGAATAGGCTGGGACATGTTTCCGCAGGAGTGTAGGAGGTTGAGAGGTGACCTAATAGATGTTGCAAAATGAGACGTATAGAGTTGATGGGGGCACATTTTTAAGGTGACAGGAGAGATATATAAAAAAAGACGTAAGAGGCAAATTTTTCATGCATAGGGTGGTTTGTGCATGGAATGAATGAACTTCCTGATGAAGTCTGGATGCGGGTACAATTACAACATTTAAAAGACCTTTGGATGGACATATGAATAGGAAATGTTTGGACGTATATAGGCCAAGAGCAGGTAGATGGGACTACTATAGTTAGCGACTGCATTCGGCATGGACTAGTTGCACCAAAGGGTCTGCTTCCATTCTATATGACTCTATAACAATTATTGGAAAACTTAACCAAATAATTAATGCAGTACCTATTACTAAATAACTGTTCCAATATAGTGACATCTCGTAAACACATCCCTTGGCAAAAAAGGTAAATTCAGACACAAATCCTTACCTGCAATTCTCAAATATAGGAAGAAACAGCCTCAAGAGAGATTTCAGAGAAAGCAGCAGCTAGGAATCATTTTCTGAAGCTCCAACCCTTCTGGGACCCAAAAAGCTTCTGAATGCTACAGCTAAACAAACTAGAAAGCCTGATCTGTGAGGATCGGCCATTCTACTTCCACTGTTACAACTGTTTTTAAAAACAAAACTTAAAAAGCCTCCTAAACTATTGATTCAGGCTGTCTCCAGTAGCCACTTGTATACTTCTGCCTACACAACTTCTCTTCTAAAAAAAAAACCCAGGACAAAATAACCTTTTTAAAGTGGTAGCAACCCCCCTAAAAAATAGCCATCAATATACAAAGATGGCTACATTTAAAAACTCTTAGTCTTACTCAATTAGTACACAACAATACATATACATTGCCTCTAATCATGCAAACATTCACTACTACATTCTATTTCAGTCCATTTACTCCTGCCACCAAACGCCTCATTCTTTCTTCATTCAAGTTGCGACAATGCATCAACAATTACATTTTATCGTCCTGCCACGTGGAAAATTTTCAAATTAAATGGCTGCAATAATAAGCTTCATCTAAACAGTCTAGAATTTTTGTCCTTAAATTTCTCCAAAAACTTTAATAGGTTATGATCAGTATGTACAATTGTCTCAGGTAAGTTACTGACAATATAAATGTTGAAATATTGTTAAGCCAACACCAAGCTCAAGGTTTCCTTCTCACCTGTGGAATATTTATGCTGAAGTGTGTTCAACTTTCTGGAAAAATACCCAATAGGTCTTTCTATCTTCTCGTCATCTTCTTGTAAGAGTACATCACTGACATCAATATCACTTACATTGTTAGCCACCCTTGAATGGCTTTGCATAATTAGGTGTGGCTAATACTGGGGCAGTGGTTAACACAGCTTTCAGGCTGTCAAATGCCTTTTGATAGTCCACCATCCACTGAAATTTTCTGCACTTCTTCATTCAGTCAGTCAGTGGAGTAACTACACTGCTATAATTTGGCACAAACTTCCCTTAAAACCCACCTCAATCCCAGGAATTGTAGCACTGCTCTCTTCATCGATGGTATGGGAAACTCACCAATAACCTTTGTTTTTGCATTCCATGGGACCATCTGCTCATGTCCAATAACATGGCCCAGGAATGTGACTCGGGCTTTTGCAAATTCACTCTTAACCAGGTTTATCACTGAGCTTGTCTTCCAAAGTCAATCAAATATTTCTGATAAATGCTGCAAATATTTCTTCCAGGGGTGACTAGGAATCACTAGTTTGTTGATGTACACCACTCAGTTGGGTAATCCTGAAATGACTTTATTGGTTAGTCTTCGGTGGCTGGCACATTTTTCATACCAAATGGCATGATTTTAAATTGGTATAATCCATTCGGTGTCACAAAAGATAAAGTTTGATGCTACCGTTCAAATGCTCCCTGTGATTCTGGATGATACGCCATAGATTTGAACTGTGTTATTCTTACGCACCCATAACTTCACTGAATAATTTTGATGTAAAATTTGACCTTTGACCTGACTGTATCTCTATGGCTAGCCCGTATCTAGTGAAAAATTTGAGAAACTCTTCTACAATCCTTTTGGCAATGATATTGCACAATAGAATAGCCTCGAGAAACCTACTGGATGCATCCATCATCGTCAACAAATACTGATTCTTACTTTTTGTTTTAGGTAGCGGTCCTAAGTAGTCAATTAAGACCCTTATGAAAGGGTTCTCAAATGCAGGAATAGATATTAAAGGGTGCTGATTTAATCACTGCCTGACGTTTTCCAATTACCTGACACATTTAACATGTCTGAAAATTGAACTACAACATTATGCAGTGCTGGCCAATAAAAATGCTTTTGTATTTCGGCCTGAGTTTTCCTCACTCCCAAATGACCTCCTACTGGAAAATCATGTGTCAACTGCAATACTTCCATTCTACAACCCACCGGTAATACAACTTGATGAACTTCTGCCCATTTCTCATCCACCTGAATATGTGATTGTCTCCATTTACTCATCAAGACATCATTTCTGTGATAGTAACGTTCTGGAATACACTCAGATCCTTCTTCTGTGTACGCTTTTTGATAAAATTGCTTCAGTTTTTCACCTTGCTGTTGTAACTGTAGTTAATGTTTCTGAACTAAAAATATTCACTGTTCTTGTTTTGACTCAACTATTTGATCAAATATGGTTGTCTCTGATAATTCTACATCACCTTCCTTATCTGTATTCTTTGATGTCTCCTCCTGCTTCAACCAGAGGCTTTGTGACCCTTGTTATCATACAGTCAGGAAACATCCCAGGACAAACTTTCTCAAATACCTCAGTTGCCTGATTTTCCACTGGCTTTTCAACCATAGTAGGCAGCACTCCTACCTGTGATCCAGCCGCATCATTACCAAAGACAAATTGTATTCCTGGCGCCGACAGTTCATCCAGTACTTCTACCACCACTTCTACACTTTACATCAGATAGGCCATCCTCAATTTACGTAACGGAGAACTTTTCACTCACAGATTTCCACATATCACCACTTTTTCTGGCAACAGTTCATCTGAATGACATATCTCCTCATCTCAATATTAAAGACTAACATGCTCCCACAGCTCTAAAAATTGTAATTTTTTTATCTGCTGCTTCTGTCCTATGCGTGTAAACCTTACTCTCACAAGTAAATGGCTTTAGAAGATCTAGCACTTTCTTCTTTGCCAACCTCCAACTAGGTTGCACATTCTGATGCAGCTTTTTAACCTCCAATATGCTTTCCTTTACCACTTTCACAAAATTCACTAGTTTATCCTAGTTTCTTACATCCATCTTCCCAGAGCTCTTTCTAATCCACTGACACTGCAACTTTATGTAGCCTACTTTACTGCATTCAAAGCACCTGAGCATTTTTTTAATCCTCTTTCCCCCTACATGTGTTTCTTTTTTACTCTGTGGTAAACCATCTTCAATGAGGTCTACTTTTCCCTTAGCACCTGAGGATTTCTCATTTACCCAATTTCTATCCCTCACAAATTGAAATCGATGTCAGAAACCAAACGTTGATTTATGAACCAACTCATAACCATCACCATTTCAGCTGCTAATCCTGCAGTTTTAACTCTCTGCTTTTCCACAAGTTCTCACTACTTCTGGAAGTGAATTTTTGAACTCCAAAATACTCATCTCTCTATGAGTGTCATATGTTTGATCAATTTGTAATGCCCTTATCCAACTACAAAATTGCTTTGTTTGATCCTTTCAAACTCAAAGTACATTTGACCAGGGTCCCTCCTTATATTCTTCAAATGTTGTCTGGAGGCTTCTGGCACTAGTTCATATGCACTTAAGATGGCTTTCTTTAACTCCTCATACTCCCCAGATACCTCCTCTGATAGTGATGCAAATACTCACTAGTTCTACCTACCAACTTCATTTGGATCAACAAAACCCACAAGGTTATCGGCCACTTCATTTGTTTGGCCACTTTCTCAAATGAAATGAAAAAGGCTTCTACATCCTTTTTGTCAAAGTCTGGCAGTGCTTGGACATATTTAAACAGATCCCCAGCAGCCCTTTGACTACAGTGGATTTGCTCATCATCACAATCCTCCTAACTAAGTCCTCTGCCCTTTTTAGTCAGCTTTCCTGTCTAATTGCCAACTTCCGAAGTTCAAACTCCCTCTCTCTTTTTGCTTTTCTTCTACGAGGGCCATGCTTTCATTTTCTTTTTATTCTGCCAGGGCTATTCTTTCCTTTTCTCTTTCTTCTGCTTTTAATCATAATTCAAACTGCTTAATTTCCTTTTCATGTTCAAGCTGCCTCATCTCAATTGAATTCTAGCCATTTTCAAAGATTCCAATGGCATTTCCAGCAAATTTAAGGGGCAAGCTATTGCTGTAATTACTTTCCCTTTTCTCACAGAAAAAGGCAACCCAGGCTCCAGCCTGTCTTCCAATTCCAACAACGTTGCCTTGCTCACTTTTTGTAAAACTCCCATAGTCAGTTCTTCCACCCACAGAAAACTCTATGTGACTGAAGGAGCCATTACTACACACAGCCAACCCTGTTTGAACCCAACCGAATTCAACACCCAAAAGACACCAACTCCTACCAGTCACCAACTTTGAGTCGAACAATCCTAGACACAAATTGGAATTATAGAATTCGATCCCACACAATCTCCCAATTTGTTCTGGTCCAGACCAGTTCCACTCAAATATTTTTGAGAAGGTAACCTAGACCTTAACTTTTTCTTACTTTAAAGTTAGATGTGGAGTGCTTGTTCCAGATGTGATGCAACAGTCAAACTACTTCACATTAAGCAAAACACAATTTATTTAAACATAATAATTAAAATACAAACAAAAGATAGAGGAATTTAAAACAACAACTACTGGGAAACTTAACCAAATAATAGATACAGTACCTATTACTAAATAACTGTTCTAATATAGTAACATCCCATAAATATACCCCATGGCAAAAAGGTAAAGTTTGACACATATTCTTACCTGCAGTTCTCAAATCCAGGAGGAAACAACATCAAGAGAGATGTCAGAGAAAGCAGCAGCTAGGAATCATTTTCTGAAGCTCAAACCCTTCTGGGACCCTAACAGCTTCTGACTGCTACAGCTAAAAAAATCTAGACAGCCTGATCTGTGAGAACGGGCCGTTCCACTTCTAGTGTTATAACTGATTTTTAAAAAAAACCTAAAGGCCTCCTAAACTATTGACTTAGGCTATATCCAGTAGCCACTTGCATACCTCTGCCTTTACAACCTCTCATCAAAAAGCAAGTACAAAATAACATTTTCAAAGTGACAGAATCATCCCAGCTTGGAGGACCAAACTTAATTGGATGGGAAAATCGTCATCATGCTAATTATGGACTAACTCACTAGAAAATTTAAAACAATAAAATGTGAAGCTGGATGAACACAGCAGGCCCAGCACCTGCTGTGTTCATCCAGCCTAACATTTTATTGTAAGATAATAAAATGTGAGGCTGGATGAACACAGCAGGCCAAGCAGCATCTCAGGAGCACAAAAGCTGACATTTTATTGTCTTGGATTCTCCAGCATCTGCAGTTCCCATTATCACTAGAAAATTTAAAGTCAGTTTTCATCCGGACACAGGAGTCTGGCCCATAGCTTTGTATCCATTGTGAAAATTCACCCTTAAATATTAGCTGTTTATGTCTGATATATCAGTTGAGGAATCGGGGTATTGCAGGGAGCCATGGTGTCAGTCTGTCTCCTCCAAGTGGTCTCATGTCATTTGGGCCTGGAGTCAGATGGAGTCCGGCCTTTCCTTGTTTTACATGGTCTAAAAATGTAATTGTTAAGTACAGTGAGATTCCAGGGTGCCAATACCGGAGTGAAAGAAAACTGCACATAATGCAATGACAATTTTGAACTTGTTTCGTGTACCTTTATAAATTTTATGTCAAATATTTTTATTGAAAAAGTTAACACTAAAACGCTGGTCTTCCTACAAAGCAGGGAGTCTCCTGCCCTTCACACTCCGAACGATTGCGGTAAATAATCAGGCACTCACCCTGGACAAAGTAGACCTCTCCGCCATGTCCCATGACCTGAAAGAACGAGTGACAAGGTCAGCGCCGGGACAGTGAGGATGACCAACGCCGACCGTTTCTCGAGGCACACACTCACCTGCTCATCCCCTTCACGGTGGCCGAACGCGTCAGTCGACGGGAGGTGCTGTGGGCCCTGCGGGAACCGGGACTGTCGGCAGAGACCGCGGGCGATCGTCGCTTCTCAGGAAACCATTTCAATGGAGCCCGGTTTCAAATCGCGGCCGCCCGGTATGAGGCCGGCCCAGGCTCCCGGAACACACACAAAAAACCCCTCTCCTTGGTAACCGCGGCGTCGTCTCCACGGCAACCGCTGCGGGCCAAGTTCCAGTGCGTGCGAGAGGATAGCCAGGGCTGTGGCTGCCTGCTTGCTGCACATTACTCCCCTTACTTTCCATTGACCGGTTGCATGGTTTCATTTTATGTTTTGCACAACAGCGTGCAAGCACATGGGTCAGGAGTAGGCCTTTCAACTTCTCTAGCCTGCGCCGCCATTCAAATAATCACATCCACAATGCGTACAGAAATGTGTAATGTCACGGTATTAACATCAATCATTACGCTAGTTGTTTGCAGAATATTATATCTATTTATACCATTTACTTTTACAAATAAACATGATTTGCTCCGTTGGTACTCAGAGGCCCTTTACATCGTGCACACAATAGGTGCCATGCATGTAAAAGATACAATGAATGTAAACAAAAACAGAAATTGCTAGAGAAACTGAAGGATTCGAGACGAAATATTAGCTGTGGGTTCTTTCCACTGATGCTGTCAGACCCGCTGAGTTTCCCCAGCAATTTCTGCTTTTCTTTCAGATCTTCAGCATCCATACTTGTTTTGTTTTCTGCTCGTGAATATAGATAGGTGTGTCCAATTGAAATGAAAGTTCAACGGGGAAGAGGAATGTGGTGTGGTGGGGTGTGCGCATGAGGTCAGTTACAGGGCAAATGAGTGAATCAGAAATTGTAATTACCCAAGGATGAGGAATTGCTCAATGGAGAGTTTGAGGAACGGAGGTAAAGAATACACCCAAGTATCAGGTGGCCCCGCAGCTCTCTTTATCTCAGCACTGATGAGGTTATATTCAACTACTTATTTGCATCTTCACAGCTCACATCCTTCTATTTCCCAAATTCCTTCTGCATACTAATCTTGGTAAATCATTACTCTAAATCACCTATCACTCCACTTTCAGTTTCCCAGTTGCCTAGCCATTGGTCTTTTTGGCAATTCTGCAGCTGTTGAAATCCTTCTCCATCTTTGCTATTCATAGACCTAATCTCAAGTACAACTGTTATTCTCTCCTCACAAAATTGATCACTCTGGTCTGCTCCTTTTTTTTTCTTTCTAACTGAAAGAGCAATTATATCTGACGAACAGCATTTTTTAGCCAACTATCATCAGAATTAGTCAAAAGACATTAAGCATTATTGAATTTCACCCTTCTCCAGCGAAGTCACTCACTAGGACTGTTCTGAAAGCAAAGATATCAGCACAATTTCTTTTCCATTATATCACATATCTTATTAAACTTCAATCATGATATTATCAAATGGTGGGGTAGGCTCAAGAAGCTTAATTGCTTGCTCCTCCTCTTAGATTTTATAATTCCTCAGTCCTCACTTGGAACAAGTAAAAGGTGCTAATACACTTGTTTGTCACCAAAATTAGTATCTATTGTCACAATCTATTCAGTTGCCTCTGCTGTTGCCCTTCTTGCTCACTGACCCAAACCTTTCCAATACTTTCCATTGCCTGCTACATCCAGCTCCATTCTCCGTGTTCCTAAAGTGATGTTGTCCCTCAAACCCTTTTCCATCTTTCTGGAAAATCCCTGTTTATTTATCTTCAATCAGATTTCTACTTAGGGCAGACAATTGAAATGGTTTCAGCCAAAGTCACAAATAATACAACCCATCTATTTTACTACATATATCCTTAACTACATGACACACTGTCATAAGATCACCTCTCATTTGAGCCCTTTCCATTTTGAAAAGAATACACATATGTAGTTTTCCCTCACAATTTGAACCCTGACCACTGTAAATTGCTCAAAAACCCATCTGATTCACTAATGTCCTTTAGGGAAGGAAACCTCCACCCTACATGTGATTCCTGACTGACAGTGATGTGGTTCACATTTAATTACCCTCTGAAATGGCTGAGCAAGTCTCTCAGTTGTATCAACTACTACAAAGTCTAAAGAAAGGAATGAAATCAAGTGGACCACCTGACATCAACTAAGGCACCAGAAATGACTGGCAAAAGCAGCCCCATTGCCCCTGCAAAGACGTACTTACTAACATATGGGATGGGTATCAAATTTCGGAAAGCTGTCTAACAGAATAGTCAAGCTTAGCCTGGCATAATCATATTCATGGAACAATGCTTTACAAACAATGTCTAGGCACCACATCATCATCATTGGTTATGTTCTGCACAGTGAGCAGAACAGACCCAGCAGAGGTGATGGCACACTGGTACACAATCAGGAGGCAGACGTCCTAAGATTCTAATAATGATTCCAACTCCATGAAGTCTCATGACACCAGTTCAAATATGGGTATGAAATGGCCTGCTGATTACACATACTGCCCATCTGCACCTCCACTTCAACAGGTGAATCAGTACTTCTCCATATTGAACATTACTTGGAGGAAGCGCTGAGGTTGGCAAGGGCACAGAATGTACTCTGGATGGGGAACTTCAATGTGCATCACCAAGATTGGCTCAGTAGTAACATGTCTGACTGAGCTGGTTGAGTTCTAAACAACACACTTGCAAGACTAGGTCTGCAACAGGTGATGAGTGAACTAATAACAAGGAAAAGTATACTTGACCTCATTCTCACCAACCTGCCTGCTGCCGATGCATGTGTCCATGACAGTATCAGTAAGAGTGACCTGGACACAGTATTTTCGAAATGATGTCATGTCTTCACACTGAGAATACTTTCAATTATGATGTGTGGCACTCATCATCATCATCAGCAGTCCCTCACAGACAAGGATGACTCCCTTCTAAGCTTTCATTAACAGGGGGATTGAGTTTAAGAGTCGTGAGATCTTGTTGCAGCTCTATAAAGCTTTGGTTAGACCGCACTTGGAATACTGCGTCCAGTTCTGGTCGCCGTATTATAGGAAAGATGTGGATGCTTTGGAGAGGGTTCAGAGGAGGTTTACCAGGATGCTGCCTGGACTGGAGGGCTTATCTTATGAAGAGAGGTTGACTGAGCTTGGTCTCTTTTCATTGGAGAAAAGGAGGAGGAGAGGGGACCTAATTGAGGTATACAAGATAATGAGAGGCATAGATAGAGTTGATAGCCAGCGACTATTTCCCAGGGCAGAAATGGCTAGCACAAGGGGTCATAGTTTTAAGCTGGTTGGAGGAAAGTATAGAGGGGATGTCAGAGGCGGGTGCTTTACACAGAGAGTTGTGAGAGCATGGAATGCGTTGCCAGCAGCAGTTGTGGAAGCAAGGTCATTGGGGTCATTTAAGAGACTGCTGGACATGCATATGGTCACAGAAATTTGAGGGTGCATACATGAGGATCAATGGTCGGCACAACATTGTGGGCTGAAAGGCCTGTTCTGTGCTGTACTGTTCTATGTTCTATGTTCTACTCTCAGGGTGAATCTGTAGGTGCCTGTAAAGACCGACACAGCTACCACTGGCTCTGTTACTCTTGGGGCAGGTGGTGATCTCAGGAAAAGGTGAGTTGGGCATTGGTGTGCCAGTGCACTCTTTTGCTTCACCTGGCTTCCATTTCCTTCTGACAGCAAGTCTCAAGGTGCTTGATGTCTTCCCAGATTCTCCACCTCCATTTTGGATGATCTTAAGCCAGTGATTCCCAGGTGTTGTGGGAATGTCACAATTCACCGTTGAGGCCTTGAAGGTATCACTGAAGATCTTCCTCTGTCCACCTGGGGCTTGCCTGCTGCTTCGAGCACTAGCTTCGGGAATCTTGTGTTGGCCATGGAGACAATGCAGCCAGCCCTTTGCAGTCAATCAAAGATGGCCAGTGCCTCAATGCTGGGGATGTTGGTTTGATTGAAGATGCCAGCATTTGTGCTTCTTTCTTTCCAGCAGATTCACAGGATCTTGCACAGGCAGCATTGGTGGTACTGCTCCAGTGCCTTGAAGTGTTTGCTATAGACAATCCATGTCTCAGAGCCGTACAGGAGCTTGGGAACCACCACAGTTCTGCAAACCATGATCTTGGTGTCAGATCTGATGTTGTTGTTTTCAAATACCCCTTTCCTCAGACAGCATGTCACCTTGCTAAATGGGATAGATTTGAATTAGTTTTCCTTTATTCATTCATTGGATGAGGGCATCGCTGGCTAGGCCAGCATTTATTGCCCATCCCTAATTTCCCAGAGGGCAGTTAAAGTCAATGACATCGCTGTGCATCTTGGGTCACATGTAAGGATGGCAGTTTTCTCCCCTAAAGCACACTAGTGAACCAGATGGGTTTCTCCAACAATCAACAATAGATTTCTGGTCATCATTAGACTCTTAATTCCAGATATTTATTGAATTCAAATTCCACCATCTGCCATGGCAGGATTCGAACCCAGGTCCCCTGAACATTATCTGGGTCTCTGGATTAACAGACCAGCAATATTACCACTAGGCCTTCGCCTCCCCTTACGAGAATAGGTCTAGTAACACAAGACTGGATATTCATGAGGCACTGTGAGCCATCAACAGCAACAGAATTGTTCTCAACACATTCGAAAATCTCATAACCCAGCATATTGCCCACTCTATCATTACCATAAAGCTAAGGGATCAATCCGGCTTCAATAAACAATGTAGGATGTCTTTCAAAAGCAGGTGTACCTAACAGTCTAAAAATGAGGTGTCAATGTGGTTAAGCTGCAAAACACAAATACTTGCATGCCAAAGAGGATAAGCAGCAAGTGATAGAGCTAAGCGTTTCCACAACCAATGGATTATGTCTAAGCTCTGCAGTCCTGCCACATCCAATAATAAATGATGGTGGACAATAAAACAGTTCACTGGAATAGGACGCTCTACAAACTTCCACAACCTCAGTAAGGAGTCCAGCACAGCACTGCACAAGGTAAAGCTCAAGTATTTGCAACGTTCTTTAGCCAGAGTTGCTAGGTGGCTAATCCACCTTGGCAATGGGTAAATGACATCCTTACCACACAAATGCCAGTCAATGATCTCCAACAAGAGAGAATCCAACCATCAACCCTTGACATTCAATGGTATTGCCATCACTGAAACCCTCACTGTAAAAATAATGGGTTTAGCATTAGCTGGAAACTGAACTGGACTAGTTGTTGCTAAAAGAGGAGGTCAGAAGCTAGGAATCCAGCAACAGGTATCTCACCTCCCGACCCCTAAAGCCCATCCACCATCTAGAAAGCGCAAAACAGGAATGTGATGGAATACTCCCCAGTTGCCTGGATGAGTGACTCCAATTGCGCGCAAGAAGCTTCACACAATCTAAGTCAACTCAGCCCATTTGATTGGCACCACAACCGTAAGCATCTGCTCTCTCCACCATTGATTCATAGGAGCAGCAATGTGTATCATTTACAAGATGCACTATAGAAATTCACCAAGGTTCCTTAGACATCTTCCAAAACATGATCACTATGATCTAGAAGGGCAAGGGCAGCAAATACCTGGGAACACTGCAATCTGCATGTTTCCTTCCATGCCACTCACCATCCTGACTCGGAAATATATCATGATTTTCTTAGTGCCACTGGGTAAAAATCCTGAAATTCTCTCCTGATGGCATTGTGAGTGCACATACACCAGATGGGTTGCAGTAGTTTAAGAAGCGGCAGCTCACCACCACCTTATCAACGACAACTAGAAATGTGCAATAAATGCTGATACAGCCAGAAGTTAACAAATAAAACTATATCCTAATACTACCAGAACTTGCTTGAATTAACTTAGCTTTCTAAGTTAACTCCTACCCAATCAAGAAACACGTCCCTTCAGAAATCCAAGAGCAAAACGTCAGGATGTGCCCAGCAAGTTTCCCTTCTTTATCCACGTTGGTGTATGTAATTGTTACCTTGTTCTTATAGCAATGTGGATTTAAATAACGCTTACAAGTAATTGTGCTCTCACTCCAAGTACAGCCACATGTTGTAATGGACCCAGGTAGTCTGCCTCACCAGTCCATCTCCACTTCTAACAGTTACACAACAGTCAGGGAGCATCTTATTGCTTAAGTGCATGCTTTCATGTACACAACAGATAAGAGCACTCTAATGGCTGATGGGCATGTCTTTGCAGACATAGAAAAAGGGCTGTTTGTGGTTGAATGGAACGCTGTGGCATATGTTGCAAAGAGAACTGCTTACAGCCGAATGGAATACTTTAGAGCAGATTGCAAAGAGTTGCATAATGTCGAGTTGCATTAAACAGTGAAAGCAGGAAACAGGGAGCGTAATTGTCGGAACAGCATGGAGTCATGAAATCAGCAAACATCAAATGGCACTGTCTGAATGACATGGAAATGCTTGAAGGGGAGAAAGGATAAGTGTTGTGATTTAGATTTTAATTCAATCACGTGAATGGACAAACTTTATCTTTATTACTGCTATCCAGAATAGAAGCAATTTTTATCAGGTTTCTTTAATAAATTCAAAACTAATTCATTTATTATAAGCAAAACATACTTTCTAAACAAGCTAAGCTGTAATCCAAAGCTACATTTTAAAAAAGTGAAACTATATTGACTTAATTCCAAACAAACACAATCAGATGGCAAACAAAACACTACAATTTGCAGAGATGATGTGTTTTTTCAAAAACAAGATGAAAAGAGAAAGAACTGTGTGAACCAAGGTCCAAACTCAAAGGATAACATGGAAATGATATCTCACAGTTCCTGAGTTTCCTATTACTGAGATTGAACAAATGCTTGAGAACATAAATTAATTGATATTAAAACTGCATTTTTGCAAGGACATCAGCTTAAGTGGGAAATATTTCTTTGTCCTCTAAATGAAGCACCAAATGTATACTGACACTCTGCATGTTAAATAAATGTGTATATGATCTAAAGAGCTCTCAAGAGTTTGGTACTTCTCAGTAAGGTCTAAGTTTTAAAAATTGAATTGTCTACAGTTATTTCAGACCCTTCAGACCCTGCAATATTTTGCTCACATCATAAGGGGCAACTTCCCGGCAGTGTTTTTTTTGTGGTGTGGGAGGAGTGATTTTGAAAACAACACTATAAGTGAGCTTAAAGCAGAATTCAAAATCAGAAGTCAGACAGATGGGTCTTTTAAATACATTGGATTGGATTTCAAACAGAATGAATTAAGTGTAAATTTGCATCAGCAATCGTCTTGGAAAATGTGAGCTGCAATGCTATTAGTTGAAGTAGGACCTCACAAAAAGAAGCAGCATCTTCCAAAACTGGAATGGAAGAATTGCAAAATCAAATTAGACAACTGAATTTACTGGGCAAACAATAGAGACAGACACAGACTTGAAGTCTTAGAGATGAGTACAGCCCTGAAAAAATCCCAGGATAAAAGATTTAATTGGCCAAAAGATGAAAAACTAAGTGGAACATTGTGTTTTGAAATTTCTATCACTGGGAGATGCCTGGAACATATTGTTTGCAGTATTATTTCTTTTGCAAATCTCGGTAATTGATTCTCACAGGTGCATGAGGGTTTACAATTTATTCTTGTAGGAAAGAGAGTAAATGACCTTAAGCCCAGGAAGCTAAAAAGATCAGAAGAGTAATTAAAAAATACCTCAGTGGTGGAGACAGTCACTCTAGGTGAGGTGGTAGATATGGCTTTATTATTAACAAAAATATGGAGACTTTCTAAAATGGGAATCAGCAGGAAAACCATTGAGTGCCAAAGTACACTTGATGAAATGTGTGAATGCAAAATTACTGAGGATCAATATAGCAGTTTTGAAAAATTATGGTGAATGGAGAGATCACCAAATTAAAATGGGTGAATAGCAGCAATCAGCTATTTGATTATTTTTCATTTTGATTAGATTCCCTACAGTGTGGAAACAGGCCCTTCGGCCCAACAAGTCCACACCGCCCCTTGAAGAATCCCACCCAGACCCATCTCCCTATAACCCACACACCCCGCGAACACTATGGGCAATTTAGCATGGCCAATCCACCTAACCTGCACATCTTTGGACTGTGGGAGGAAACCGGAGCACCCGGAGGAAACCCACGCAAACACAGGGAGAATGTGCAAACTCCACACAGACAGTCGCCCCAGGCTGGAATTGAACCCGGGTCCCTGGCGCTGTGAGGCTGCAGTGCTAACCACTGAGCCACTGTGCTGCCCTCATATAAAGCAGCAGATTCTAAGAAACAGTTGGACGTACTGGGAAAAGTATGCTTGGAACCTTAATGAGCAATATGTGTTGTCATTTTGCATATTTTGTTTGTTTTTATTATTATAGATTGATTAATCTAAAACAAAAAAGGTGAACCTGTTATGATCTACTATGGTCTGAAAAGATACTTGAGACATAATGGATTGAGGGAACAGGTAACGGATACATTAATGAAGAGTTGTCTGGATTTGGGCTGGTTCTATAGATATGGGAGCTAATATTCAGCTGTGTACAAGTTTTATGGAGTATGCCTAACTGAAATAAAATTCTCATATAAAAGACTGGCACAATCAGTCAGCTTGCCAGAAGAATTTTCCACAGAAAATGTTACAGTTCCCCATTTTCTTCTTTTTGTAGAATCATTCAATCATAGAACCATTTACAAAATTAATCAATTATTTATTTTTCCTTCACAAGATGCAACAGACTCCAACCCTACCCCCAATTACATAGAACATAGAACATTACAGCACAGTATAGGCCCTTCGGTCCTCGATGTTGTGCCGAACTGCAAATAAGGAGACCCAGAATCATAACCAATACTTTGGATGGGCTGTCACCAAGTCACTATACAGCTAGAGTAAACCTGTTTGGATTTTCCCACAACATGAATTGTTGGAATTGCTTGTATTGGCTTGGCTTGCTTTCCCCTGCTGGCGTGGAGAGATTATTCTGATTAGTCGTGATGACTATGATGATAAACTCCCATTTCCTGTTGTATACTATTTCAATAGATAACCAATAGTTAATAACAAAGGAAGCACATTGAAGTACATTCAATGATCAAAACTGTTGCAGTAAGGGCTTCAGAATCTGGGAGTAACCTTGCAATGATGTCACAGACCTGCACGTCACTGAGTATAAATAGCATATTGTGGACAAATTTAAATTGGATGAGAAGGATTGTGAGAGTTCATAGACATGAATACATGACAAAGCTGGTTTTGCACTTAGTAATGTAACTATAGGATCAGAGCTTTACATATCTATAATTACAATGTATAGCAGTATATAGTATTAATGAATAATAAATAGTGTTACCTTGACGTCAAAGTCTGAAGACAGTTCTTAACTTTCCCTTCTTCTTTATCAGTCTTTCTTTCCAAATTCAGAAGGTAGCAACAAACTACACATTAAAAAGCAGACCTATTCTCTGCTTTTTACCTTCTCATTTTATAAACAAATGCTCAAAAAGTTTAAGTTACACATACAAATACCATACAAATATAAGTAATGAGAACATGTGCACATTTATTATTCATGCTTTTAATCCACCAATCATATGCCAACAGATTTAAGAACAGCTTCTTCCTCGCTGTTATCAGACCTATTGGACTGGATCTTTCTTTGCATCTTCACTGTAGCTGTAACACTATATTCTGCATTCTATTGTATTACCCTGATGTACTTATGTAAGGAATGATTGTTTGGTTAATACACAACACAGTACTCACGCTATCTTGGTACATGTGACAATAATACGTCAAAGCAAAGTGCAATTCATCAAATCTGGATTTCCTACTCACAACATGTAGCTAGTTCTTAATGCATTGGGATACTCTGATACAATTCTGTTATCTGAAACTTCAATAGATAAATCTTACTCCAGAAGGCTGAGTGCCATTGTAAAGTGATCTGGATGGCTGCCATTGGAAGTTATATATTTATTTCAATTTCTCTGCCCTTTCTACAATGAAGCTATCCTGTTCTGGCTGCAATGCTGCCCACAGTTCAATGCCCATCCTTTGTTTATCTGTCAGTTTGAAGCAGAGGTCCAGAGGTGAGCAGTTCTGGCCTCGGAACAAAATAGCAACAGGTGCAACACATTGCAGAAATAGTCATAAAGAAGAAAAAAGGATGTGAAAGATGGTATTATCTCTAAATGGGAGTGTGGACTTGGCTGAATAGCTTTGGAATTGTGATGGAATAAGGTGCTGTAGCAGTTTTGTTATTGATTTAGTAATTCATAGAATGTAAATGTAATAACCCAGGAAGTTGACTGGAAAGAATCAATCATTTATTGTTGAACACTAAAATTGAGCCACTACTCCTGACATACATAGGCTAGTCCCAGCAGGGATAGACAGTTCTGCAGATCCATGCCTGAGTCTGTTTTTTTTTGTAAGAGATAATGATGAACACCATGATTTAGAGTGAATTTACTGCAAGGGTGCTAAAGATATTGGTTAGATTAATGGAGGCCTGATTTTAAACTAATGTTGCAAATATTTTCTAATCAACTTGTTCAAACACTCAAGGACCTGAACCAGGGAAGTATTAGTCCAGCAGCAGGGACACTGCAACTGCACCAGTAGAGTACTTGCCAGGTCTGCTTAATTTTATTTTTTTAAATATATATATAAAACGTATACATATATCTGGAAATGCAATTGCACACAATCAAACAGCTTGTCTACCACCAAATCGCTGTGATTTCTTTTCTATTTTTAATTGTAAGGCATCATCAGTAATCACCCATGCAGCCAACTGGATATTTCCCAAGCAAAGCCTGTTATGGGCAACAGAGTCTACTTTGTTTTTCACTTATGTTAAATTGAGCTTTTCAGAGATGTTATTACATCTGGAACGGGTGGGCCTCAAACTCGGGCCTCCACAGCATTGAGGTAGGGGCACTACCACTGTGCCACAAGTGTCTTATCCTGGGCCTGGTTTATAGATATTTTCTATTCAAGCTCTTCAGAGATGTTATTACATAGTCTGGGGCAGGTGGGACTTCAACCCAGTGCTTCTGGCTCAGAAGTAGGAATACTACCACAGTGCCACCAAAGCCCTCTAATTCTGCTTTATCATTTTTTTATTTACCCGGAAATGTTATCATACCCAACTGAGCAGTGTTCCCACTACCAAATCACCATGACTTTTATTTTTGCCTTTTTTTTAAAACGACAAACCACAGCAAGTGATCGCCTGTGTAGCGAATTAAATATTTACAAGCAAAGGCCATTATGGGCAATGTGAACCAACAAAAGTGAAGCCAGGGTAGGGAGAAAGGAAAGAGGCTAAATCAAAATGGAGTTAGAGGATGAAATAAAGCACTATGGGTCTGCTTTTTAATTTTTAAAAAAATTTCTTTTTCTACCCAGAAGTATTATCACATACAACTGTGTGCCTTCCTACCACCAAAATCATTGCGACTCTTTTTTTAAACACCACCACAGGCAGCATGGTAGCTCTGTGGTTATCACTGCTGCCTCACAGCACCAAGGACCTGGGTTCAATTCTGACCTGGGGTGACTGTGTGGAGCTTGCACATTCTCCCTGTGTCTGCGTGGGTTTCCTCTGGGTGCTCCAGTTTCCTCCCACAGTCCAGAGATGTACAGGTTAGGTGGATTGGCCATGCTAAATTGCCCATAGTGTTCAGGAATGTGTAGATTTGGGGGAAGGGTCTGGGTGGGATGCTCTGATGTTCGGTTTGGGCTGAAGGGTCTGTTTCCACACTGTAGGGATTCAATGATCACCAGTAGAAACACTTGTGTATCCAATTGACTATTTATAAGCAAATTCCATTACAGGCAAAGCAAGCCATCAATGTTGATTTTTGGTTCTCAGAGGTATTTAATGTAGAGGAATATATTGTGAATATCACAGTTTGCATTCTTACCGAACTTATATGGAACTCATTACTTATGTAGTGCTTTGGCAGTTAAATAGACTGGCACTATATGCAATTAGATCTGCCTAAATCACGAGATCATGAAACAGAGGGTGCTAAAAATTATTTTGTTGGCAGCTGTTTGCTCATCCTCAGACAACATGACACTCGGTGCTTTTATCTTCCAATTATTGTTTGCTCAATAGACCACAACATGTATTCAAACAATACAAAAAGTGCAACAAATTGATGTAGCTGAAGTAACCAGTATGTTTACAACTGGAAAGCTTACTGAATAAAAAAAACCTTACAAAAAAAATTACTGGTCTTTACTTTCTCTTTACTGGATGTAATGTTTATGACATTGAGGGAATAGTGAAACAAGGCTGCCTGGATAGATTAGTGATAATTTTAGGCACCAAAAATCTGGGAGCTAGCAAGTCCCATTTATGCTGTGAATATTTCCATGCCATAGTATTTTGAACATAAGAATGCAAGAAAGAACAGCATAAGTAAGTCATTTGACCCTTGGCGCTTGCTCTACCATTAAACAAGATTACAGTTGATCTCCATCTCAATGGACTGAATCTTACATTTTTTGAGTCAAGTTTGTCAAATTTTGTAGTTAACTAAAAAAATTAAAGGTAGTGTCAAACTTAAAGAAAAGGCACATAATTGCAACAGGTTGGGTGGTAGAACATAAGATTTTACAGAATATAAGCACGCTCAAAAATTGACTACGAGATTATTAAGGAGGAAGTATGAGAGAAAACTAGCTAGAAAAATAAAAATAGATAGTAAGTATTTTGTAAAGGAAAAGAGTTAATGGAGTGAACTCTGGTCTGATAGAAAGTGAGTCTGGTGAATTAATAATGGAAAATAAGGAGATTTCAGGTGAATTAAAAAACATGCATTAATCTTCAATATGGTGTATAAATGTAACATCCCAAAATTGTAGTAAATCAGAAAATGGACAGGAGAGAGGAATTTTTTTTAAAATTACTATCACAATTACAGGGAAGTGGTGCTGAGCAAGTTGTTGGATCAGCACGATGATAAAAGCCCAGTTCCTGATGGGCTTCATCCTAGGGTCTAAAAGAAAAGGGTAGTGAGACAGTTGACCATAAAACAGCAATGTGCATGCCAATTAGATAAACATCTGTCCTAGTGAAGATGTTAGATATTAATAAAGACATTACAGCTGGTGAAGTTATAACACAGGGCTACTTGCATGCCAAGCAGTGTGAGCAGCATGCAATAGACAGGACTCTGTATATAATTGTATGGAGCAGATCTCAGGTCTACAATCCTAACATATCCAGTTGTGAATAATTGTGAACAATTAAACAACTAACAGGAGAAGGAAGCTTCACAAAGAAACTTATCCTCAATGATGGTGAGTCCAGCACATCAGTGTGGAAGACAATGCTGAAATAGCTGCCAAAGTGGTAGATGCAGGTATGAATATAACATTTAAAAGACATTTCGACTGGTTCATCTATACGAAGGGTTCAGAGGGAAATGGGCTAAATGCAGGCAAGTGGGACTAATTTATTTCAGGAGACTGTTCGGCCTGGATGAGTTGGACTGAAGGGTTGTTTCCGTGCTGTATGATTCTATGATTCTATTTACATCTGTCTTGAGCCACCTGGACCTTTGCTTGTGGTCCCCAACATGACAAATAGAACATAGAACATAGAACATAGAACAGTACAGCACAGAACAGGCCCTTCAGCCCACAATGTTGTGCCGACCATTGATCCTCATGTATGCACCCTCAAATTTCTGTGACCATATACATGTCCAGCAGTCTCTTAAATGACCCCAATGACCTTGCTTCCACAACTGCTGCTGGCAACGCATTCCATGCTCCCACAACTCTCTGCGTAAATGCAAATGTTCAGCCAATTCCCAACCAACTCCACATGATATCAAGGTATGGGTGAAAGCACTAAATACTGCAATGATTATGGGACCAGACAGCGTTATGACAATGGTACTGAAAACTCCAGAACTAGCTGCATCCCAGACAGTTACAATAGTGGCATCTATCCAGCAATGTGGAAAATTGCCCAGGAATTTCCTGTCCACAAAATGCAAGACAAATCCAACCTGGCCAATTACTGTCTCATTTTGATCATCAATAAAGTGATAGAAGGTGTTTCAACAGGGTTATCAAATGCCCTTACTCAGCAATAACCTTCTCAGAGACAGAGCCATCCAACTTCAACCTTCTGATGGCCTTGATCCAAATATGAATCAAGAGCTGAGGTAAGTGATTGCCCTTGATACCAAGGTGGCATTTGACTGGATGTAGCAATAAGGAGTCCCAGCAAAACTCGTCAATTGGAATCAGTGAAAATCCTTCACTGGTTTGAGTCACACCAATCACAAAGGAACATAACTGTGGTTCATGGAGATTGATCATCTCAGTCCAGGGCCATCACTGCATGAGTTCCTGAGGGTTGTGTCCTATGCTCACTCATCTTCAGCTGTTTCATCAATTACCACCTTTCTTTCATAATGTCAGAAGTGATTTTGATGTTTGATTTTGATTTTATTGTCACTGAATTCACTGAAGTACAGTGAAAAGCTTTGTTTATGAGCAGTATAGCCAGATCACAGCAAGCAAAGGGTGTGTAGATCAAAAAGATTTAGGGTATATTGCATGTTACTTTATTTGAGGCTTGAATCCACTCAACAGTCTGACAACAGCCAGTAAGAAGCTGTTTCTGAATCTGCTTGTGCATGTGTTTAGGCTTCTGTATTTCAGCCTGACAGAAGAGGCTGTAGGTGGTCATTACAAGGGTGTGATAGGTTTTTGATGATGTTGGTCACCCTTCCACATTAGTGAGCCATGTAAATAGAGTCCATGGGTGGAAGGTTGTTTTCCGTAATGATCTGAGCTTTGCACACCACCTTCTGTAGTTTCTAGTGGTCCTGGGTAGAGCAGTTGCCATACCAGGCTGTTATGCACCCAGACCGTATACTTTCAAAGGTGCATCTGTACAAGTTGGTGAAGCACCTTATGAACATGCCAAATTTTCTCAGCTGCCTGAGGAAGAAGAGGCATTGTACTTTCTTGTCTGTCATATTTACATAGGAAGACCAGGTCAGGTTGATGGTTACGGTCACTTTGAGGAATTTGATGCTGTTCGCTCTCTCAACCTCAGTTCCATTGATGTAGATGGGGCATGATCTGGTACTAACTGATGGGTCTCAAAATAGGCAGATTTGAAACCTACAGCTGCAGATATTTCTATGAAAATCCAACCCAGATGTGGATCCCCTTTGCATCTCTGTATATTATTTATCCACTGCTGGTCTTCATCTTCTTATAATGGTCCAATGATGTCTAGTACTCATGCCTGTTTTCCCCTATAGCTTGTGCTGGCCAAATGCATGCCAATTTGAAATCATAGACACTTTTCATTGCAGAACTATGTATTCTTCATTGCATCCCTAACAACATAAGAGATCATCCCTACTATTTCTCTTTTGTACAACTGTAACTGTATTAATTTTTCACTGCACAATGATCTTGCACTGTGTCTGTGTGTGAATAGAGTCGCCAAGGTGCTGGCTCAAACATATGGTCTACGTGACCGACAAAATCGGATTTCTATGTTTGGTTTCTCATCACATGTTATACAAAGTTCAGCACATGACCAAAATGTGAGAGATTCTTATGAATGGGAGCTCGACCAAAGTAACCAAGACACATGAAAAGACTCATAAGAAGGCCAATGGTCTGCTTGATTGTTGCCCTAGTGGAGCTGTGGTGTCTGTAATAATCGTCCTCAGCCTCAGTTGATGTGTTCTGAATTACCTCTATGAATCACGCCTTCCACTGTTTTGTGATTCACCCAGAATCCATTTGAGAGACCTTGTGGTGAGGTGAATAGTTGAAGCACTTGAGACTATCCAAGAATGAGGAGTCATGGCAGCTGGCTGGGAACATTCTACAAACTAGTACAAAATGTTTATGGTTGTCACAGATGACTTGAATGTTCAGGTGGATTCTTCCTCGTCATGAAATTTTCGCCTGATTAAATGATATCTTAACCTGCACAAAATCTTAATTTTTAAAAAATTCATTCATGGGGCGTGGATGTTACTAGCTGGCCAGCATTCATTGCCCATTCCTAGTTGCCCTTGAGAAGACGTGGTGAGCCGTCTTCTTGAACCACTGCAGTCCTGGTGCTGTATGTTGCACCACAATGCCCTAACGGAGAGAATTCCAAGATTTTGACCTGATAAGAGTAAAGGGATTATGATATATTTCCAAGCTAGGATGATGACTGACTTGGAGGGGAACTTGCAGGTGGTGGTGGTGGTGTTCCCACGTATCTGTGCCTTTGTCCTTCGAGACGGAAATATTTGTGGATTTTGAAGGTGCTATCTAAGGATTTTTGGTCAATTTGGTTAATAATCACACAGATACAGTTCACTAATCACGCACTTGAGGGAATACTGTCACTGAGGTAAATCCAACAGCCCTCTACATCTGACTCATCATCTATTTTGGTAGGAATAACAGCAAGATGGACTATTATTTATATGGTGAAAACTTGCAGCATGCTGCTGTGCAAAGGGACCCTCTGCATGAATCATAAACAGTTACTTTGCATGTACAGCAGGTAATTAAGAAGGCAAGTGAAATATTGTCCTTCATTGCTAGAGGGATGAACTTAAAAAAAGGGAAATTATGCTGCAGCTATGTAGGGTGCTGGTGAGGCCACACCTGGAGTACCATGTTTAGGTTTGGTCGCCTTACTGGAGAAATAATATCCTGGCAGTGGAGGGAGTTGACTTCAGAATTGAAAGGAGAGGCTTAAGAGGAGAGATTTGGTAAACTGGGACTATACTCCTTGAAATTTAAAAGAATGAGCAAGGATCTTATAAGAGCATAAAATTATGAAGGGAACAGATTAAGATAGAAGCAGGGGCATTGTTTCCACTGGTGGTTGAAATTAGAACTAGGGGACTTAGCCAAAAAATAAGCTGGAGCAGATTTAGGACAGAGTTGAAGAGGAACTTTTTCACCCAAAGGAATCTGTAGAATTCCCGATAATACAATGTGAGGCTGGATGAACACTGCAGGCCGAGCAGCATCTCAGGAGCACAAAAGCTGACGTTTCGGGCCTAGACCCTTCATCAGAGAGGGGGATGGGGTGAGGGTTCTGGAATAAATAGGGAGAGAGGGGGAGGCGGACCGAAGATGGAGAGAAAAGAAGATAGGTGGAGAGAGTATAGGTGCAGAGGTAGGGAGGGGATAGGTCAGTCCAGGGAAGACGGACAGGTCAAGGAGGTGGGATGAGGTTAGTAGGTAGATGGGGGTGTGGCTTGGGGTGGGAGGAAGGGATGGGTGAGAGGAAGAACAGGTTAGGGAGGCAGAGACAGGCTGGGCTGGTTTTGGGATGCGGTGGGGGAAGGGGAGATTTTGAAGCTGGTGAAGTCCACGTTGATACCATTAGGCTGCAGGGTTCCCAGGCGGAATATGAGTTGCTGTTCCTGCAACCTACGGGTGGCATCAGTGTGGCACGGCAGGAGGCCCATGATGGACATGTCATCTAAAGAATGGGAGGGGGAGTGGAAATGGTTTGCGACTGGGAGATGCAGTTATGGCGCACTGACCTCTACATCGCCGAGGCCAGACGGCAACTCTCCGACACCACCTCCTACCGCCCCCTCGATCATGACCCCACACCCGAGCACCAAACCATCATCTCCAACACCATTCATGACCTCATCACCTCAGGGGACCTCCCACCCACAGCCTCCAACCTCATTGTTCCCCAACCCCGCACGGCCCGTTTCGATCTCCTTCCCAAAATCCACAAACCTGCCTGCCCTGGTCGACCCATCGTCTCAGCCTGCTCCTGCCCCACCGAACTCATCTCCACCTATCTGGACTCCATTTTCTCCCCTTTGGCCCAGGAACTCCCCACCTACGTCTGTGACACCACCCACGCCCTCCACCTCCTCCAGGACTTCCAATTCCCTGGCCCCCAACACCTCATCTTCACCATGGACGTCCAGTCCCTATACACCTGCATTCCACATGCAGATGGCCTCAAGGCCCTCCGCTTCTTCCTGTCCTGCAGGCCCGATCAGTCCCCCTCCACCGACACCCTCATCCGCCTAGCCGAACTCGTCCTCACCATCAACAACTTCTCTTTTGACTCCTCCCACTTCCTACAGACTAAGGGGGTGGCCATGGGCACCCGCATGGGCCCCAGCTATGCCTGCCTCTTTGTAGGTTACGTGGAACAGTCCCTCTTCCGCAGCTACACAGGCCCCAAACCCCACCTCTTCCTCCGGTACATTGATGACTGTATCGGCGCCGCCTCTTGCTCCCCAGAGGAGCTCGAACAGTTCATCCACTTCACCAATACCTTCCACCCCAACCTTCAGTTCACCTGGACCATCTCCAGCACATCCCTCACCTTCCTGGGCCTCTCAGTCTCCATGTCAGGCAACCAGCTTGTAACTGATGTCCATTTCAAGCACACCGACTCCCACAGCTACCTAGAATACACCTCCTCCCACCCACCCTCCTGCAAAAATTCCATCCCCTATTCCCAATTCCTCCGCCTCTGCCGCATCTGCTCCCACGATAAGACATTCCACTCCCGCACATCCCAGATGTCCAAGTTCTTCAAGGACCGCAACTTTCCCCTCACAGTGATCGAGAACGCCCTTGGCCGCGTCTCCCGTATTTTCCGCAACACATCCCTCACACCCCGCCCCCGCCACAACCGCCCAAAGTGGATCGCCCTCGTTCTCACACACCACCCCACCAACCTCCGGATACAACGCATCATCATCTAACACTTCCGCCATCTACAATCCGACCCCACCACCCAAGACATTTTCCATCCCCACCCCTGTCTGCTTTCCGGAGAGACCACTCTCTCCGTGACTCCCTTGTTCGCTCCACACTGCCCTCCAACCCCACCACACCCAGCACCTTCCCCTGCAACCACAGGAAATGCTACACTTGCCCCCACACCTCCTCCCTCACCCCTATCCCAGGCCCCAAGATGACATTCCACATTAAGCAGAGGTTCACCTGCACATCTGCCAATGTGGTATACTGCATCCACTGTACCCGGTGTGGCTTCCTCTACATTGGGGAAACCAAGCGGAGGCTTGGAGACCGCTTTGCAGAACACCTCCGCTCAGTTTGCAACAAACAACTGCACCTCCCAGTCGCAAACCATTTCCACTCCCCCTCCCATTCTTTAGATGACATGTCCATCATGGGCCTCCTGCAGTGCCACAATGATGCCACCCGAAGGTTGCAGGAACAGCAACTCATATTCCGCCTGGGAACCCTGCAGCCTAATGGTATCAATGTGGACTTCACCAGTTTCAAAATCTCCCCTCCCCCAACTGCATCCCTAAACCAGCCCAGTTCGTCCCCCCCCCCACTGCACCACACAACCAGCCCAGCTCTTCCCCTCTACCCACTGCATCCCAAAACCAGTCCAACCTGTCTCTGCCTCCCTAACCTGTTCTTCCTCTCACCCATCCCTTCCTCCCACCCCAAGCCGCACCCCCATCTACCTACTAACCTCATCCCACCTCCTTGACCTGTCCGTCTTCCCTGGATTGACCTATCCCCTCCCTACCTCCCCACCTATACTCTCTCCACCTATCTTCTTTTCTCTCCATCTTCGGTCCGCCTCCCCCTCTCTCCCTATTTATTCCAGAACCCTCACCCCATCCCCCTCTCTGATGAAGGGTCTAGGCCCAAAACGTCAGCTTTTGTGCTCCTGAGATGCTGCTGGGCCTGCTGTGTTCATCCAGCCTCATATTTTATTATCTTGGATTCTCCAGCATCTGCAGTTCCCATTATCTCTCTCCTATACTGTAGAATTCCCTGTTCAGTGAAGCAGTTGAGGCTACCACATTCAATGTTTTAAAGACAAAGATGGATATTGAATAGTAAAGGTAGCATGGTGGCCCAGTGGTTAGCACTGCTCCCTCACAGTACCAAGGACCTGGGTTCGATTCCAGCCTCAAGTGACTGTTGATGGAGAGTTTGCACATTCTTCCTGTGTCTGTGTGGGTTCCCTCCCACAGTTTGAAGATGTGCAGGCTAGGGGGTTTGCCCAAGCTAAATTGCTTACAGTGTTCAGGGATGAGTAGATTAATTGGGTTATAGGGGGATGGGTCTGGTTGGGATGCTCTGAGGGTCAGTGTGGACTTGCTAGCCCAAAGGCCCTGTTTCCACATTGTAGGGATTCTACGAAAGAAATTAAGGGTTATGGTGAGTGGGCAGGTACATGGTGCAGAGCACATGCAAAGATCAGCCATGATCTTATCAAATGTTGGAACAGGCTCTGGGGCTAAATAGCCTACTCCTGCTCCTACTTCTTATGTTCTTATGTCGATGGAAAACTCAATGCAGTTGTAATTTGCATTATACAGTGCAGTATGATAGAAAAGTCCAACAACATTCCTCAGCCACAAAATGCCTGAAAATGGCTGAGTGACATGCATATTTAGGGCAACTGTCATGGGCATTAGTTGACCAACCAAATCCTACAGATCTCATCTAGAAAAGCACAGAAAACTGCAATCATCTGACAGGAGAAGCTTAATCTTTTGCGGCTTTGCTGCTTCTAGAGACCTTTTGCTTCCTGTCTCCTTCCAAACAATTTGTAGTACATGCTGCCTGTTGTCTATCTGTGCTGCTTTCCATTGTCCCTTTCTTCCATGAACACTGAGTAAATGGATCCCATGACCAGTGGTCAGTCCCTGATTTCCTTAATGTTTTTGTTGACCCTTTCCAACCAACTTTAAATCACAGAACCTTTCCACTATCAGAAGACCTAAAACTGCACTGAGGTTCTGACAAATGGCCAACGGTATCTGCCTCAGCAGAGTTGCTGAGGTGCTAGCATAGTATGTGGCTCATGTGAGTGACATTGACAAGATTAGATTTCTAGATTTTTAACCATCCTGTTTGGATTAGCTATGACACACTTCCAGACAGGGACTTGAACCTGGTCATCGTGCCCAGCAGTGCGGACACTACTACCATGCCACAAGACCTTCAAGATCAGATTCCTATGTTAGTGTCAGCTTATTGCCTAATCATCCTTTAATTACTCATTATCACCTACCCGTGCTGCCGGCTGGGTAGCTTCTTCTGTTTTTGACCAGAAGTTGCTGGAAAAGCTCAGCAGGTTTGTTAGCACCTATGGAAAAAAATCAGATTTAATGTTATGAGTCTGGTGACCCTGCCTTCTGAGGACCTGAAACATTAATTCTGATTTTTTTTACAAATTCTGCCAGACCTGCTGAGCCTTTCCAACATGTTCTGTTTTTATTCCTGGTTGACAGCATCTGCAGTTCTTTCAGGTTTTTATCTAGCTTCTTCTGTTGATGACCTGCCTCCAGCAAAATTTCCCAGACATGGAAACTCATCAGATCATTCAGCCAAAATCCTCATGTACCACATTGATTCTGTATGAAAGAAAAAATTCCTCCACGCCTTCCTCACCAATACCCTGTACAGTTGTAGTAAGATCTCGATTTTAATAATTCAATCATTTTACACTTAAAAAACTAATATAACATTTGGCATTTTTGAATGCTTGCTGTGTCTGCACATTAACTTGCTATGATACAAGAATATCAAAGTCCCTCAAATATTAAACAGCCTCTGACTCTCACCATTCAAAGAAATTTTTTTTTACTTTTCCTACTGAAGTCAATAACTTCATACTTTACGATATGGTCTACGTGTTTTTGACTTGCCACGCATCCAATCGATCTATATACTCTGGATCCTCCTCACTGATTACTTTCCTACCTATATCATCAGCAAACTTTGATTTGTCACATACTGTACTTTTATCAATGCCATTCTTAATATAGATTGTAAATACGTACTGTGTGCTGATCTTTGTGGCGCTAATGGACCAGACCAAATCCCCTCAAAATATTTCAAGAAGGTCGTCTAGACCCTAAGTTTTTCTTATTTTAAAGAAAAATGTAAAATACTGCATTCCAGATACAATGCAACTGGTCAAACTAGTCTATGTTAAATAAAACACAATTTATTTAAACACTATAGTTAAAAGACAACAGGAAAAGAAATTTATAATAACTTAATTCTGTTGGAAAACTTAACCAAATAATAGGAAGTGGAAGCTTTGGAAAGGATGCAGAGGAGATTTACTAGGATGTTGCCTGGTATGGAGGGAAGGTCTTATGAGGAAAGGCTGAGGGACTTGAGGCTGTTTTCATTAGAGAGAAGAAGGTTGAGAGGTGACTTCATTGAAACATATAAAATAATCAGAGGGTTAGATAGGGTGGATAGGGAAAGCCTTTTTCCTAGGATGGTGATGGCGAGCACGAGGGGGCATAGCTTTAAATTGAGGGGTGAAAGATATAGGACAGATGTCAGAGGTGGTTTCTTTACTCAGAGAGTAGTAAGGGAATGGAACGCTTTGCCTGCAATGGTAGTAGATTCGCCAACTTTAGGTACATTTAAGTCGTCATTGGATAAGCATATGGGCGTACATAGAATAGTGTAGGTTAGATGGGCTTCAGATCAGTATGACAGGTCGGCACAACATCGAGGGCCGAAGGGCCTGTACTGTGCTGTAATGTTCTAAGTTCTAATAGATACAGTAACTATTCCTAATTACCTGTTCCAATATAACATACAATAAACACACCCCTTGACAAAAAGGCAAATTCAGAAATTAGATTTTCTCACATGCAACACAGCAGCAGAGAGAGAAAAATATGAAGGAAAAGCTCAGAAAGAGTAGCAGCCAGGAGACCCTTACTGCAGCTTCCAACCCTGTTGAGACTCAAACAGCAATAGATGCTGAATCTTAAAGCCAAAAAGCCAAAAGCTATATGTCCTGTCTGTAGGAGCTGGCCACACATATCCAGGCAGCTTCTATTGTTCCAACTTTAAGCAAAAGCCCAAGGCCTCACGGACTATTTACTTTACTGGCTTTCCAACCAAACAGCTCAGTATCACTCTCTCAAAACCTCTGTTTGTAAAAGAAAAAAGGACAAAATAAACTCTTAAAGTCATAGCACCATCACAATGCTATCCACCTAGTTACAATTGGCAACTCAAAAATATTAAATGTACTCCCACTTCCTGCTTTCTACCTGTTAAGAAATCTTCTATTCCAACAAATACTCAATCCCATGGGCCATAATCTTGTGGAAAAAAATCTATTTTTTCATGGCAACTTATCAATTTGTTTGTTTGAAAATTCAAACATGTTACTTCTGCTGGTTCTTCCTCATCTCTCATTGTAGTAATATCTTCAAAAACGCAAAAAGCTGTGTTAATCATATTAAGATTTTTCTAGGGGCCATGGTATCACCACCCTAATAATGAATTCTAGCATTTTATGTTAACTAGCCTCAAGTTTCCAATGTTCCTCTTCAGGTTTTTCTTGACTAACAAGTCTATGTATGCTACTGTATTTCCTTGGCGGATCTAGAATTGAAGGAATTTGGTGATATCAAAACAAACACACGCACTACCTCAGAGATAGAAGGAACTCCAGATGCTGGACAATCTAAGATAACAAGGTGTAGAGCTGGATGAACGCAGCAGGCCAAGCAGCATCAGTGGAGTAGGAAGCCTAGCTCCTCCGATGTTGCTTGGCCTGCTGTCTTCATCCAGCTCTACACCTTGTTATCTCACACACACTACCTCTGTAGCTTGCTTTTGCATCTGCAACAAGACAAAACTCTACGCTAAGGGGACAATATTGAAATTTGACAATGAAAACAGCAGTATTCAGGTATGCTTGTTCTAGTTTACAACTATATAATAAGTAATGTTAACCCTAAACATCATGCCATTTTAAGCAAGCTTCACACTGAGACTGTGAGAAAATAAACTCCTATGGTTTTGATTGGGGATTGGGCTAAAGCTTTGCAAGGGACACTGAAGTAATATAATGAAAATTGCTGGAATAAATAGAGAGACTCTTGGGTTCAGCGTTAGAAGCCCTAAGTACCGGAATTAGTTTAGTCAAATTAAGTCACCTTTGTTACTTGGCTTATTTTCGTACAATTTAAAAGCAGAGAAAAAAATACAATTCACTCAATGTTGGGTATAATTTTTTATGCGTTCACATTTGTGCATTTAATGCCAATTGTTATTGGCAGGTAGGTGACATGTTCAATGGGGCTTAACACAACACAAAGATCTATTGAGATCAAAGGACTAAAAGCACCATGACGTTCTTACTGGCCGAGCATGAGTTTTTCACTTGCTCGGTAGATCGCTGCGATGACATTTTTTTGTAGGCAGACTATTAGTTACCTTGTTTCATTCGTATGTAGATCTTCCAACTAAGTATACACACGTTCTAGCGAGATTTATTACGTGGAAAGAAACTACAAGAAAATACATCTGGCAATTGATTACTATTCAGCTGTAATTGTAATTGTAGCTTGCATGTTGCAATAGATGGCGCTGCTGAGAGGCACGGCGAGCTGATGACTGAGGGCAAATATTGACCAGTTGCAACTGTGCAGAGCACTTTTTAGGCCCATGGTTTAAATGTTTCCATCGCATGCTGAGGTTGTCTGTCATCACTGCATTAAGAAGGTATGCTACAGAGTTATTCATGCACAAAACAGTTGAAAAAAAAACTAAGGGGAAACAATCGAATGAAGAGTATATTCCTTATCGAAAAAATAAGTTTCACTCTAATAGGTTCACAATTACAAATGAGTTGTCAAAAACCTGTAGATCCGTTGAACTTTCTCAGAATTGAAATCAATTTGGTTTGACTGTTTCAAAGGTATTTTGAAGTTGCAATGTTTGATGCACACATAATTCCGTTTCAAATACATATCAATAACATGACGACGCCATGCTTTCAAATCACTTATCAAAGACTTAAAAGAATATAAAAAGGGCAGGTGGATGGCTGCAAGTTTTCATTGTTGGCGGGGGCGCAGACTTGGGTAAGCGGAGAGCCGAAGTCGGAGGGTCACAATAGATTCTGAAGTAGCAATAAAATGTGCAATGCTCAACCTGCCTCTGTTAGTAACGGCGAAGTGTTATCTGGTGGTTTTAATTTACAACTTCCTCTGCTTTGGTTGAGTAAGCTATACAGTCATAAAGTCCTATGAAGACAAAGATAAAGTGAATCTTGCAAGAGAAAACCTCGTTTGTTTAACTAAGGATTTATCCCGAAACAGTCAATAAAAATGAATAACAATTGACATAATAGAAACAAGGAAATGGAAATCGAAATCAAAAGGCACTGACAAATGAAGAAGCTTATAAACCATACAAGACCCACGTGTTACATTAAATTTCCTGGAAGTAACTTGGTCACCATAAAAATTGAGTGGAAACACTTTTGATATTGTGCATTTACCTGAAAGTGCGGATTTTTTTAGGTGGTTCTGAATTAGATGAGACAACTTAATGTTGGCAGCACGCATGTTTTAACGAACTTGAAAGCGAAACAGTTCGCAAACACAAACTTAACTCGGTATTTTGTAAAACACCCTATGTTACCAGATTTAAACAGAAGGGATATTTCTCAATGTATACCGTTACCTCCCACTGAATAAATTAAATTATCACGTTAGACTTTTGTTTAAAAATAGATGAATATGCTCGCTTCACATGATACGATTTCTGCTTCACAGACCTTTAGTATAAGTAGCTTTTCAGACACCATAAACATGCATTCCAGCTGTAAAAGTAGGTTTACAGACGTCATGGCTGATCATGTTCAACCTATACAATACCATCTAAAAATCCGTTTTATTTGCATTAATATGTATTGCTTTTCTCATAAAGTGAACTTGTATCTGCTGACAGCTGTCTAGTGTAGGCGAAAGCAAATTATACACTATGTTGGTCATGTTTTTTTATGTTAAACAGAGCCAAACTTTTTAAACTGTGTGTGGTTTTCTCTATATAAGGTTTGATTAGCGTTGTAATTTGCCTACGCATCCTTGTCACATTTAGGACTGGAAGCTTTACTCTAAAAGGGACATCGATGCATTTAAAGTTAAATAAAGGAGACGTAAGTGCGTATAAAGTTGAAAGGAAAAGAAAACTTTAGTTTAAATGCATTGTATTAATCTTTCAACTATTTATCAAAGTGTAAAGATTTCTGGCAAATCTTAAGTTTAGCTTTCAATGATTTAATTCAGTTATCTTGCTTCCTTCCTGCACCCAACTTGATTACTTCTTTTCAACAAACACCAATAAATAAATAATTACATTAATTAAATGTGAAATCTTCGAATTCTTGTCTCTACATTTTATTACTTATTGAGCATTGGCTAAATAATGCTATAGAAGGAAGACCTTGTGTCCCTCTTTGAAGTGATTTTTAAACAATGCCGATACATCTATTGATGAACAAATGTGCACATCAAGTGGATAACAATTTCATTTTACTTCAAGGCAAGGAATTCATTGTGTAACGGCCACGTGTAAAATTTCACAGCATACAAATAGAACTATAAATTGCATTAGGTGGTTCAAACGATTTTTGTTTGACAATCTCACATTTTAACTGTTGAGCATAAATTTGGTGAGCAATTTGCGAATACTTTCATTCCTCCAACCCGTACACAAAGAAGTTTTGCTTACCTTGAAAGTTAAAGCCGTGAGCAAGAATAGAACCACATAAATCAGTCACTAAATTCATAACCAACTCTTTAAACCCAATGTTTCTCCAAGCTAATACAGTTATTCCAACTGATAGTCTGTAATCAAAGTCTGAAATCATAGCCCTGGATGAATAATCTTCCATTTTTTGACTACGAGGGAACTATAAACGCAAATGTAAGTTGTGTAAAAATGGCTAAAATGTGTATATTTGCTTAACATGAACCTGCTGGAAACAGAAAATGCCTATGCAGAATGCCGATGCTTAAATATTTCAGGTTTTAGGATTTTCACCTTTTGAGAACACTTTCATAAAAATACTTGGAGGACCCTGAATAATTCCTGTTGATATGAAACTCCTTTTATGAGCAAACGCAAGAAGAGATCAAGCCAAACCGACCCAGCAGGGAGTAGTTTAATTTAAGCCAAACGGATTTTGTTTTATTTTCACACAGTATAGGGTCGTTTTAGTTTACACGAGTGTGGAGTTTAAAAAGCATGCTAGAACTCCCCATTGAGCTAGGATAAAGGCAAAACACTTTCATTCAATCAAAGCTATTAAATACTCTATGCACAGCAGTTATTATCTTTCACCAAAGATGCCGTTGAAATCCTCGAGTTAAAGAACTTGCGTTATTTAACGTCCCTATAAATATATACAACTTCGTAACGAAGCATAGCGACCAAATGTGAAATTAACTGAAGCATGTTTATATGAAAGTATTTACAGAAATACCTTCCTTTCACTTAAAATATTCTTTTTTCAAGGATATTGCACACCAAAGCTATTTGTTGCATCGACAGCCCGCACAGTCTTGTTGCAGTACCCCACCCCCACTATTCAATTGTGCCCTGGCATATTCCCATCTTCCCTTTTCACATTTTCCATGCTAAGTCTTGTTTTTTTGTTTTGGTGAGTTTTAACGTGCTTCGCCAGATGGTCGCTTCTCATAAATCTCTTGCCACATTCTGGGCAGGCAAACCGTTTCTCCCCAGTGTGAGTCCTCAGATGCCTCTGGAGCTCGTCTGATCGAGTGAAACTTTTGCCACAGAACAACCAGTTGCAGACGAAGGGCCTCTCGCCGGTGTGCCATCTCAGGTGAGCCTTCAGGTGAGACGTCTTGCCGTAAACCTTCCCGCACCCCGGAATGTGACAAATGTGCTGCTTCTTCTTCCCGGGCTCATCTCCACTGCTCGAAGACTGGCAATTGGGACAGCGGCACCTTCTGCACCTCCTGGCAGTAGCCATAGGAGATTTCGTGTGGAGAAGGGCCGCGATCTGGGTTTGATACTGGGCGAAGTCTGAATGACCCAAAACCAAGGATCGTTGGAGAGGGAAACGATGAGGTGCAATGGATGAGGCGTGGTTGGAGCTGCTACTCTGCTGGATGCTCCACCACGGGATGTCCTCCACTTGGTTGGGTGACATATGCCTGTGTTGATGAGAAAGTAAAGGGGATCCAGTTGGGACAAAGCTTGACATAGCTGAACTGATAGGAGTCGGCGTACCATAGTTGACCGCGGGGACGTAGGTTGGCTGGCAGCTTGAAGCTAAGGTCTGCATAGATGAAGGCAACATTTTAACGGGGGAGAGCTCGAATGGGTACGACGGCTCTGCCGGCGGAGTTAGAGGAAGTTCATGAGACCCATAGGACGCCTGCATATGAGGCGGTAGCTGATGAACCTTCGGAGGAGTTAAAGTTAAACTGGAGTGGGATGAAATCCCCCCTGGGTTAGCCGGGATCTCGTTACTCCATGGGTGAAAAATGCGGGACGGGGAGCTCAGAGTGGGATCGTAAGGGACCTGGAAAAGATCAGTATGCGTTGACCCAGTCTGTCCGATCCGATTGCATGTTGCAGCTAAGAGGGCCAGTGGAGACTGCTTGGCGGACTCCGGAGAAGAATTTGGCGTACGATCCTGAGAAGTGAAACAAGTGGAGGAAAAAAAGAAGTTCTGATCAATTGAAACTTAACAGCAAGGGTTCAAACTCTGTTCAAGTCCTGATATAACTTTGTCTGGGAACTACTATGCACACGTTTCAAAACAAAAATGGCCCGTTCTGTTGTAACAAAACTTAATAAATGTTAAAAAGTACGAACCTGGAGGAAAGCTTGCAGAGAATCATTGCGTAGAACAGCCACAGCAGCCATTCCCTATACAAATTGTTGAAAGGAGACTCGATTCAGGGTTTCAAGCTGTATTAAAGGGAATCAGTCGCATAGAGAGCTTTCTTTCCTCCTGCTATTCGGAGATATCCTTGGAATATCTGTGGTGGAGGGATCACTTAGAATTTGATAAGACTTTGGTAGACCGCCAGCCAGTCAGGAGAAAGATTTATGGCTTTGAAGTTTGCCGCTGCCCAATCATCAAAGAATAGCGGGTCTTTCAGAAGGGAAACCAAATCCTTTGAATACACAAAGCTCCTATGGCGTGTTTGTTGGTATGTATAAAAGAACTGATTATTAGGGGGGATGGTAAAGGAGGAGATAAAGGCGGGACAATTAATGAAGTAATCACTATGTGGGAAATGTATATACACAAATAATTGGATTTACGTGATCAAAGCACGGCTGCCGCCAGGAGACCATTGCATTGGATGTTTAAGTCAGATGATCTCTTTTTTGTAATTAAGGATTTGTTGCACAGCCCTAAGTGACAATGTGGCTTTGTTATCTTCACCAAGTCTCTTCCAACATTACTGCGCTGATGACTTTTAACAAATAAAAGCAATTGGAGATGAATCGGCCAACTCGGCATCACGGACAGGATAGTTCTGCTCGAAGTGTAAAGGGGTTGCTGACTTCAGAAAAGTTTAATAACATTGCCGAGGTATACAATATTAAAGACACGGTGTGTACCAAACATCTGAAAAAGAACCCATATCTTTCAGAAACATTAAAAATACAATGCCACATTTATCTGCGTTGGAACAGTAATATGCACACTCATTCCCCTCCAGCTTTCATAAAGATGTCATTGTATTGGAAATATTTAACAATGTGAATAAAAACTGGCCGTTTATAACCATATTGTCAATAGCTAGCTTCACTTGAAAGCACGTTAAACTATACAGTGCCCACCAAACACATTCAACACGTCATAGTAAGTCGAAGTTACTTGCTTAAAGCAAACGGATGGGATGATTTATTCCTGTGCCAAATTTAACCCATTGTAGCGTGTGTATTTCAATAGTTTAACTCAGTGGAACCGGTTAAGGTTTCAATATCATTGAAATGGACAAATCAAAACCGCGTAACGGTAATGCGACAAACGTATAACTCTCTCAAACTTTCTCTGTCCTGTTCCCTAAAATGGTCACTGTACTGGAACGCCAAAAGCGTGAAGTTTTGAGTCCCGAGTGGAGAGATCAGAGGCTGAATGTGAAGGCTGTTGATAGCTCTGTTAAGTCCCTTAAAGTGGTGGCAATGTGAAAGACTGCGGAGGCGGAGCAGCTTGGTTCAAGGAAAGTGGAAACAATTTCGCTCTTCTCCGCCTGATCTCCGCCTTAAGCCGCTTTTCAAATACTCCAACCCAACGTTTGCTGTGGAATCACTAGTTGATATCTTTACAGAAATAAAATATAATGCTTATTTACATAATTTGTCAAGTAAAACTTAATTATGCTAATTATCGCCATGTGACCAAACAAACCATACATAGTATCCTATAAACTTTCTATGTATTTAATATAACAACCAAAATTAACTGCTTGATTAGGGAAATAATTTGTACTCATCCAGTTAATTGGTCAATCTTGTTACCTTTACAAATAAAATCAATTAAACCAGAAACCATACTTGTATTTTTTTAATGGGGTGTGCTGGTAATCTGCATTGGCGAAGTAGGTCGCAGATTTGTCTGTTAAGGACACTCAAACTAAGTCTACAGTGTTGCTGTCATAGGTCACGGTGTTAGCCCGGTGGTACATACAGATATTCAAAAATGAACTGATTATTAACGTTCAAGAAACAAGCTAAGATTCACATGTTAGGTTAACTTTAAAAAGTGTTTAAAAAAACTATTGAGGTCTTCCTTCAGGTAACATGATACTGACAGCAGTCGTTAACTTCAATTGTATTCACATTGCAAACGAAATCCTTCTAAATGATAACACACAGAGATCTTTATCATCCTTCCTGTAGCAACAATCGGTATCCTCTCAAAGACTTTTGAGACTTGCATAGTTTTAAACGGGGCGGCTCTTTTGAAGGGATTAAAGCGCAAAGTCCTCTCCCACGGCTCCAGAATCAGTCGTGGTAAGATGGGAGTTTCACGCTGCGCCAGGGTACTGTCAAGTTAATGCATTTAACTTGGGTTTTGCTTACTTGTTCTTTATTATTTTAAAATGTGCTATACATGAAGTGGCTTGAAGACATGCATTAGAAATTGAATTCCTGAAAAAGGTGTTACTAACGTTTAAGGAATATACATTGATCAAAATTACTTTAAAACATCTTCAAAAATAAAACATCTTGCCCTTTTCCTTTTCATAAAGTAGCCTCGAATAGGCAGTTTCACATGGCAGTAAAACACAATCAGCTATTATTTTTGTTTATGGGTCAATGAAATTTCATGAGGCAGTTTCTGCAACACCAAAAACAATGTTTAAACTTTCTAGAAGGCTTGATTTTTTAAAAAAGAAAGACTGATATTAGTTACATTTTGTTTTAATAGTTGCAATTTGCTTAGATAGCTTGGTTCCTCGAAAGAAAAAAAGCAAGACCTGGGTGTGTAACTCTGAGCTTTTTTAATGTTATGTAGTTAAATTGGCCTTCTATCACATGGTTTGTGCGTCTAGAAATATTTTAATAAGACACATACTGCTTGCCGATTTAGAAAATTGAATTGAATATTTTATGGTAGAACTAAACCTGGAATAGCACAAGTAACCTGGCAAATGTGGCACTATTGACATTAAGTGATACAAAAATTCAAATGAATAGAAAACTGGATAACATTCCATACACAGTTTATTGATCTTGATGCCCTTATTGAAACATTGATTAGTACCACCAGCTTTCACACCATCAACAGACTACAAATGCATATTCATTGGAAATGGACAATACAATAATTCAAGTTCAATGCTCATATGCTCTGAGACATCCAACCATGTTTAACATCACATCAACATGCTAGTCAAAAGTACTCACCTGGTGAGTAAACCAAAGCATGTTTCAATTTAATAACAAACTTTTCACATTAAAATCTTTGAACATTTGTTGCATAAAATTTAATTTCAATCAAAAATGCTTTGTAAAAACAGTTCAGATTTAATGATCATACAAACAGGTTAGACAATGCATTTGATTTAGCAAACATCACTTGATGAAATTTAACAAGAAAATAGATTCTCGATGTACTTTGTTTTCATCCAAACTAAAGTTACCACAAAGTGAGACATAAATTTAATGTTTTGAATTATGAGATGGACTGCTGACTCCACGTTACAAATAGTGTTAATAATAAACTACGTTGATACGAGTGGCACAAAATGAGTAGCATGTTACATTGGATTCCAATTCAACACCAAATGAAAGCATAATATTTATCAGAGAAATCATCAGTTTATCCACTATTCAATACAACAATTGTGTGATAACTGTTCAAGCTTATTTAAACATCAAAATGCACAATTTGCTCATGTTTCTTGGCTTCAAATTTGATCTGAGGAAAAAAGAGAAATAAAACCATTTGGTAGTGCATCTTTAAAGATAAACAAAAGATTGTTTGACAAGAGTTCAAGAAGTTTCTGACTCCACTAAATTCAATTTTAATAAAGAATTAAACAAGAATCTTGTAAGAATGTTATGTTACAATTCATTCATCTCTACTTATCTATTATATTGGAAATCTAAAATAAGACTAATACAAAGAAATTGTAATGCCTTTGATAGCTAGCTAAAAACTACTTACACATATTCTACAAATAGGTATCATCCATTATATTTTTGGGTTAATTCACATGAAAAAAAATCAGAATTCTAATTATTAACACAAGAATTGTTGGTACAGTATCCTTCCTAAGATAAGTGCATGCAAGTGTAGAAATGTTTTTAGTCCTATTCCAAATGCAATGATTAATATAGAACCTGAGCTTTCTTGCCACAGTAAAGAAAATTCTGGATGTTAACAGTTAAGAATATGTGAAAGTGGAATGCTATTCCTCTGTTCTACTTCAAGACATTTTATTCTGCTTTTTTCCATCTGTTAGAGTACAGTTTTACATAAGGACCAATTACTTAGGGAATCAAGCTACATCTATATAGGTAAGTTTAATGAATATTGTGGGTCATTTTAAATAGGTTCAGCGACACACAACCAATCACCATATACATACCAACTCTTAATAGCACATAATCATAACTGTTGACTAGCTCAGTGAATCATTACATTTTTAGATTGCATTTATACTTCAGTATATGAATGGAATAAATTGTTCTGATGAATTTAGACTCAGGAAATCAACTTAGACTAGCTTTTCTAAGGTCGGGTCCTATTTCCTGCATTTCAAATCAAATAGTAGTTGTTGTTATAGGATGACAAACATGGCTTGGTACAGTCATATATGGAATGCATGTACACAAGTCAGTTTGCAAAATTAATCAATGATGAAAAGGATTTGCAGCATCACCTTTAAAAGGAATATCTAATTGGAATTTTATTTAAAAGTTACAGAATAATCTTCATTCCAATTTGTTTGAATCCTAACTATAGAAGAGACTTATGTATGGAATTAGCAGTTTGGATATAAAATCTCTAACTGCTTTATCTGACATTAATTGCAATTACACAACAATTTAAGAGTTGCACTGGAGTGCACAATGTTTCACTGTAATATTAAAGTTGGTACACAACATACCATTAAGATTAAGATTTGAAATCAATCTGATGATCCCAAAGCACTGTGCAATATGATCAGTCCAAGCAGCATTATTTATTCCTCTTTATATTGATTGAAAAGGAAGGAGGTCTTCACCAAAAGAACCCATTCCCGGCAGACGGGATGAGATCCCAAAAGTTTGCTTCCAAAAATCTGTAATTTCTATTCTTCTGTAAATTCATGAAAGATGCTTTAAGAGTCCATTTCCTTCCCCTCTCATGGCAAATGAAAAGCCTCACAAAGCTCCCACCTTTAGTTTCACAACTTCAACCAGGAACCATGTCATAATCACAAGAATTTGCTCATATCCCACCACTATACAGCACAATAAACTAATTCACAAGCGTGTTATACTTTCACAGAAAATGACCCATGTAAATTTACATGTAAACATGCAGATTGACTCAAATCACTAAATACTGACAAAATAACCTCTGTAAAAATGTGAATTAAAGCAGATGGAATAAAAAAATGTATTGAAACAGAAAGGAAGAGCATAAGAAAGTGTTGTAATGTTTCATGCTAGGCACTGCTAAGATTTATTTAGCAGTTTGTCTATTCATCCTATTGCACTTAGTAGACAGCTCCTGATATTTTCCAGCAAAGTGGGGAACTAATTTTCTATAAATATGCTATTATATATAATCTGCAGGGATTTAGAGTTAAAAAATTGATTTATATTTCCCAAATTACATTGATATCATAGTGATTTTCTGCACATTAACATAGTCTACTAAGTCTTGCAGTTGTAATTTTAGAACAATATTTAAGATACATATATTGAATTATTTTATCAAATATGTCTATTCAGTTGTATTTTGAGAAAAATACTAATCATTATACTAGTTTGGTTTGAAACTCAAGAATTCAAAGCATTCTGGTTCTAAATAAAAGGTGACTTTTTCTGTTGCCTTTTCGTGTATGAGCAGATAACTGAGTATGATATGGGTTGGTAATTTAAAATTGCCAAGGGCATGAATTAAATCTGTGCAGCCATTTAAAAAAAATTACATTCATTTCAGATCTGTCTCACGAGAAGGAAAACACTACAAAACCTCAAAAAAATAAGTTGTTTACCCCAATGCATTTGGTTAAATCATGTACCACCACATGCTAACATCAAAAATTGGCTGTAAATTGTCAGGCATTAAGAAAATATTGGTTTAACTGTTTTTTTTTGCTTTGAAGCAGAAGGAATAACATATATTCTAATTAGCAATTTAAATTTATAAACCAAGTTAAGACAGAAGACGGCATAAATCCATTGAATTTGGAAAAGACCTTGATTTCAATTATACATTCATCAATATGGTGAGGACATACTTAAACATTTTCAGGCCATAATGAAATATTCAGGCTATAAGTGATGTGACTAAAATCTCTTAACCAGTTATACACACTTCAACATCTTTCAGGGAAACTTTGGACTTTAGAGCCAATATTTCAATTCCTGGTGGAGATAAAGCCCTGGCTTTGGAATCCTAATACCATTTGTTTGCACCTAACGCCTTTGGTATATTCTGTGTGACCTAAACTCATCAATACACCAGAGCACACCAAATCTAGCAGTATGCAGGTTCGAGTGGCAGAAGTGAAAAGCTAGAAAATTGAACTAAGTTTGCCTTTGGCCCACACCAGCTTAATTCAGGAGAGCTGGAGGAACAAAGCAGATAGCCCCATGCAATTTAGAATACAGGCCTAACTAATTTTGTCTGACATTAAGGCCCAATCCTCAATGCGGTGTGGGAAAGGAAGCAATTAAAGTCCTAAGAGTATCCTGCCTCTCCTGACTCCACAATAATTAATGGCCTCAGTATTATCTTCTGACAATGGGCAGGAGAGAATCAAGTGTGTTAAATATAGAATGCACCGCCCAACACTCTGTGAAGATGCGGATTGCTACGTTTGCAGTGACAAAGAACGTGGCACCCAAATGTCTTCATAGAATCCCTACAGTGTGGTAACAGGCCCTTAGGCCCAACAAATCCACCCTGACTCTGAGAACATTCCATCCAGACCTATCCCCCTAACCTACACATCCCTGAACTTTATGGGCAATTTAGCATGACCAATCCACTTAGCCTACATATCTCTGGACTGTGGGAGGAAACCAGAGCACCTGTAGGAAACCCACACAGACACAGGGAGAATGTGCCAACTCCACACAGACAGTCGCCCGAGGTTGGGATCGAACCCAGGTCCCTGGTGCTGTGAGGCATCAGTGCTAACCACCGAGCCACTGTGCCACCTGTTTTCTCAACATATTTGGACTGGACTCTCCATTCAGGAGCTGTGGCTTCTCGGCAGGCAGGAAATCTGACAAATAAGAGGGAGACAACAACAACAGCATAGGGGATAACTGCCTTTGTCAGCACTTCTTTTAAGCTCAGAGCAATGGAAACCCTTTTCTGATCATAATGGAAGTCTTCGACCTTGCCATCTTTGTTTACCAGGTTTTCCTTTCTGCCCTTGATTGGATTCCTCCTGCGATATCCACATTCTAACTTTTCTCCCCGCTTCTGATTATGGCCTGACTCCAATCCCCACTTAATCACAGTCTCTCTCCATTTTCCTGATTACAGGGGACTGTCCATAAGAGTCTCTGGCTGTGTTCCCTTGTCGTCCTGTTCAGTATTAGCTACAGGTCTGCCTGCTCATTTCACCAGCTGTAGGATGGGAAATGAATCAAAAATATACTATGAGATCCAAACAACAATTGAGCAGCCTCACTGAGTGCTTCACCTTCTGCTTACTTCTTTCTGACTCCTTATAACCAGCCAGGCCAACTTGTGGGTCAGTGTTTTAGAATGACTGTGACAATCCCTTTAAAACCAACAAAACAACAGCTTAAGACCGAACACACCAGTTAGAGTTTCTGCTTACTCACAGTTCTGAAAATCTTAATCTACAGTTCTGAAAACGTTTGTGTCACCATCATCTATACATTCCCCTCCAAGATGCTCACCATCCTGATTTGGAAATATATTGCCATTCCTTCACTGTTGCTGGGTCAACATCCTGGAACTCCCTCACTAAGGACATTGTGGGTCAATCTAAAGCAGGTGGATTGCAGTGGTTCAAGAAGGCAGCTCATCACCACCTTCTCAAAGGTAACTAGCTACGGGCAATAAATGCTGGCCAGACAGTGATTCCTATATCCCATGAGTGAACAAAAAAAAAGTTGTCATGAAGGAAAACAGTGTAGGTAGCTAAAGTACCATCCCTGTCCTGTTCTCAGCATATTGTACGAAAGTAGCCACAGAGAAAACCAAACCTTGGATTTTCTTGTGGTCTCTATCCAAATGAATAGATAAGAATGCAGCGTCGTGAGCAAGTTGCAAAAAGAGAAAGTCAGATTTACTGAAGTATTCAAAGCTCTTCTTTCTAAAATACACGATGTGTATAATTATCAATATAAATGTTGATATATTGGTAAATCACTCCCAGAATTTCTTTATACTTTGTTTCAGAGGTGCTTCTTTAGAAAATTAATGCACTTGAAAATTCTCTTCAACTATTTGAAACTTGCGTTCAGTATACAGCTGTCTCATTTAAGCAATAATATGTTTGTGCAAATAAAGCTATCGTGCAATGATAGGTTAAATGATAGGTTAAAGTAAAATAAACCTCCCATCTCCGTTTCTCTTGATATGTTTGACTATTGCTTGTTCCAATTCTGCAAACAGAATCTTCTGGTATCTTAAAAGCAGTTGCTCATGTACTGTATTATCAAGATATTCAACTAAGAGATGCATTAATGTTATCCTGCCCTCACCTAAAGCTCATACACAACTACACAATTCCAGGACTGGATAAGAAAAGGTCAGACTAGAGCCAATTATCATTGCTGATTACTCTTCTCACTGAGGTTAATCAACATAGCACAGTCCTGGGATTTAGTCTGCTATAATCCATGCCATTTGTGGTAATTTGTTTTCTGGATAGAGGAGACAGAGACAAGGCCACATTTACTGCCAATCTCCAGCTGGTCTGAGAAACTGGTGAAAACCATTTCTAGAGGTTGTTAACAGCCCAACCACAAATAGTTAGATTGGAGTGACATTGCTAAAACACGCATGAGTGTCTGGTTCAGTTTACTAAAAGAGATTAGAAAATCAACTAAGTTTTAACACAATCTAGAAGCTTTTATAGTTATTTTCCAGGTGCCACAAGTCACCAGAATTATTGAGTTAAATTTCACGTTGTGGTAGAATTTGGTTTCAAAAACACAATATTACTGTACAGGAAGTATTGTGCTTGCTTTGACAGCATTAAATACAAAAACATAGAAATGTTGTCAGGAGGCTGAAACTACAGTTCTATGATCCTGATTTCAATCCTTCTTGAATAACAAAGTATTTATGATACAAAACAGACCACATTATCCAATATTCCAGACTAGCATCTCCCTCCTCTCCACTATTAATTACTTAATCTCTTTCCTATTGTTTCTCCCTCATGTGCCTATCCAGGATCATTTTAAACACATCTATGTCAATTGCTTTAGTCACTCTATATGATTGCAACTTCCAAATTCTCACCACATTGTATTTTGCACGAATACCTAATTTGAAATAAACCTTCCAAACACTCTCGTTGAGACACACTCTAAATCAGCAATTAGTACTCAGCAGTAAATTACTCCTTAAAGCTGAAACTGGTTTACATTTTGTTTCATATATGGATATTTCCCTTTTTCATGTCCCCAGTGTAGCGTTTGAGCTATTGGTGGTAGGTCTATAGGAGTGAGCTGGGTTGTCATAACCTCCAAGTTTCCTTCCTTTTCATGTCATCAAGGATTTTGTCCCCATTCCAGAACTTCTACTCATTGTACACTGCAACTGGAACACCATAGAAATCAGGAACGAGTATCATGCATTGTCCAGCAATGTACGCAAAACACTGAGCAAGCACAACAGATCACTCTATTCAAAGGCATTAATCAAAAGTTTGGCTGAAGGAAAATCATAAAGTGGTTGGAAGATAGAAGGGAGAAGTTGTTGAAGCTCCATCCCAATTTTGCAAATCTCATTAGCTCATGAAAACCACAGAACCCTTTTGAAAAGAGCACATGAACAAAATTATGGCATAAAACCAATCTGTAGTTATTTTATTGTTGCCTAGCAACATCATAAAATGTTAATGTTTAACCTCAGACTTGTCATCCATCTGAGGGTGTTGAAATAATTTTTTCTTTATATGTAATCACCCAATAGTTGACCTTCTTTTTTGACATGCTTACCAGGAACAAATGTTTTCTGAGAACATTTTTCATTACTCTCAGATTACCGTTAACCAGCATGTTTAGGCTTCATTACAAATACATTCCATTTGAGATAAAAACTCTTTGGCAAAGTTTGTATGTTCAATTACATTTTAATGAAAAATGGTGTTAATGTCTTGTTAATCACATTTGGTAAGGTTTGCTAATATCTTTAGTTAAGGCTAAAAGAAACGCGAGGTGGCAATTAATTATGTGAACACATATAAAAAGGAATAGCAATGACATTTAGGGTGTGATCAGAGGGGTGAAACTGAGAAAGTGAGTAAAATCACTCCACAGAAGAAAACGATACATGTGCCTTTGTTTCAACGTCACAAACTGGCTTGCATTCTAATAATAAATAATAAAGTGCCTGCATTTGCTCTGTGACATTGCTAGTTTGTGTCCTGGTTTTTCAGTCATTTCATCTAGAATCTCTCTGATGCCCCTCCATTCAGAAACTGAGGATGGAAAGTTACAGATTTGGAATCAAACTTTTTTTTTCCAAACAGGATATTTCTTAAGTTTTATTTTCATTTTGAACAAAATGGCCATCACTTAGCTTTTATTGAACTGCCTTCCAGAATTCTTTTCCTCCATAGACTTATACTACAGTAGTAAAAATCTAAAGGTGGAAGTCTGTATTTGTGCTCCTTGCTTATCTTTATTTATGTCCCTCATTCTCAAATCTAGAAATATAACTGTCTGGTAGAAAGTTTTGCACTGATTTGTCTTAATTGTAAATTCTAACTAGTTTTAAAAAAACAAAATAAAGAAAACATTTATTTCTAAAATCAGTAAAATTTAAATCCAATATTAAAGCAATGTTAATCCAATGTTAATAAACCTTCCAAACACTCTCGTTGAGACACACTCTAAATCAGCAATTAGTACTCAGCAGTAAATTACTCCTTAAAGCTGAAACTGTTTTATATTTTGTTTCATATATGGATATTTCCCTTTTTCATGTCCCCGGTGTAGCGTTTGAGCTATTGGTGTATTGTCAGGAGTATTGTCAGGCTTAAAACTTAGAGGTTTTTCTAAACTTTTGTTTCTTTCCAAAAGTAGTTCTCAGCTGGATGAAAGCCTTAAGCACAACAACTATGATTTTATTGAGATGTGGAGATCATAGACCACCAATTGTGCAGGACTTCCTGCGTAAAACGTTGCTTTGCAGATGAAGATTACTTGGTTCTTGCTTTACAAATCAAGAAGTACTCTGATTTCTTGCCAGAACCATTATTCAACTGTGAGTGTAATCTGACTAGTTCAAAATCAGAAATGATCGGCTAACAATCACTTCAAGACATTTAATGTGACCTTGGATGGCCTTGCAGCATGAACATTTGGAAATGAATTGTTTAAAGGTGTATTTCATACACTACAATCAACAAAATGAGTTTAGGGAATAAGAAAGATATTTGAAACCAAGTGTAATTGAACCTATATTACAATATTCAGTTTTGATTTCAGTTTTGTGAAGTAGTTTTTTTCCATATGAATCTTGTTTTTAATGTATCACTTGCAATTTTTAAAACTTTCACAGCCAGAACACCTGTTGGGGATCAGCAAATGCCATATGTTACAGCTGCCTGTGATTTGGTTATACCTATTATCTATGTTCAATTATGAAATAGTCCCTGTACTACCTATATCTTGTGAATAACACAGGCCTCACATCTGTGTTCAGCTTCATTTATACAGTCATATTCACGCCGATGGTAAGCAATTTCAGGGCTGGATCAACAAAAACAGTAGTATAACTTTAGTGATAAAAAGGTGTAGGGCTGGATGAACACAGCAGGCCAAGCAGCATCAGAGGGGCAGGAAGGCTGACATTTCAGGCCTAGACTCTTCTTCAGAAAATTTCTGATGAAGGGTCTAGGCCCGAAACGTCAGCTTTTGTGCTCCTAAGATGCTGTTTGGCCTGCTGTGTTCATCCAGCTCTACACCTTGTTATCTCAGATTCTCTAGCATCTGCAGTTCTGACTATCTCTGAGTTCAACTTTAGTGTCAGGTCCTGATTAGACTGCAATAAAATCAAATAATGTGAACAAGGAGTCTGTTTTTAAGAGGCTGAGTTTGAAATGACAAGTATAATTCCACTCCGTTGTCAAGTTGCAATTAGATATTTCCCCACAGTCTATTAGGAATTTTTAAAAAATTGGAGTGTCCATACTTTCCCAACATTATAAATTGTGGTCTGTAAACAGAGAACTGTGCATGTGTCTAAATGCAAATGCACAGAACTACTTTGTGGCTGACCTTACTGTGACCTGCAGGGATGTACAGGTAGCAGCAGCACAAATCAGATCTGCTGGCTGTGCATCATTCTTCATAGATAGACTGGTCCAGGACTGTGGCAGTCTTATAATAACTTTTTCATACACCATTCGGAATACTATACACTTGAGTAGCAAAAAAGTGTCTCATAGCGGTAAACATCTGTGAATTTCCAATGAATTCTCCCACAAACTAGTACTTCGAGAAACCACTCAGCAGAGCTTTGATGTCATGTCTCAGTAGAAAGCTGTCATTGTTCACTACTACAAACAACAGTGAGATCAAAACTTTGGCCTCACTAATTTTGGAGATATTTTCTGCAACATGATACTGCGATTCTGGCTTTGAGGCTTGCGCAGGCTGCATGTTTTAGAGTTGGTCTATGTCATAATGCTTACTGCCCTGAGGCCAGGCAGGGTGGTATAGGTCACTACACCTCAACCAAAATGCACAGCGCATGTGGTAGGTCAAGCTCTAAAAGCAGAGTTGCATGTGGCCATAAAAACTGTGATTAATCATTTTTTGGTACATCAAATAAGACAAGAAGATATACATAATTAGAATCTTTAATGCAACAAAGTGTAAGAAGATATACATAATTAGAATCTTTAATGCAACAAAGTGAAAATAAGTATAAATAATTATTCTGTATCAGAAGAAATGTGATTATAGATTGTTATAAAAGTCCTTTAACCTAGAATGAAATTTCTCAAGATAACTTTAATGTTTTATGTATATAAAATTCTGCAAACAAAATAAATGACGATTAAATCGCTTTAAATGCTAACATTAATAAAAACTTTCACTAATGCTAAGTAATAATGTTTGAAGTGTATTTAATCTGTTATTTATTCTTTTTTATATCTTAAAATAGTGCCAAAATTCAATTAGTAGCATCTCATTCATATTTATGATTGGTGCTTCTCCAGTATTGTTTCTTATTCTAGTTACAAATCAGCTGCTTGCTAATTGAGTTCTGTAGTGAACCCACAGCTGTTTTGAATTTTAATCTCCAGTTTCTCTTCTCTTGCTTCTGCATTAACATCCTCATTTTACAGGCTGATTTTAAATTTATCAAAGTATCAAGGAGCTATAGCTGCAGTTATTTTTTTCCACCTGCACAACCTTCCACATGTTTTGGATGTGGGGCAATCTTGTTTCGTCTGAAATACATCTTGCTTTGAGGAAAAGATTCTATGTATTTCATTTTGGAAATTGAGTTCAATTTGGATCTAGAAAGTTAATTTAATTGAATTGCGTGAACATACAAGGTATCAGACTGACTCCCTAAACATAAATGGACACTGTGTTTAATATGAACTTGTTTTTACTGTGGGCTCAGCTAGCATTCATATTCAACATGATTGCTTGGTTACTTTGAATTGCAATTAAAAATATACAATTCTTCTATTTAACAGGAATTTTTTGTGCTGCCTGGCTTTTTACTGATATAAAAGATATTACAGTAGCAAAATATTAGCAAGTGCTGAATTAGGAAGACTTACTTCTACATGACATAAAATGGAATCAAATGTTATGTCAATTGTACATTCGCAATGATACAATTCACATGTTTCCTGAATTAAATACATCTCATGTTTAATAAAATGACACAATTTCCAATTTTTCATCTAGAAAATCACAAACACAGATTGTTTCTATTGCCAACCTCTTACTACTAATTTACTTTTATTCTTATTTCACTGAATCACTGAAATGTAATTTTTCAGCATAATAATTACTCATTAGATGACAGTACCAATCTGATTACTTCTGGCTGATTGCTGTTGACATGCAATACATGCATTGTTCTAATGCTTTTATTATCTTATTAAGACAAACAGTTTAAAAAGATGCTGGACAATTGTTTAAAATTTACATTACATAAATCAATTTACAATTTCAAAATTTAACTGAAGTCAGAATAGTAAAATAGGTGTTGAATAGGGCACTTCAAATTGTAGGGTTTATTTGTATTATAGAATATTATACCTACTTAAATATATTTGAATTCATAATTTTGACATGAACAATTTTTAATTTCTTCTCTATGTGACAAATGAAAGTTTACAGACTTTGAATTTTTGAACATTATTGACAAAAAGCAAAATACCATTTGTTATTAAGCTCAGAAATATTGATTTGTTTCAAAAATATTTCTATTTATTTGTTCAATTCTCATTCTCTATCTTTCACCTCGAAGTTCCAAACATCAGCCTTTCAGAAATGATATTTTAGCCATGAATTGAGTGCAGGGCAGATTGATCAAAATGACAGCCAAAGTGTCAAACTAACAGGTTGGATAAATGTAGTTTGTAGAATATTGAAAATTTAAGAAATATCTAAATCAGGTATTTGAAATAATAATATGATTCTCACGGTATTTAAAAATAAATTCTGTCTTCCGGTAAGGGAATGCTGGACAAAGGATCATAATCTTAAAATTACAGCCATGCCATTCAGGAGTAAAATCAGGAAGCACTTAGGTAGAAATCTGGAGCTCTGTCTCTTGTTGGATAGTGGATGCTGGGTAAATTCAAACTTTCATGGTTGTAGTTGGTAAGATTTTTGTCAGATAAGCCTGCCAAAAGATATGGAGCAAAGCAGGTAGAGGAGGTTCAGATCAGGCACAACCAAAAGGAAAGGTGGAACAGATTCAAATGGTTGAATAGCATCCTCTGTTCCAAGTCAATAATCTCCATCATATTGCTTGTTAAAAACTCTTTTAAAAGTAATCAGAAAACACTCTCAGTATTTTCTCTGCTGACTATGGTAGTAAAATCTTCTTTGAAAAAGATTCCAGAAAATAAGTTGAGCATGATGTACCGTTCCTGTATCCATGCTGATTGCCCTTTGTGCTTTTCTCGGCTTTCCATCAAAGAAGGCCCCAAAATTAACTTGAAGGTCTTCCACAATTAACATTCAAAAAACACCTAACTGAACACACTACTGTTCCATGCAAGTTTTTTTTTAAGAAAGAGAATTTTGATACCTTTCAATATTAATGGATATCTATCAAAATCAGTAAACTTTTAAAATATTACTTAAAGATTGATTAATTTCAATCCTCAATTTCTTTGAAACTTGAGCATGTACACCTGGTCAAAGTATTTACTTAAATTTCAGAACATGGTTTCAGATGGATAAAAAGTAATCTGTGTCCATTTTGGGGTCCTGAGGTCATGATTCACATCTACCTGCACCAGGACTCCTTATTGTCCTGATTATAGAGTGCAGTTGAATGCAAAACATGCTGCTCGTTGACTGTATTCCTAACAGGCAACTAAGCAAAGTGTGAGACCAGTGTAGTGCTCAAGTTCCTAAAGATAGTCTGCCCATCTTAAAAAGGATCCAGAACAGTTTGTGAGACAGAAAACCAAGACACTTACCTTTGTGGATAGAAGTTATTGACTATTCAGTTGTATAGCTACTTCCCACATACATGGATATTTTCCATTCAACCTGCACAGACATGTTGTTATGTGCCTCTGGAGCAGGTGGAATTTGAGCCCAGGCCACTTGGCACAGAGGTAGAGACACTGCCGTTGCACCATAACAGTGCCTTCCTACATATATGTTGTATTGTAATCAACCTGGTTAGATGTGTTATGTGCCACTTCCAGAGTAGGTGGGTTTGAATCCAGGCTTCACGTCTCAGAGGTGGGGACATTACCATTGCTCCATAAGAGCTCTTTCATTCATATATGTGCTCACATAATTAGCAACCATCACCTGATTCTTCTAAACCTTAAATAAAGATATGAACTAACTTAACTGGGAGGTGATGGCCAAGTGGGATTATTGCCAGGCTGTTAATCCAGAGACCCAGATAATGTGCTGGGGTCTCAGGTTCAAATCCTGGCATGGCAGATGGTAAAAGTTGAATTCAATAAAATATCTAGAACTAAGAATCTAATGACGACCATGAATCCACTGTCAATTGTCAGGAAAAACCAATCTGGTTCACTAATGTCCTTTAGGGAAGGAAACTGCCTTCCTAACCTGGTCTGGCCTATATGTGACTTCAGACCCACAGCAATGTGGTTGACCCTGGGATAGTCCCATTAATGAATAAAGGAACAATGTGAGAACTGGTCATTAATGAACACCACTAACCTTTCACAATGATCAATGCATCATATCTACATCACTCATCCACTTGCATTCCCTAGCACTTGGAATTAAGGTCATACATTCATATTTTCCATTTTACCCTTGCACACCTTTCACTTGTTTCTTGTTTCCTCCATATACATGCAGCTATTCACCACGGCAGGCATCTTACAAATGGAATAATACAATCACAAATATTCTTGTGTTACAAGTTGGAATGAAAGAGAAGGAACTGGAACAGAAGTGGTGAGCGTGCCCATACTTCCAGAACTGCACCAAAGAAGTGGGTCTCTGCATTATGTATCATGCAATGACAGAGCCTGTTTTATTCAGATGGTGTGAGCGTTACATATTTCAAACTCCACTCCATGCCCCTCCAGCCAATCCTCTCCTCTGATTTTCTGCTTTCAGATATGAATGAACAGTCTCCTGCCCAGACACAGCAATCTCAGGCAGAAGAAAGTGCAAAGTACCTCATTGCTAAAGAAATGCCCATGACTTAATCAAACACTCATAGCCACAAGAGATGGTAAAATGTGAGGCTGGATGAACACAGCAGGCCAAGCAGCATCTCAGGAGCACAAAAGCTGACGTTTCGGGCCTAGACCCTTCATCAGAGAGCCACAAGCTCAGCTACAGTCATTCTAAAACCTTCAAAAGTTAATAGTTAATGAATATTATCTGTCTTATTATCTGCATATGGTTAGTTATCAGACACAAGGGGGTTGAAACTATGGTGGATATGCGAGATCACAGACAAATTCTGCAAATCAAGGACTGAGAACTGAATCTTGATGCTGAGATGTTTTGTACATTGACAAGCCTGCCAGATAGCCTCTTGTCACTGTCAAGGAGCAAGTAACAGTCTAAAGTGGTACAGTCCATTTTGCAGATCTAGGAGCACATTCATCCCACCTTGGAGATAATCACCAATTCCATGACAGCACTTATGGACTCACCTGTGATTCAATTTCTGCTGGTCAACATCACAGCCGTGATTGTAACATAGGCAGAGTTAAAAATATTGCAGTGCTGCTATGAAAACTCATATAAAATTCAATAAAACTATTCTTGCTGCCATGCAGGATCAGCTTCCTACTATCTTGACAACAGCTCTCAGTGCTTAAAGGTTCTTGGTCCAGATTAATAAGATTGCTGAGGCGCTGCCCTATCAGAATGCCAGTGGTTCTTCAGCCATATATAGGTTGTCCTTTCTCAGCATATCAGTATTTATGGTCCTACAACTACCACCACACCAATGCCCTTTTGGTTGCCTATTGACCTGCCAGCCAAAACCACCACCAAAAATGCCAAAATGCTGACATTTGAAAAGACCTTCAATGAGAGGTGTCAGTCCAGTGATATTATTGCTGGACTGTTAATCCAGAAACTCAGATAATGTTCTCAGGTTCGAATCCTGCCACAGTGGATGGCGGAATGTGAGTTCAATAAATACCTGGAATTAAGAGTCTAATGATGATCATGAATCCATTGTTGATTGTTGGGAAAAACCCACCAGGTTCACAATGTCCTTTAGGGAAGAAAACTGCCATTTTTATTTGGTCTGGCTTACCCATGTGACTTCAGACCCATAGCAATGTAGCTGACTCTTAACTGCCCTCTGGGCAATGAGGAATGGGCAAAATATGCTGCCCAGCCAGCAACACCCTCATTCCATGAATAAATACAGAAAAAAAATGCCCAGAACTATCATAAAAGTCCTGAAAGGTAATCTGCAAACTCCCAAATGAGAGTCATTATTTTTTCGCTAGTTCAATCACTTCTCCTGAATCCGTGTTCCACTGGATTCCAGAGGCTGCACTCCAGCAGCTCCACATTGGCACCACTTCAGCTCTTTTGTAGACAGTTACCTTCACGAAACTGGGAGTGTAAGGATGCTTTTCAGAATGGAGGGCTGTGACTAGTGGTGTTACACAGGGATCAGTACCGGGATCTCTGCTGTTTGCTGTTGACATGGATGATTTGGAGGAAAATGTGGCTGGTCTAATTAGTAAGCTTGCAGATAATACAAAGATTGGAGGAGTTGTGGATAGTGAGGAGGATTGTCAGGAGACTCTGCAGGATATGGGCAGACAAATGGCAGATTGAGTTTAATCTGGACAAATGTGAGGTGATATAATTTGGAAGGACAAGTAGAGGCGGAAATTGAACAGTGAATGGCAGTACCCTTAAGAGTATTGATATGCAAAGGGATCTGGGTGTGCAGGCCCATAGGTAACTAAGGTTGGCAGCGCAGGTAGATAAGGTAGTAGATAGGGTCAATGCATCTTGCCTTCATTGTAATGACATTGAGTGTAAGGATAAGCAAGTTATGCAACAGCTTTATAAAACTTTGAGTTTGGCCAAATATGGAATATTGCACACAGTTCTGGTCACCATACTACCTGAAGGATGTGGATGCTTTTGAGAGGGTACAGAAAGAATTAATTAGGATTTTGCGTGTCATAGGGGATATTACTATAAAGAAAAGTTGGTTAGACTAGGTTTGTTTTCACTGGAACACAGGAGATTGAGGGGCGACATGTTAGAAGTTTATAAGATTGTGAATGGCAAGGATAGACTGGTATGTATGAGGATTTTTCCCAGGGTGGAGGGGTCAAATACTAGGGAACACAGGTTCAAGGTGCAGTGGAGGGGATGAAGTTTAAAACAGATGTGTGAGGCAAGATTTTCCACACAAAGGATAGTGAGTGCCCAGAACGTGCTGCCAGAGGAGGTGATAGAAAGCAATCACAATAGCAGCATTCAAGAAACACTTAGATGAATACGTGAATAGGAAGGGAATACAGGCATACGGATCCTGTAAGTGAAGGCAGTTTTAGTATGGAATGGCAAAATGTGTCAGAACAGGCATGGAGGGCTGAAGGGATTGTTCCTGTGCTGTACTGTTCTTTGCTCTTGGCACTGTCCTCAGATTCCTGAACTCCAATCCTTGAGCTGCACCTAGTAAATACTGAGCATGGACTTACTTAACCCCCAACTGTCGAAAGTGCCAAATGACCCACAGGGCTTCACCCAAGGACCATTCCTCTCAACAAGAAACAGCTTTTGGGATTTCTCCTGACCCTAAAAACACAGACCTACAAAATGCCTTCTGCGACTTCAATGAGCCCTTAGCTCCTCAAAGCAAATAGCAGTATTTAGTTGTATGGAACGACATTCTCTGACACTCTCTATATTACAGTTTAAAATCAACAGAACCTTGAAAAGCTGTTCATTGATTCTTGAACGGATTTGAATGACCTATTAAAAGCTTCATAGGCCTTGTAACACACACACTTTATCACAGGATCTTTATGAAGGATACTTTGCCAGTATGCATTTCATACGAATGGTAGTGGGGAGAATGGTAGAAGAAAGGCATTCTCTTGACATATTAAGAATCAAGGAACAGCCAGGGAACTATAGACCGGTGAGCCTGACATCAGTGGTGGGCAAGTTGTTGGAGGGAATCCAGAGGAATAGGATTTACATGTATTTGGAAAGGCTAGGACTGGTTAGGGATAGTCAATGTGACTTTGCACATGGGAAATCATGTCTCATAAACTTGATTGAGTTTTTTGAAGAAATAATGAATTGGATTAATTAGGGCAGAGCATTGGACATGATCGAAATGGGCTTCAGTAAGGCATTCGACACGGTTCCTCACCGTAGATTGGTTACCAAAGTTAGATCACATGGAATACAGGGAGAACCAGTCATTTGGATACAGAACTGGCTCAAGGGTAGAAGACAGAAGGTGGTAATGGAGGGTTGCTTTTCAGACTGGAGGCCTGTGACCATGGTGTGCCACAAGGATCAGTGCTGGGTCCACTGTTTTTCATCATTTATATAAATTATTTGGATGTGAACATAGGAGGTATAGTTAATAAGTTTGCTGATGACACCAAAATCGGAGGTGTAGTGGACAGCGAAGAAGGTTACCTCAGAGTACAACAGGACATTGATCAGATGGGCCAATGGGCTGAGGAGAGGCACATGCAGTTTAATTTATATAAATGTGAGATGCTGCATTTTGGAAAGGCAAATCAGGGTAGGACATACACTTAACGGTAAGGTAGCAGGAATGTTGGTGAACAAAAAGATCTTGGTGTGCAGGTTGATAGTTCCTTGAAAGTGGAGTCACAGAAGGACAGGATAGTGAAGAAGGCATTTGGTATGCTTGCCTTTATTGGTCAGTGCATTGAGTATAGGAGTTGGGAGATCAGTTGCAGCTGTACAGGACATTGGTTCAGCCAATTTTGGAATATTGCATATTGTGAAACTTGAAGGGCTTCAGAAAAGATTTACAAGGAAGTTGCCAGGGTTTGAGGGTTTGAGTCATGGGGACAGGCTGAGTAGGTTGGGGCATGGATAGCGTAAATAGGCAAAGTCTTTTCTTCACAGTGGTGGCGGGGGGTGGGGGGGGGAGTCTAAAAATAGAGGGTCAGGTTCTAGGTGAGAGGGAAAAGATTCACAAGAGACCTAAGGGGCAAATTTTTCGTACAGAGGGGGGTGCCTGTATGGAATGAGCTGTCAGAGGAAGTGTTTGACGCTGGTACAATTACTACATTTAAAAGGTGTCTGGATAGGTGTATGAACAGTAAGTGTTTAGAAAGTTATGGGCAAAATGCCAGCAAATGGTACTAGATTAATTTAGGGTATCTGGTCAGCATGGACGAGTTGGACCAAAGGGACTATTTCTATGCTGTACTCATCTATGACTCTATGACCTCAGATGACAGCTGGTATTAATTACACAGTCATAATGATGATGTTGTGCAGGATGCAGAAAACCATGATGAGGTTGGAGACAGAAACAATGTGTACTGGAAGGCTCCCCCATAAAACAGGTGTTTTGCTTTAACACATCAATAAACTATTTGTCGATACTGCTGATAGTTGCACAGTTTTCGTTATAAGCCTGTTGTCCTGAAATGGTTGTGTGGTGAAGGGGCTTTACCAGGCAGATGTCCAGCCTAAGTCCTTGCCATCTGTTGATTTGTCTTGGAGGCCCAAAGATGTTATGAATTGCAGATGATCTCAGACTGCAAATATCCATGTGAGTGTTCAGCAAAATTATTATGGACACTAAAATAGAACTTGCTGGGAAAACTCAGCAGATCCGGCTGCATCTGTGGAGAGAAAGCAGAATCCATCCTTCAGGTCCAGTGACCCATCTTCAGAACTGCTTGCAGCCAGGAAAGGGTTGGTATATTTTGCTGAAGATGGGGTGGGGAGAGGAAGGAAAGAGTAAATGATGAGTGGAGATGGTGTCCAGAAAGGGAGAAAAAGTTGGACAGACAAAAAAAAAGTGCAAGGGTCAGCCTGGGAGCTCATTGGTGGCTGACAATAGGTTGTTTCTCCTAGCAGCCCATGAGATGACAAGATCTGATGAGTGGACGTTGGGGTAAGGACATGGGAAAAGGTGCTCCGGCCCTAAAATTATTGAATTCAATGTTGAGTCCTGAAGGCTGCATGGTCTCCAAGCAGAAAATGAGATGCTGTTCTTCCAGCTTGTGCTGAGCTTTTCTGAAACACTGCAGCAAGCCTGAGACAGATGTTGGCCAGGGAATATAGCGGTGTGTTGAAGTGGCAGGCAACTGGAAGTACGTCAATGTGCTGCTCTTGGAGTCACTTTGCATGGTGCTGCAGTGTATGGCTTTCCATGAAATTGGCTGCTTCTTCAAAGGCAGATATCACGTACTCCAAAACCTGACACATGATTGTACAGATATGATTAATCCTTGCCCATGAACCTGCACCATCTCAGGAAACTCTGACACATACATTTCATACTGCTGGTATAGGAATACCTAATTCATGTGTGACAATCGAGATTGTGCAAATATATTTAGCTACACAAATCTGTCCTCCACTTTCCAAGGGGACCTTTGCTGCCTTTGACTTTCTCATCTCATTCTGCTCAACTCATGAAGAGTCTTCTTGTGCTACCCATTCTGTGATTGCACAAGATGGCATGGCCCCACTGAGGTGAGTAACTCTGCATTGGTGCCGGGTGAACTTGATGGGTGCAATGATGCAGGTATGTTCACTTGTTCCTCCTCTGAAGAGGATTAAAATGATGTGCATGTGGCCTGCATTTACTCCTCCATAACTGGGCCCATGCATGACACAAGAAAGTAGTTATGCAAAATAATAAAAATGAGGTGTCAACCTGATTAAGCTACAAACAGGCACTTGCAGACTAAACAGCACAAGTAGGAAGAGATTGACAGAGCTAAACCATCCCACAACCAACAGATCAGAACTAAGCTCAACAATCCTGCTGCATCCAATAATGAATGCTGATGGACAATTAAACAACTCACTGGGGAAGGAGGGTCCATAAACATCCCGATCCTCTAAGAGGCAAGAATTATAGAATTGTGGCACAGTGGTGAGCACTGCTACTTCACAGCTCCAGGATTGTAAGTTCCAATCCAGCTTCAGGTGAGTGTCTGTGTGGAGTTTGCACAATCTCCCCATTTCTGCATGGATACTCCAGTTTCCTCCCATAATCCAGAGATGTGCAGTTTAGGTGGACTGGCCCTGCTAAATTGCCCTGTAGTGTCTAGGAATGAGGAAGTTTGGTAGATTAGCTATGGTAAATGTGGAATTACAGGGATTGGGTGGGTGGTGTAAATCAAGGTGGGGTGATCTTCACAGGGTTGGTGCACAGTTGATGGGGCGAATGGCCTCTTTCTGCACTGTAGGGATTCTATGAATTTCAGAGGGGAGGTGGTAGTGACTGCCCTTGACATCAAAGTGGCATTTGACCAATTGTGCCACCAAGGAGCACTAGCATCGTGGTTGAGGTTTATTGGAAGCTAGTCATTTCAGCTCCAGGATATTTCTGCAGGAGTTCCTCAAGTTAGTGTCCTAGGCCCATTCATCTTCAGCTGCTTTTCTGGATAGGTGTAGCTCCAACAACACTCAAGAAGCTTGACATCATCCAGGACAAAGTAGCTCACTTGATTGGCACCACATCCACAACTACCATCTAGAAGAATAAGAGCAGCAGAACACATGGGAACACCACCACCTGCAAGTTCCCCTCCAAGCCACTCACCATCCTGACTTGGAAATATATCAGCTCCTTCCATATTGCTGGGTCAAGATCTTGGAATTCCCTCCCTCATGGCATTATGGGTCTCCCTATAGGACGTGGACTGCAGCGGTTCAAGAAGGCAGCTCATTACCACCTTCTCAATGGCAACTACAGATGGGCAATAAATGCTGGCCCAGTCTATGACACCCATATCCACGAGTGAATGAAATGAAAACAAAACTGTCAGAAGCTGCTTTTGCAGAGTATTAGAGTTTATACTTTGGCATGGAGAAAACTGAGAAGGCAACAGCCCCCTCCTTATCTCTTAGAGATGATTGGGTTATTTCACCCTTTGTTGGACAGACTACTCTCTCACTGTCACTCACTTCCTGATACACTTCCACCCTGGTTATATCAAAAACCTCATCCATAAACATTATAATCAGTAAATGAGGTATTCCTCGATCTAAGTAACCCTTTTAAAAAGTGTTATCTGCATTTTTCTCCTGAATAGACTTAACTCTCAGTTTTGGACCTAAGTGTCCTCCTTCACTATTTCCGGTGGCACTAATGTGTGTGAAGATATCGTCACTTCCTACATCTTTGCCCATGGATCTGTAATAATGTTCCTGGGCACACATGTTTTAACTTCAGACGGAATGTGTGCCCTCAGACCGTGCAGTTCACACATATGCTTGGGACAGCAGACCTGAAGGTCTGTCACCTGGGTATAGCATTACACTCATCTTGCCCGTCCTCACAAAGTTATTGAAATGCTTTTGGCACTGTATCAGTCACTGTATCAGTTTATCTGGCAATGCTGTAGGTTCTGACTTCCTGCACCACTTCTTGCATTTGCGTGGGTGCTTGGCCACTGAATTCCTCTTTTTATTGTGGCAAAATAATTCAGTTCTTGGCAACTTGGGCCTTCCACATTTCTTTTCCACATATTCTCACTCTCTGTTACCCTTAAAAGGACAGAAAATGTACCGTTCATCTACTCGTTGGCCTCCTTGAAAGTCAGGTGTCAGTGAGTGGCTTGGGATCTGGAACTGCTCTCAACTTTTGGGGGTCTGACTCCAAAATGAAAATGTAACCCTGAAAATCCCCATCATATCAATCACATTGAATGGTTGGGTGAAGGTTGGCTTCAGTCTCTATTGTGTCAAAATTGAGTTTATGGCTATTCCAGCAAACTCCCAGCAGAATTACAATAAGAGAACACAGGAATAGCCATGTAATTTCAGTGTGCAAATATTTAAAAGCACAGGTGATAGCTTCAGGGTTAGGGTCTGTCTCCAAATATGATACTGTAACTTTAGTTTTGCACTCACGTTAAAGTTGTATTGTAGCTTAAAATAAATGGAATATCAAAGCAGAATCTGAAGTAATGGCGGACAAATCTTATGTAACAGTGAGATAATGTTTAATTTTAGTCCATGTGAGCTCCATACTGTAATTGGATGTTGTGCAGCAAGGCACAAATGAAACCCAGAAGGATCAGTGGATGTACCACTTTCAACTAATAATGATAAAGGTACTTTCAACTTTAACCACCTGATGAGACATTGATGGGATTGGGGATTGACTACCTATTTTGAACCATTCCTAATTTCAATCTCTATAGATATGAATTGAAAGGAAAATCAATTGAAAGGATAGCAAATTCAATCTCTGAGAATGTTGCCAAGTGAGGTAGGTTAATGCTATCTGAGGTGCTTCTAGATGTGAATATGCAACAATGGAGAGATAATTTAATGGGGAACAATAAAACAAAGATGGAAAATGGTCCCATTTAGTAGTCAGGGATAATTCTGCCAATTCTATATTTTGAATGGAATATATCTGGAATTCAGAGAGTTGATATTACTAAAAGGAAAATAATTGGTCTCTCAATGAGATAACAGGCTCCACTTCAACCATAATGCAGTAAAAGAACAATATTAAAATATGTTATGAGTGTTATTATACGTGTTATACTTAACTTCAATCCTGTCACCAAGCACCTGTTACCCTAACTTGTAGAGCTGCAAAACCAAATGAGACCCCTCACTTCATTTACCTGTAAGTATTATGAAGCATGTATTATAGCACATACTTCATAGAAACATAGAAGAGAGGAGCAGGAGGAGGCCATTCAACTATTCGAGCCTGCTCTGCATAGTCATGTCTGATCATCCAACTCAATAGCCTAATCTTGCTTTCTCCCGATAACCTTTGATCCCATTCACCCCAAGTGCTATATCTAGTCGCCCCTTGAATACATTCAATGTGTTGGCATCAACTACTTCCTGGGGTAATGAATTCCACAGGCTCACCACTCTTTGGGTCCTCAACTCCATCCAAAATCATCTACCCTGAATCCTCATACTGTGACTCATTGGTCTGGACATACCCACCATTGGGAAAATCTTCCCTGCGTCTATCCTGTCCAGTCCTGTTAGAATTTTATAAGCCTCTATGAGATCCCCCCATTCTCATTTTCTGAATTCCAATGAAAACAACCCTAATCTAGTCAATATCTCCTCATATGTCAGACCCACCATCCCTGGAAGCAGCCTGGGAAACCTTTGCTGCATTCCCTCAAGAGCCAGAACATCCTTCCTCAGAGGAGGCCAAAACAGCACACAATATTTACCAAGGCCCTGTACAAAAACAACAACACATCCCTGATCCTGTACTCGAAACCTCTCACGATGAAAGCCAACATACCATTTGTCTTCTTTACTGCCTGCTAAACGTGCACACTTACCTTCAGCGACTGGTACACAAGAACACCCAGGTGCCACTTCACAATCCCCTCTCCCAATTTACAGCCTTTCAGGTAGTAATCTACCTTCTTGTTTTTGCTTCCAAAATGAATAACCTCAAATTTATCCAAATTATACTGCATCTGTCGTTGATGTGCTTAGATTGTGTGTAATCATTGGAGAAAGTGCAAAAGATAAACTTTTGCAAAAAATAGAACTTTTCTTTAGTTGGTTGGTCATTGGACCCTTCAAAGAAAACTGATTCACAGACAGGTACAGTCTACATTCACAAATTTGCAGACAGAAGCAAACTGTATGTATTTCTTCAGCAGCAAATAATTACAACTGTTGCCAATGATAATCCAACTCCCAGAGTCTTCTCTCATGTTAGTGAAACCACTTCATTTAGATTTTGATTCTGTGGTTCAAGACTGAGCTGTCATTTCAAACAATGTGATAAAATAATGCTACCCATGGTAAATCTGTGAATTTATAAATAATTAAAATATAATGGCTAAGCATATTTGATTGTCACATTTGTGTAATTGTAGTAAAAGTGTGAAAATTATTTTTAAAACAAAAAGATGGTCTGAAATCCAAAATGTATTTTTTAATACAGAAAGTATATACTATTACATTTAAACATCTAACATTTTATTTATTTTACAGTTTGTTTCAATTTTTGAATATTTGGTAAAAGAAAACAATTCGTGGCTTATTTGTTTTCTTTAAATTGCGCTAAAATTCACTGCACATAATCTTTCCAAACAGTTACCAACTTGGAGTTAAATGGCTGAAAAAGACAGCTGGTCACACCATCTGTTTAAAGATTTCAGAGGCCAAAAGAAACAGGTTACACCTTTAGCCAAGCCAATTCTTTCTTTACCCCCTTCGACTGATAGCCTGCAGTGGGCTAATCTAAATTTCACGCTCTGATTTATTGAGACACTCCTACAGCTCCTGCCGTAGACTCAGCTGCCCACTCCTACTCCTCCCAATTTCCATTAATTCTTTTATTGCACTTCGCTCACCCCCACCCCCCCACCCCCCATTGACTCCCTTCTCAAATGGTCAAATAAAGGCAAGGAAAGTGGGTTTTTGAAACAAATACCTTGGATAAGTCATGGATTTACTACTTAGTGAACACAGGGACATGCCTGACAAATCCATCAGACCAGACCGATACATATATTTTTTGTAAGTGGTTATCATTTTAAGTTCCTGATCTTTTTTTCATTCTACTATGTTAATGCAAATGAAAGCAATTTTAATGCGTGAAAAGAGGATTAGGATGCAACAAATTGCAGGTGTGAGGAAGCTGAAACAAAAGATACAACACCCTAATGGCATTTCATATCATTAAAATGTCTTTGATGCTCTGATTCCATTCTCCCTCTCTTTCATTCCTTACTTCTGAACCTTAATCTTTTTATTAACATGACCTGTTTAGGAATATATTTTTGCATATTTCTTTAAAGAATTGTAATTTAATGCGTCTGTTTGTTACTTCAGTTTCCATTGTATCAAGTATTAACATAGTTCGGAATGGATAAAGCTTGTGAAGCTACTAAGAAAGCATGAGTAATCTTTTATTTATACTGAGAGAGAAGTGAAATAAATAAGTGTTACAGACCTGAACATATTGTTTTATACTAAACAGATCAGAACTGCATATTGCAATTGCCTGAGTACAACAGATTTTGCTGACAAAATATAACATGAGGTCCACATTAGTCAGCGACTAAATTTGTCACAAAGTGTAAGAAACATAAAACAGCAGACTGATAGACCTATTTGTTCCTTTCCTTTGTTCATGTGGTTACCAGGCCACACAGGCAGGAAGTAATTTTTTCTGAAAAGCTTGGCCCCAGGTGTTCCCAATAACCAGTTCAATAAGGTTCTGATGATCTGCTTATCGCAATTTACTGAGGCACATCAATGTAGTACATACCAGTTAATGCATACTTGCACATATGGATTATAAAGAGCTATGAATGGTGGGTTCTGGTCATTTTTACCTGAGACATCGTCAATTGTCAAATGACTAAAACAATCTAATTAAGAAGCCCAAGTTTAAAGAAATTATGGCTGTAACTAAAAATCTGCAGTTTCAGTTTTAGTGCTTTTTTATCATGAAATTTTGCATGAATTATTTTCCAAAGCATGCAAAAATCAGCAAGAACGAATAGAGTTTGGATGAATCAAAAATCAGTTGTAATATTTCTACTTGAACTGACATACAACTAATTGCAATTTCCTTGAGATTTCCTAAATCAGCTTCTGGTTTCTTACGCAATTTGCAAGTTTCCTAGGATTTCCTGTACATTTTGTACTGCACATTGATCTTCTGTCTTTTTTCCTATTTTATTAAGTGACTATTTCAGTTATTGACGTGAGTGTGCTTCTAGAGAGAATTATTTTCATTGCAAACACAGCAAATGCAACTTTCAAACAGAGAATAAGAACAATGGGAGAAAAATGATTAAATTAATGACAGGAACAACAAGTATTTATAAATTCCATAAATTATAAATATTGCACAGGATTATACAGCAAAATTTAGCATGGAGGCACAATGAGATATTAGGACAAATGTCCAAAATGCTGGGACAAATGCACATGTTTGAAGGAACATTTTAAAGGGGGAAAGAGAGGACGAAAGGTAGAGAAATGTAAAAATTAAATCTAGAGATCAGGGCCTAGGTAGCTGAAGGCTCGGCATCAATAGTGGAATGACTGATGACCACGTACGAGGAAAGAATAAGAGAAATGCAGTTACCTCAAATGGTTGTGAGAATGGGAAAGATTACAGAAATAGGAAGGGGTGAAGTCATATAAGTATCTGAAAGCAAAGTTGGAGAATCCTAAAATTGAGACATTGCTTAATTAGGAGCCAATATAGGTCAGCAAATATGCGGTGATAAGGGTGAATGACTAAATGAGACTGAGTGCAAGTTATGACATGGGCATCACAGTCTTGCAATGATCTATATTTTTCAAAGATTACAACATGTCAGACCATCCAGAAATGTGTTGGAATTGTTAACACTAGTGACAACAAAGGCAAAAGTGAGAATTTCAGCAACAAATTGAAATACGATATTATAAACAATAACTTGTCAGCTTGATATGACAGAACCAGGTGTCGAAGGTCATTTCATTTGTGGCTGATAATATAAAAATCTATTCAAAGTCATATATTTTAAAGAATTTAATACTAATGACTGTTTTTAGAAATTCTCATAGTTGATACACGATTACGCTTGGAACTTCTTTGGATGGATATGCTGTCAACAATTCTTCTTGTAATACTAGTCTACAGGGCTTACTGGTATTAAGTGGTGAGAGATCAATCACTGATAAGACTTCGGCAGTAACAGGAAGTTATTTATTGCATACTAATTAAGATAACGATTGTGATAAAATCCATTTCCTGTGTATTGAATTGTACAGAAAAGACAGAATTCTGTGAAATGTGATATCCACAACATAACAAGTTTCAAGAATTGTTAGGTGGGCGCATCAAATTTTGCTTTGCAATAGGTTTCTGAGCTTGTTGTAAAGTTACAAGAAGCCGCTTAGAACATTTCGAGGGTCACTGAAGAGCAATTCCAGTGTTACAAATAGTTGGGAAAAGAGACAGATACAGGGATAGATTCTATTTTCGGCCTGTTGGCTTTTAGCTGTCCAGTAGGGAAGGAGTCAAAAACAGTAGGATGACTCTGTGCTGTTAGAGAAATATCAAGAATCAGTTCTGTGAATTAGTAAGTAGCTAAGAGTTGGAGTTAGGACTCTGAAATCTTGGGGAGCTACAAAAGTGGGAAAGATCTAGCTTTATGTAGGGGGAGGCTGTGAAGGTCTTGGAAAATCCCTGCATTTACTCATACCTCAGTGAAACTAAAACAGGCAGGGTTGAAAACCCCACAAACATTTGCTTCATACAGGGAAAACCCAGGAACATATCTGGCTCAGTAAAGGTAACAGTTGGTAAAAAATTGGGGCCTTGTTTTTGAATGAGTACTGAAGTGCTATTTTGGAGTTCAGGATTATGTATACCCTGGGAAGGAGTATGATTGGTCAGAATAGGAGCAGTTGTTGAGCCAGACCTCGATAAAGTGGTTTTTCAAAGGGAGCATCAAAGTCAGATCAGCAAAAGTGAAGAATGGTAATCCCTGGTGAAGTTCAATGAGATTTGATGACACTCAACATTCTAAACATCAAGAGGGGAATTGCTGAACAATCCACAGATCTGCCTTGATCACCTTTGTTACTGGATGCAGTCTATGGGGAGTTCAATCACAGGATATAGGTCATGTTTACCACACCACATTTCCAGATATTAACAACAAATTGTATTATGGCCCTAACTTTTACAGTAAGTTATTGTTGTTAATTCAAAATTGTGCAATCTTGTGGTTTTATTCTCTTTGCAAGTGCCCTGAATTTCACCACTAGTCTACTTAAAAAATAATATTCATTCCAAGGTCAGACTGCAACATAAATTTGATGACCTTGTTCAGAATCATAATAAAGCTGGTGGTCTGGGTCAGAATCATAACACTTATTACATTCGACTAGGTCTCAATCCTAGGGTGGGCGAGTCCAAAACTAGGGGGCATAGTTTTAAGGTGAGAGGGAAAAGATTTAAAAAGGACATGATGGGTAACATTTTCAAGCAGAAGGTTGTGTGTGAATTCAACGAGTTGCCAGTGGAAGTGGTGGAGGCAGGGACAATGATAACATTTCAAATGTATCCAGATAGGCATATGAATAGGAAGGGTCATGGGCCAAATGCTGGCAAATGAGACTAGGACAGACTGGGTTGCCTGGTCAGAGTGAAGTGTCTGTTTCCGTTTATATGACACTATAACTCTGTAAAGAAGACATGAATATTGCCTGAGAGATATATGGCTAATCTAAGTTACATGGTTATTAACAATAGAGGTATGAACAACACACTGCAGCAACTACAACAGACAACTAGAACTAACTAAATCTCAGATGGAGCTATACAAAGGCTTCACAGTTAATCCTTTCAGGCAAACAACCAGATACAACATAACCTCCAAGCCTGTATCCCATGCTTAACCCATTCTATAATTGTTTAAACAAATTTATAATGTTTACTACTATCTCCTCTCCCTCCAAGATTCTGGCTTTACAAATTCACACCAACTTGATAAGTACACCAACTTGATCTTCTGCATGAGGTTGAGTGTTGGCATTAACGTCTGGAAAGATTGTTGTGTCTTCTTTATCCTGCACAGCTTTTGTTGTGAAGATTACTGTCATGTGTAGAGGATCTTTGATTTCTTTGAAATGTGCGATGAAGACAAATGTTGAGGTGTTAGAAGTAGCCTTCTTTGTGCAACGTTGTAACAAGGTAGTAAGAACTGCAGATGCTGGAGAATCTGAGATAACAAGGTGAGAGCTGGGTGAACACAGCAGGCCGAGCAGAATCAGAGGACCAGGAAAGCTGACGTTTCGGGTCTGAAGGGTCTAGGGCCGAAACATCAGCCTTCCTGCTCCTCTGATGCTACTTGGCCTGCTGTGTTCATCCAGCTCTGCACCTTGTTATCTCTTGCAACAAGGTAGGTCTGGTTGAACATCTCTCAGCCTGTCACATTGCTTTTTTTCCTGATGCGTTTTTGATTAGTTTAGGTCCTGAAGGTTCTCTTGTAGTTGGAGGATACGTAAAGTGCTCTTCCAGCCTTGTGAAATCAATGATATCCTCCTCATTAGAAAGAGCCATTGAACACCAATGTAGTTGATTTCATTTGGGTTCAGAAAAGAGAAGCGTAAGACTTGTAAGTTCTTCTTCTGGCTTGATGTATCCTGTTAATCAATTGCTACTGTCTTCTGAAACAGTTGAAATTACTCTTCAAATTTTCAAAATTTTAGAATGAGCATGTTTGCTTGGAAGTGATCACTAATGACTCGCACATTTTGCCAACTGTCCATCTTTATGTTTTAAAGATAATTTCAGTAAACCTTTAATAGCAGGGGTGGATTGTAGCATCAAATTAGCAGGTTGTAACTTCAAGATTTTCAATCAAGTGTTGTGATGGTTAACATAGTGATGCTCACTCCTACATCAAACTTGATTTGAGTTGGATGTTCTTTGACATCAATGAACTCTTTTCTGTCTGGTTCAGATAAGATTCCCCTTGGACTGGCTGTGGTATTTCTCTGAAAGGAGGTATATTAGCATGTACAATATAAATTCTACTGGAAGTATATTTTCAGGGACAGAATTTTTTTTCTTTTTTTTTCTAAGTGTAAAATATTGGCTTCTTTATTGACCCACTTTATTGAAAAAGTTATATTTCTGTGATGGAGCTGGTCAATGTTTTTGTTTGTGTGCATTTTTTTTTGCTCAACATCCTGCAGTTCAATAACTTCCTCATTTTTTAAAAATTAGATTGCTCAATTTAAATTCTGCTGTTTCTTCAGCTTTTCATCTTTCAAGTTTGAATTGTTCTTGCAATTCAATTGCTATAAAGCTGGTTTGAGAAATCTTGTTTTCATGATTTTTTTGAAATTGCTAATACATTTTAATTACTACTAAAGTATGATCAACCTTGTTATAATCTGTTAGACTGTAATGAGTTATTACTTTAATGGAGATTTAACACTTGGATTTTTGTTTGGAAAATTTTATGAATTTTAAATTGCTAAAGATTTTTAAACCTTTAAATTGTAAAGAGAATCCTTTATCAAAGTCTTAAATTAATTTTCAAGTATTTAAAGATTCATAACACTTTAAAATGAGATTTCTTCATCAATGTAAGATTTTGCTAGAAGAACTATTTGGAGGATCACTGTTGTTTTACTTTTCTTCTTCATGGATTTCATGTCCTTTTCAGCAAGAAAGACATCTCTGCATCTTCCTCAAATGATTTGCATTTTTATAAAAATTGAGGTGAATGGTGTTGGCGTATTTGAATGTTTATATGTTTTCAGTTTTACAACAAAAATTCTTTTTGACTTCAAAAGACTATTTTTAGCGAAACCTTCCACTGCTTTCAGTCCAGCCTTAGCAGTAGAAAAAGCGGTTAATCAGCCTGGATTGGAAGACCTGCAGCATGAAGCAGTCTTTCCTTAAAAGTTTAAAACAACCGGAAGAAGGGTGACATTTTTTTAAAAAAGGCTCGTAAAAAGCAAGATGTCTCATTAATGCCAGAAAGAGAAAATCTGAGTTTTTTTTCTTCTTCACATTTCTCTTTGCATGATTGTGGATTCTTGCACAGGCAATGATTTTTTTTTCAATTAAAGCAACTCACAGCATACTGGCACCATGGTATCAGTGATACCTGAAGCTGCCTCGTCTACAAATTTCAGAAAACATTTCTGAAGAAGGGTCTAGAACTGAAATGTCAGCCTTCCTGCTCCTCTGATGCTGTTTGGTCTGCTGTGTTCATCCAGCTCTAGACCTTGTCATATCAAGGATGAACTGCTAATTTGTCTTCGATTGAAGCAGCATGCACTTGAGTAACGATAAGTATTTTACTACATTCTAATTAATATGACAGCCAATAAAAATCAAAAGAATTACGGATGTGGGAAACCAGAAACAAAAGCAGAAATTACTGGAAAATCTCAGTATATCTGGCAGCAACTGGGGAGAAGAATCAGAGTTAACGTTTCAGGTCCAGTGAAGAAGAGGAGACACTGGACCCAAAATGTTAACTCTGATTTCCCTCCACAGATGCCTGCCAGATCTGCTGAGTTTTTCCAACAACTTCTGTATCTGATCTAATATAACAGCTTACAATAGACTACAACTAGTTTACTACACTAGCAATATAAAAACAGTAGTAGGCCATTCAGCCTGTTAACACTGTTTCGCCATTTCACATCTTCATGCCTTTGATCCACATTATCCACACAACCCTTTACACCATTGATCGTCAAAAATGTATAGTCTCTACTTAAAAGATACTCAAAGACTAAGCTTTTACAGCCCTCTGAGCCAGAGAAGTTCAAATATCCTCCACCCTCAGTGCAAAAGAATTTCTCATCATCTTTGTCTTACATGGCATTTCCATATTTTTAAATTGTGCCCTTTGATTCTAGATTCCTCAACTAGTGGAAACATTTTCCTGCATCTTCTCTGTCTATCCCTTTACGTACATTATAGGTTTCAATGAGATTACTTCTCATTCTTTGAAACTCAAGAGAATGCAGGCCCACTTTGCTCAATCTGTCTCCAAAAAACTCAGATTCAAGTCTGGTGAACCTTCAGTGTACTCCCTCTGTGGCAACATATCTTTCCTGAGATAAATAAACAAAAATAAACCAAGTCTAACCCAGCTGCTTAGACATTTGAACGAAGAAGTCATTACGCCTGCATGCAATTCCTCTTGCAATAAGGCTAACATTCAACAGCCTTCCTAATTGCACCATCTGCATATTAGTTTTCAATGGCTTTTTGACAAGAACAGCCAATCCTTTTGCACACCTACAACTGAGAAGCTCTTATGATTTAAAAAAAACTCCGCACATCTGTTCTTCTTACAAAAGTGGAAAACCCCATATTTTTCCATGTTATGTTCCATTTTCCATGTTCTCACCCAATCACTAAGCCTACTCAAATCTTCCTGAAAAGTTTAAATTCCTCTTTACAACACAAAGTCTTGCTTAATGTTGTATCATCTGCAAATTTTACACTTAGTCCCCTTCTAAATCATTACTGTATATTGTCAACTGCTGCAGCCTAAGCACTCATCTTTGTAGTAACCCACTCGTCACAGTCTGCCAATGTAAAAACAATCCACTTATTCCCACGGTCTGTTCTCAGTCTATTAGCCAATGTTTGATCCATGCCAGTACATTACTGTTATACCATGCAATTTTGGTAATCAACTTAGTGTGGATGATCTTATTGAAGCCTTCAGAAAATCCGAATATATTATATTTACCGAAACCCCTTTATCAAATTTGTTGTTTGGATCATTCTTATCCAAGTGAGGATGTATCATGTCCTTCATGATAGGTTTTAGCATTTATCCTACTTGAGGTGTAATATTGATGCATCTGTAACTTGCTGTTTTTTCTGTTGCTCCTTATGTAAACAGCGGGATAACATTTGCAAGTTTCTGATCAGCAGGAATCTTTATAGAATCTATGAAAGTTTGAAAATAATCACTTCTATAGCCAATCTTTCAATACGCCAGGTATAGACTATCACATCCTGAGGACTAATGAACTTTTAGCGTGATTAAATTCTCCAGTATGAGATATATAGAAAAAATGATTGTCTCCTAAAAGATACCCAATTAACCAAAGTTACATGTTTGTTGACAGTAGAGGTAAGCTAACACACCAGAACATTTACAACATACAGCTAAATCTGACTAGCTCAACCCAAATGCTGCCATACATATCTCTGTGGACAAAGATAGACAAAGGCTTCAGAGTTATCCCTTTCAGTCCAATTACTTTTTACAAGAATGGCCTTGGAAATTTCAAACTGTTCCATGGTTCACATGGTCAGATAGTTACAATTTTACTAACAAATACAAACATGTTGCATGTCTATCATAGAGATGCCTGCCGTTTGCTGTGCAGAGGAGCCAAAAATACATATCAAATCAAACCAGACATTAACAGGGGCAAGCAAAAGTTTGATTAAAGAGATGGATACCAAGGAGGAGCTTAAGGGGGGCATTGCAGTGCTGGAGAAAGAGGGTGCCCCAGAAGGATGAAAGTCAGAATCAATTTGGCTAGAACAAAGCAAATGAATGAACGCTGTTACATTGCTTGGTATAGTCTACAGACCACCTTTTAGTGGAACGGATGTACAGAAACAAATCTACAGGGATATTACAAAGTAGTTACAAATGAGGACTTTAACTACCCCAAATGTATACTGGAACAACAGTAGTATTAAGGACAAAGAGGGAAAGATATTTCTTGATTGCATTTAGTAAAATCTCCTACAGCAAGGTGAGTCCAATTCAACTTAAAAGTATGCACTGTTGGACCTGGTTCCTGGAAATTATTTGGGTCAAATAAACAAAGTATCAGTGGAGGAACATTTAGAAGACATTGATCATTATATTGTAAGCTTTAGGAGGATGATAAAAAGGGACAATAGACAATTCAGAGTAAGAATGATTAATAGGGTTGAGTCAACCGTGATGGGGCAAGAACATAGCTGAGTCAGATGGACTGGAATGACAAGTTGATGAGAAGAACTGTAACTGAACAATGCACCTTCAAAGAGAAGGATGGGTGGCACGGTGGCTCAGTGGTTAGCACTGCTGCCTCACAGCGCCAGGATCCCAGGTTTGATTCTACCCTTTGGCGACTGTCTGCATGGAGTTTGCACATTTTCCATGTGTCTGTGTGGGTTTCCTCCAGGTGCTCTGGTTTCTACCCACAGTCCAAAGATGTGCAGGTTAGGTGGATTGCCCATGCTAAATTGCCCGTAGTGATTAGGGATGTGTAGATTAGATGGGTTATAGGGGGATGGATCTGGGTGGGCTGTGCTGAAAGCCAGTTTGGACTTGGTGGGCTGAAGGGCCTATTTCCACACTGTAAGGATTCTATGAAATCTATAATAAGATGGCTTGGGTCTGGTCAGGACTAAATCCAACAAAAGAGAAAGGGACGGAATTAAATCCAGAACTCCACTAGACAGAAATCAAAATAAAAAAAGAAACGGTTCTTAATAGGACAGATTTGGAGAGGATGTTTCTGCATGTGATGTAACTAAAACAAGGGCTCATTGTTTAAAAGTTAGGAATCATCCACTTAAAACAGACAATAGACAAAATAGTTTTCTTTCAGAAAATCCTGATTTTTGGAACTCTTTTCCTGATCTTGGTGTGCATTAGACAATTCAAAGATTATAAATAATACAAATGTGAGGAAAACAATGCAATAAGAAATAAACAAGTTAATGGGCAGTTAGATTGTAGATGAAGTTCAATGTAGAGAACGGTGGGGGGTGTGGTGCATTTTGCTCAAAAGAACAGACAATATAAAATAGAGGGTACAATTCTAAACAGGCTGCTGGGGCAGAGTGTTTGGATGTATGTGTGCATGGATCACTGATGACTGCAGGACAGGTGGAAGGGAGATACCAATTAACACAACGTATCCTGGGCTTTACTAATAGGGAGTAGAAAATAAGAGCAAAGGAGGTTATGTTGAAATTGTACAAGACATTTACGAGCACTCGACTGGAGTACTGTATACTGTTCAGGGCAGCATTCTAAATGAAGGAAATGAATACATTGGAGGGAATGCAGAATAGATTTAGAAGGACAGTATTACAGATGAGGAACTTCAGTTATTAGAATAGATTTGAGAAGTTCAGTACTGTTTTGTTTGGAGAGAATAAGGCCAAGAGGATATCTGATGGAAGTGAGCAAAATCATGAGAGCTCTGGATAGATTAGATACGGAGAAACTGCTCCTGCTCATAAACTGATCGAGAATGAGAGGGCAAAGATTTAAAATGATTTGTAAATGTTGCCAATGTGGTGAGACTTAAAAAAGCGCCTTCACATAATAAATGCTTTGCATCTAGAATGCACCGTAGAAATGTGATCGAGACAGCATCAACTGAGGCATCAAGAGAGCATTCAATGACTATTTGATTGGAAACAATGTTCAAAGTTTGGAGAAAAGACAGACAAATGGCACTAAGTCATAATGCTTGGACAGCTGGTGCAGACACGATGGTCCAGATGGTCTCCTCTGCACCATAACAATTACATGATTCTGTGATGTGGAAGGTGACCGCATCGTTTTGAGTGATGTTGTCATGGAACAAAACCTGAATGAATAAGATCAGGGAGCCAAATTAGAACTTTGAGGTGTCTGCAGATGATAGTCCAAGATTGTTACATTTATGAGTGGAAATTAGGGAAGTCAGATCCATAGAGCACCAGGTAAGAGAAATATTGCAGGAGGACACTTGTATTGACTGTGTCACAGTGAAAAATATCAGGAGAACAAAAATAAATAATGCACAAGAATACACAGGGTAATCATTTAACTGAAGTGCATTATTGTCTAATCATATTTCCCATTATTTTCTGCCACATTCTTATCTTTTAAATTCTTTCATCAACCTTTTGAACTTTCTTTTTTTATACATTCATTTTCCCTCCTGTAGGCAATTACCATTTGCACAGCTCCTCTATTCTGCCCTGAACCTTAACCTTTGAACGCAGCTACATGCTGAAATGCCCCTGATCTACCTCACTAATGAGTAAGAAAAAGAACTGAGTTGGAGAATTTAAATGTGAAAAATGACATATATTTATAAATTTTTTTTAGCACATCTCAAAGCACTTTACAAACAATTTTACTTTGATTCTGAACTTTTATGTAGGGTTCATAAATATTAAAATATTGAAACAAAGTTGATTCAGAGGAAAGCACAAAAACAGGTAAGGTTGTAAATCGTCAGAAAAAACAAAAACAAATAAAATGTAAAATGTGAGAAGACAAAAAAAAGTATCAATAAATAAAGTGAAACATAGAAATATACAAAGAAGTGAAAAAGAAAATGACAACACGATACAGAGATACTAACTATTTTTTCTTGGCCTCAAGGAAAACGGTTTAATGATGAATGACTGAGGCATTTGGCCAACTTTATTAGGGAGAACTGCTGAGGGAGTTGGCAGTCCAGTTTCTGGAGGCAGTCAGTAAGGAGCCTTTTCACTTAACAATACACTAAGTTCGACATTAAATGCTAAAGGCCTTAACGTCTCTAGGCCTTTTTTAAAACAAGATCGGCAGAATTTTAAGACTGCCTGAACTTTGAGGCATCCTCACACCATCTTAACTCTGTCAGCAGCATTCAGCTCACTCAACAGGCTGTCAAAAATCCAATTTTGCAAGCTCTCTCATTGGGCCTGCCACTGTTAATTAGAGAGTGAACCAGGAGGTGATAAATAAGCAGGCCACCAGAGGTAAAGTTGCTCCAGTATGCGTGTTGTGACCATGCACAGGCTTGAGATCCACAAATGGTTCTTGTCAGGGTTCTGGCAATGGAAAATTCAGCCGAAACTGGGGATGGAATTTAATGTTTGCAATAGAGCTTTCACCAGCTGGTTAGATAAGTGGCAAAATCCCCACCTCACCTACATTAGGAGAACGACTCAATTGGCTACCAATGGACCTTGTTTGGTAAGGACTTCAGCATCAGGAAAGAGGCCCCTGGAAGTTGCTGACTGGCCACCCGGAACAGTAGTACCTGCTGACAAGGCACCAGCATTTGAAGATCATTGAGGGAGGCTCTTGCTCTGCAATGGTAGCGCCCCTATCTCTGATTCCACAAGGTCCAGGTTCAGATTCCACCTGCTGCAGAAGTGTGTAATAACATCCAAGATTGCAGAGGGACCTCAGGTCAAGTTGAGTTAGGTGGATTAGAGTTCCAGGCTGGGGCTCACACAAGTGATGGGAAAAGGGTTCAGAGTTAAGGACAGGCAGGTAGATTTCAGAAGAACCCCTACTTTCCAAAGCTGACCCCTTTGACAGGCATATATTCCTACTAGAATGAAAACTCTAAGTGGAAGACCCACCATCAATGGTTAATGAAAGAAGTTAGGGACAACATAAAACTTAAGCAAAAAACATATGATTGCAAAAAGATGAATGGCAGGTCTGACGATTAAGCAGAATGTAAAGAATAGTAACTGATTCATCATGAGAAGTAAATTATATGAGGAAACTGACAAAAGATGTAAAGATGGCCAGCAATAATTTCTGAAGTTATTTAAAATGAAAAGAATAAGTAAAGTGAATGTTCTGAAGAAAGGTCACTGAACTTGAAACATTGACTCTACTTTCTCTCCACTGATGATGCCAGACCTGCTGAGTTCTCCAGCAATTTCTGTTTTTGTTTAAGTGAAAAGTGTTGGTTCTGCTGAGGGTGAGAACAGGGGATTTATAGTAGATAATTGGGGATTAGCAGGTGGAACGAACAAATATTTTGCTTTGTCTAAATGATAAAAAAATTCCAGTTATAGCTGTAAATTAGGCAGTGGAAGGAAGGGAGGAATCACTAGGGAAGTGATACAGAAAAAACCTGATGGAGCTGTGAGCTGACAAGTCACTGGGTCCAGATGGACCTCACTGTAGAGTTTTAAAAGAAGTAGCCAATGAGGTAGTCGATGCATTGGTGTTAATGCTCCGAAGTTCCCTTGACTCAGGAAATGTTCCATTAGACTATAAAGTATCAAATAAAATTCCTTTATTCAAGAATGGAGAGAGACAGAAACAAAATACTATCGGCCATTTAGCTTGATATCTGTCATGGAGTATGTGTCAGAATCAATGTAGAGGTTATTGATAGACAAACAGGAGGCTGGAAGCACACAGTAGGCCAGGCAGCATCTGGAGGAAAGGAGCAGTCAACGTTTTGGGTATTACTCTTCTTCAGGACTAGATATGGGTTAAGGGGAGCTGCAGGTAAAGGCAGGGGAAGGGGTGGAGATGTAATGATGGTGATAGGCGGACACTGGAGGTAGGTTCATTGATGGGCTCTCCTGCATTTCCTCCAACTTCGTCTATTGCACCTGGTGCTCCCAATGTGGTCTTCTCCACGTCGGTGAGACAACACAGACAAGGTGACTGTTTTACTAAGCATCTCCACCTGGTCAGTGATGGCCAACTTGTAACCCCCTTGTAACCACCTATTTCAACTCCCTGTCCCACTCCCCCTCTAACATGTTCATCCTCAGCCTCTTCCAGCGTCGCAGTGACTCGGAATGCAAATTTGAAGAACAACAAAGTTACTGGAAAAGCTCAGCAGGTCTGGCAGCATCTGTGGAGGAGAAAACAGAGTTAATGTTAACAGAACTGAGGAAGGGTCACTGGACCCAAAATGTTAACTCTGTTTTCTCCTCCACAGATGCTGCCAGACCTGCTGAGCTTTTCCAGCAACTTTGTTTTTGTTCCTGATTTACAGCATCCACAGTTCTTTTGGTTTTTATTTGAAGAACAGCACCTTTTCTTCTGCCTGGGGACCCTGCAGCCTAGAAGACTCAACACTGAGGTTTCCAATTTCTAATAGCCTTGCCACCCATTCCCCACCTCCCCTTCCAGCCCCACCACCCCCCTTCCAACCACCATCTGGATTCATCCCTCCCATCAACCATCTAAGTCATACCTACCACCAGTGTCCGCCTATCACCACTATTCCACCTCCACCCCTCCCTTCCTCTTTATCTACAGTTCCGCCTAACCCTATATCCAGTCCTGATATGTTGACTGCTCCTTTCCTCCAGATGCTTCCTGGCTCTGCTGTGTTCTTCCAGCCTCCTGTTCGTCTACTTTGGATTTCAGCATCAGCAGTTTCTTTGTCTGTAATGTAGAGGTTATTGCTGGGCACTTTGAAGGCCTCAAGCCAATCAAGAAGAGTCAGCATGGTGGTGTTGTGAAAAGGACATCATGTTTAACCAATTTATTGAAGTTCTTTGAAAAATAAATGTTGCTGTTGATAAAGGGAGAGGCTGTTGTGGTACGATACTTGGACTTCCAATTGGCATTTGATAAGGTTGAACACAAAATGTTATAGTGAGACGTACAAATTTATGGCATAGGGGTTAACATATTAGTGTGGATAGAAGAATAACTGGGAAGCACAAAACAGAGTTTGCACAAATGAGTTTTTTTCCCTGATTGGCAGGATGTGACAAGTGGAGTGTTGCAGGCATCTGTGCTGGGCCTCAGCTTTTAGTAGTCTATTTCAATGACTTAGTGAAGGCACCACAGGGGAGTAAAGACACTTTAGGTACATTTGGAGATGACTCAAAGATTGTAAGAAAATATGTCAGGAAGAAGACATAAGATTGCAGATTAATATAAGTAGGTTAAGTGGGCAAAGATCTGGTGGATTAAGCAGAAAGGAGGAAATGGGAAGTTGTTCATTTTGGTAGGAAGAATAAAAAAAAGTACTACTTAAATGGAGAATGATCACAGAATTCTGAAATGCATTGTGGCCTAGGTGTTCCATTGTACGAGCTACAGAGACTTTGTATGCAGGTACAGCAAGTATTTAAGGCGGCGAATAGAATCCTATCCTTTATTACTAGATAAATTGAACATAATAAGCAAAGATGTTTTCCTTCAGTTATGTAGGGCATTAGTGAAATCACATCTCAAATATTGTGTATAGTTTTGGTCTTCTTATTTAATAATGGATTAAATGTATTAGAAACAATTCAAAGGAGATTAACCCGGAATGAGGAATAGTTGGATAGACTGGGCTTGTTTCCACTGGAATTCAGACAAGTGAGTGGTGATTGGATTAAAGTACATAAGATCCTAACTGGTCTTAACAAGGTAGATGTGAAAAGGATGTTTCTTCTTATGGGTGAGTCCAGAATTAGGTGCATTGTTTAAAAATGAGTAGCTGCCTTTTCAGGTCAGAAATGAAGAGAATTTTTAAAAAAAATCTCTGCAGGTTTGGCTAATGTTGGAACTCTGCCTCAGATGGCAATAGAGGGGGGGACATTGTATATTTTTAAGGTGGAGGTAGAAAAATTCTTGTTGGGAAGGGAAATCAAAAGTTACTAAAGGTAGATGGAATGTAGAATTTGAAATAGATCAGCTACAATTTATTGAATGGCATTGCACATTCAAGGGGCTGAATGATCTACTTCTACTTTTAATTCCTATATTTGCATTATATTTAAACATCTAATAATTTGGAACATCAGGGGAAAAATTTGTTACATAGGATTGGAATCAAGCTGAGGAAATAATTTTGTAAAAAGACTGACAGACATTCATACATACAAGTTTTTTTCTGTTATAAGTTGCACTCTATTACTTAATTTATCGAAATTATCTAATTTAAAAATTAAAATTTGTATTTTAATTTAAAAGTCACTGTTGAATTTGCAAAGTAGTTGCCAAAATTTACACTAATTTAGCATGCCTTTCGAGAAGTAATAACTGCATTTACAGTCCATGTTGCAGTTGCATGCACAACTGTATAATTACAAGGGCATATTCAGGCAAGTTACTGTGCTCAGTTGTTTTAACCAATCAGAAAGAAGAAAAAAAGACTCCTGTGGAAATGTGGGAGAAGTTGGCTTGGCTGATTCTTCTACCAAGTGACTTTATTATGACATGAGAAAACTATACTTTTGTCTTTGAACCGCTTACAATGAAACAATCCTATGACAGTTTCCCAACAAAAATGGCTAATAGACTATAAGAATTTATCACTGGTCAGAAACTAAATTTCCATGCTTTCAAGCTACAGATTGCATTAGGAATTTCAGAAACTGTTAATTCCTTCAAAGCAATATTCCACTGAACTAGCTACAGTTCATTAAATTATAAAATACAACATGGAATAAAACTAAACGTCTAAGCACGAATGAAGATGCAAAAGTATATATTAATAGGGGCACATAATTTAATTTTGTGCTTACCAAGATGAATTATATCACTTACAGAGATCAGAAAACAGTTCTCAACAAATATCAAAAATGTACTCAGAAAATAAATCTTCCTATTTTAACTTTGAAAATTCCAAACATTAACAAATTAAAATTTCTTAATTTGTAGTTATTGAGATAAAACGGCTTGTACATTATACAAGACCCTAGTTGTGTTTCTGGAAATGAGGGACTTATGTAGGGTTCTGCAAACAAAATGTAGAATTGCTAGGACATGATATAAAAATATAGAAAGATATGAGGTAGACTTCCTGGTCACTGAGTTCAGTGATTCTTGCATTTGGTTTGTCGGTGACTATGCAAATTCCATATTTTCAGGAGTTGATGACAGGAAGATATGAAGGAAGAAATTTGCATTAATATGGCACTGTTCAAAGCTGCTATCTCCAAAATTAAAATGCAAATATTTATGGGATATCATTCGAATACATTTTGAGGCTGGTTTGAAGTCCATCAAAATCTTTACTGGCAATATGCTATTATTGAAGTGTTGTTCATATTGTCAAATGAAGAAATGCATACTTAAGCTGTGCTCAGCAATATCTCAAATAACAATAAATGCCCAGGTGATCAAGTTCAATGGTGTGGGCTAGAGATAAACTTTGACCAGACCACTGGAAAGACCTGCTGCTCTTCTTTGTAAAATTTCCGTTTTTTCAAAATAAATAGAAAAGCTTGGCTTAATGTCGCCTCTAAAAATGATGATTAATTTGGACTTCACCTGATACAACTTTCCTTCTCAGCTCATCCAGAAATAACTGATGCTCACAAGATACAAAACAAAAGTGTTCTATTTCCCAACTCCAAATTATCTCATACTGAATAGCCCAAATAAGTTGTTAAACAAGCCCAAAGATTTGTTTAATGTATTTTATTATTTGCAGTTTCAAATTATACAAAATAGCTTTTTTAAAGCATCGCCAGAAATGGAAGTGTAAACTGTAGCATAATTTTATGTTTGGAAGGTGTATGCATTCCAGCTGAATTACTTCCAGTTATGCATTGGCCGTAGCAGGCACACATCATGACCTGGAGGCATCAAAGGACACCTGGACAGCCCATTTGTTACTCTACAAGCCAACATCACAAACATAAGAGGCCTCCATGCTGTTCCCTAAGCCCATGCTGAGTTACTAGAGAAAATTTCCTTTAATGACAGGTGGGCAGGGTTGGATTTATTACATGTTGTAACTTAGTCTGCTATTCTAAATAAACTACAATTTTTACAGGCCTTACTAAAAGTAAATAATTAGTTCATTCAGATTACAAAAGAGATTTAGCTTCTCGCAAGCTTTTCTAATATCATGTTGAGAAGTAGTGAAATAATTTGTGGGTAACAAAGGACTGTTTTTAATTCATTCACAGATTATTGAAGTTGGCTATTAGTCTGCATATTTTCCAGTTAAATTCTACATTGAATGAATTTAATTGAGAAATCTTTATTAGAGAGTAGTGTTTAATGCAAAAACATGTCAAAAAATAGCTACTTCAGTGCTCAGTTTGCTAGTAAATCAATGCTGGAATCAATTAAAAACTCATAGATCATTATTGAGAATATTTTGATACTTGCAAACAGAATTAAAATCTCACAAAAGATGGACTTGGATGAATCAACAAGAGCACACAGAATTATTTTAAAATATCAAATACAGAGCACTTCACATAAATAGATTTCAGTGAATAGTTTTTGACCCCCTTTATAGAAAAAAATAACAATGACTAATGAACTGTTTCAAGGAGGTTATTTGATTCTTATTTTTAAAACCATAGCATTGTTTATTCCAACATATTGCTGACAAAACCAGACTCTGAAAAATTGACTTGTCAGATTTTACTGACAGATATAAAATCATTAAATTACCTACAGAATCCATGTTTAGCTATGAGTAAAGGATCCTCTTGGAATAGGATGGGAAGGATTCAATGTATCATCTTCCTCAGCGACAGGCTCAATAGATGACAGTGATTTGTAATATTCATCCTCAATGTCCAGCACTTTGATTTGACTGTGATAAAGTAGAAGTGGTTGACTTATCAGCACGCATAACAAAGCTTTTCGCAAAAAGAGCGATCTGTTAACATGTCAATCACAATACTTTAACTAAAATAAATGGTTTGTTTTACTGAGAATCATTAATTTATTTTTTGAAGTATAAAGACGCAACAATCTATAACACAATAGTTTGTTTTTATTTGCAGTTGGAAAAAACTAAGTATCTGTTTACCCAAGTTTTCTTGGCTTTCTTTTACTCCCTTGGTACTCTAGGATTCCCTGTGGAGAAGGCCAAGAACACACAGTCAACAGCAGAGCAGCAAGTCGTTAATTTTTAATTCAAAGTGATTTTGTGTTGAATGCAAGCAGATGCTGATAATATCAGAAGTCACAGCATAATTTTTTTGATCAAAGAGCTCAAGTGAGCCTGATGAAGCATGCATCATGCTTGGCTTTGATAAACCACATCAATTATTCACCGTGACGGCAGACATCCTGACATGAAAGCAACAGATAAAGAGCATAAGCACATGTTCACGAAGACAGACAGAAGAAGAGCATGGGGGTGGGGCTGGAGTGGTTGGGGCAGGTATTTATAATGGTATTATCATCTGGACCCAAAGTCAGCAAAAGAGCTTTATTGCTACTTTGAACTCACATTTAACTGGTTATAATACAGGCTGTCCTCAGGGCTGCTCAGTATTTTGGGCTGCTGCATTCGTCGACGAGGTGTTCTCAGCTGTCTTTTTTCTGTTTCCTTTCCTGATTCTAAACATTAAACCATATTGTTAACCATTCAATAACCCAGAGCCACGTCCACTTGTCGTCTATTAATTTCTTCATATATTTTCCTGTCTTCCACAACGCATGATTCATTTATATCCCCAGTGTTAACACTTGCATTGCTAAGCCAAGTACAACAACATAGGTTCTAAGAACAATTATTTAATTATTTCATGCACGAAGCTGAATATTTTCCTTATTTCTATTTGATTACAGCTCCTTGCAGGTTTTTATCTCCTAGTTTCCACAAACTATTTTTGTGTTATTTTGTTTGAAGCTTTGTCACCCTCCACAATTCCTTACCAGCTGTATACAGATCTCTCCAATCAGCTGTTTTTAGTGCATACAAAAATTAACTTGAATACTGAGTTTACTCCCTCCACTTGGGAAATGTCACCCTCTCATACATGTAGCCGACACTTGACAGAGCAACAGTAAAGTGAACACCCTGGCACCAGAGCTGGTTCCGAATAATACAGGACACCAAACCAAAGCAGGCAATGTCCCGGGTGACATTCATGTCACAAGTGAAAACAGGCATGTTTTATGACAAGTGTAGACCACATGGCTTAGCCCACCCACATCAGAATCAAAGTAGTATTGTTCTAGATAGTCTGTACATACCTCGCAAGTCAATCGTGGTACGATTCAAAAAATGACCAGCAAGTTCTCCTGTGTCCAAGCCAATATTTATCTCTCAACCAACAGCACTAAAACAGATTAGCTGGTCATTGTTGCAACTATCATCTATAGAGTGACTATTGCATTTCTCTGGGCTACAACTATATTTCAAAAATAATTCATGGAAAACAAACACTTTTCACTCAAAGGTGTTAAAGAATTCCTATTCCTTTCTTTTTCTCTCTCATATATGAGTGGCACTCATAATTGTATCCTGAACACAATTGCATAATGTCCGGGTGAATCACTTTATTAAGGAGCAAAGCCACAGGGATCAGAACTCACTGTAGCAGGTAGCTGTGTAAATGGATGTCACTGTAAATTTCAAAAACAAATCACCAATCTTGTAAGATAAGTAAGTAGTGGTAATGTCACAGGACTAGTAATCCAGAACCCCAGACTAATGTTCATCGGTCATGGGCTCGAATCTCACCATTGTAGATTATGAAATTTTAATTCAGTGAAGAAGTCTGGAATTATAAAACTTAGTGTTGGTTGCCATCAAAAAGGCCATCTAGCTCATCATATCTTTAGGGAAGGAAATCTGCCATCTTTAACTGGTCTGGCCTACATCTGACTCTAGATGCACAGCAGTGTGGTTGGCACTTAACAGCACTCTAGGCAATTAGGGACAGGCTATAAATGCTGACATAGCCTGTAATGCTCACATCGCACGAACAAACACATTTTTAAAAGGTGAATCCTCATGATTGCTCATCATGTTGTGTGGTAGGTTTTCTGCCACCACCTGCTTTGCCAGTAGGGATATAGCTGGCCTGATTAGAAAACCAATTGGTAGTCTAACAAGAAAAGGCTCTTGTATTAAATATGATGTAACTTATTGCATGCTAGCAACTAAGTACAAGTTACATTAATATGATAGACATTGTTACAGAGATAGAGGAACACTCAGATGGCAAATCTTTCTTCTTTGAGATGCTGAGCTGTTTTCTTCCAAAGTACACATAACATGATGTAATTGGCAGTGCTTAATGTATTACTCTATATTAATCTTTCCTAACCTTTACACCTATCTTCCCAAAGCATTTTATTTACAATCAATTTCATTCATTTGATGTATAATTACATTTACCACTATCTCTCCCATCTCTCTATGGGTCTATAATTCTACAAGAATAGGAACACTGGAAGATTCACCGTTCCTTAGAACATGTGTTCTTTCAAAGTGGAAGAGTGGTCAGTATCTGATTTAAAGACTTTTTACTTTGTTTATGTCCTTAACAGTGTGCGGTTCATAATTCCATTTAAATTGGAGAACCACTTGCCTCTTGGATTTTTTTTTCGCTGAGGACATCTTTCTCGCTGAACCAGACAATTGCTCCTTTGTAATACGTGGACAACCTTAAATCTCATGAATTTACTTTATGTAAGGTGGCTACTCCATTGAGACAGGTATATCTCTTTTTGCAGTATCCAGGATCTCTGAGCAAGGCAACTTCTTCACTGTGTGCTGAATCTGTCGACATTCGTCATCTCATTTCAAGGGGAGTTGGAGTTATATGCACCACAGCTTCAACCGGTTAGTAAATCTGTGCTGAAGCATTTGGACTCTTCATGCTCAATGTACCTTCAGCAATTGTAGTATTACAGTCATAGATGTGTACAGCACAGAAACAGATCCTTTAGTCCAACTCGTCCATGTCGAGTAAATTAATCTAGTACCATTTGTAAGCATTTGACCCATAATCCCTTCTTCTTACTTATATACCCATCCAGATGTCTTTTAAATATTGTAATTGTACCAGCTTCCCCCACATTTTGTGGCAGTTTATTCTATATACACACCAGCCCCTGCATGTGAAAGTTGCCCCAATGTCCATTTTAAATCTTTCCCCTCTCACCACAAACCTATGCCCTCTAGTTTTGGACTCCCCTACCTGGAGAAAGAAACCTTGACTACTAACACTATCTATGCCCCTCATGATTTTATAAACCGCTATGAGATCAGCTACTGACGCTCTCGAGAAATTAGCCCCAGCTTAGTCAGCCTCTGCCTATCGTTCAAACCCTCCAACCCTGGCAACATTCTTGTAAATCTTTTCTGAACCCTTTCAAATTTAACAACACTCTTCCCATAGCAAGGAGACCAGAACAGAGCACTGTATTCCAAAAGCGGCCTAAACAATGTCCTCTATTGGCAAAACCAAAATGCTAACATTCTCAACCATAATATAACAGGGTTGTTTCCTGCTTGTCAAAATTTCAGTTACTGATACTGAGTATTCCTCCTGAAAGGATAAATAAATTAAATGGTCGGCTTGAACTTGTGCATCCTCAGTATGTAATGTCAGAATTCAATCTGTCATTACAATTTTTTGATCAAGGCGTATTGCACTTTGAGATACACCGTTAAATATTTTTGATTTAACTCAAGTTATTTGGCTGCTTGTGTTTCCTTGTAACATACTAACGTAAGGACATACAAATTCGGAGCAGAAATAGGCCATCTGGCCCCTCAAGCCTGTTTCACCATACAAAAGGATCACGACTGATCTGATTATGACTTGAATTTCGTACCCATCTATCCCTGGTATCCATTGATTCCCTTGACTCTCAGAATTTATCCACCCCGTCTTACAAATATGCAAGGATCGCACCTCCATTTCCTTTCAAGTCAGAGCATTCCAAAGTTGCACAACTCTCTGAGATCTTCAAGGTCCATGAAGATCAGATGTCACCAAGCTCTGATCCTACACTTAAATGATCCCCAATGTATCCTATTGTAAGGTAACATTATAAAGGAAGACACATCATTTGTGGCTAATTAAAGAAGTTGTTGAAAGCTTAAGGAAAAGGCATATAACTGTGCAAAAGCAAGTGGCAGTTAAGACCGTTTGTCAGAATATGAAAAATAGCAGGGAATGACTAAAATGTTTATCAGGAGGAAGAGGTTATATGAGGAGAATGATGGCATGCTAGCTATATTTACACACATTTCACTAGGATTGGTAGGAGAACATGTTGTAAAGAAGACATAAGGAAGATGCAGATGGGTACAGATTGTTTGAATTCATGTAGAAAATTTGGCAGCAGGAGTATAACACGGGGAAATCTAAAGTTGTTCACTTTGGCAGGAAGAATAAAAAAGAGAAGCATTACTTATAAGAGATCAACTACAGAATTCTGAGGCACAGAATCAAAAATGTTAGAATGCAAGTATAGCAGATAAACAAAAATGCTAAGGGACATGATCCCTAATTATTAGAGTGATAGAACATAAAATTAAGGGAAATAGGCTTCTGTTATACAGTGGATTGGTGAGACTACATCTTGAATACTGTGTATAGTTTTGGACTCCTTATTTAAGGAGGGATGTAAACACATCAGAGGTGGTTCACAGAGGTTTTACTCGATTCATACCTGAAATAAACAGGTTTTCATATGAGGATAGGTTGGGCAAGCTGTGCTTGCTTCCACTGGAATTTAGAAAAGTAAAAGAGTTTTGTGGATCAATCCAGGACTGGAGGGACCTGTTTTAAAATTAGGGGTCACTCATGTAGGCCAGATATGAGGAGAATTCTTTTTCTGTTGGAGGGTTGTGCAATATACAATATATAATACAATACGACACAGGCTCTTTGGCCCACCTATCCTATGCCAATTCCTATTCCTTATTTAGACCTGCTACTCATTGCCCATATGTGGTTTCTATCCCCCTGTTTGCCTCCCATTGATGTGTCTATCATGAAACACCTTAAAATCTGCTAATGTGTCTGTTTCCATCACCTCCACAGGCAGTGTATTCCAGGCTCCAATCACCCTCTGTGTGAAAAATCTTCTCCACAATTCTCCCCTAAACTGTCCCTCTTAACTTGAACCTGTGCACTCTTGTGGTTGAACTTTCCACCTGGGAAAAAGCCTCTGACTATCCACCCTATCTATGCCTCTCATTATTTTGTAGACCTCTATGAGATCACTCCTCAGCCTCTGTCTTTCCAGTGGAAACAATCCAAGTTTCTCCAGCCTCTCCTCATAAGTAAAAACTTTGCAGACCAGGCAATATCCTGATATACCTTCCCTACATCCTCTCCAAAGCATTCACAGTCTTCAGGCAGTGTGGCAACCAAAACTGCACACAATATTCCCAATGTGGCCTAACTAAAGATTTATAGAGCTGTAACATAACTTGCCAACTTTTATGTCCATTGCCTGGCCGATGAAGGCAAGCATGCTGTCTGCCTTCTTGACTACCTTATCCATCTCTGTTGCCACTTTCAGGGATCTGTGGACCTGTGCGTCCAGATCCCTCTTATGTCAATACTGCCAAGGGTTCTTCCATTTATTGTATAATTTGCAACTGAATTTTATCTTCCAAAATACATCACTTCGGATTTGTCTCGATTAAACTCCATCTGCCATTTCTCTGCCCAAATCTGCAATCTATGTCCTGCTATATCCCTTGAGAATCTTCTTACTCTCTGCAACTCTGCCAATTATGGCATAAATTGTAAACTTACTCATCAGACCACCTTCATTTTCCTCCATTTATATATATTACAAACAACAAATCTGATCAAAACTGGTCCCTGTGGAATACCACTTGTTACTGATCTCCATTCTGAAGAGCACTGTTCCACCACTACTCTCTGTCTTCTATGAACAAGCCAGTTTTGCACCCATTTTGGTAGTCTTTGCCTCAGAGAATGGTGGAGATGTGGTTAGAATTTAGAACGCGATTAGATTTTGTTGTCATGTGTACTCAAGTACTGGGATACAGAAGTATATTGAACAGTTGCCATTCCCGGCACCATCTTAGGTACAGAAGCACCTAGGTACAAAATCTTCGAAAAAAAGTAGTAAAGAAATAAGTTAAATGTTCAACATTACAGACCTTCTTGGCTGCTTAGCCATGGGCCCGATCTAGGCTCTTCTGCCCTAATGCAGAGACCAACACCAGCAGGAAGCAGTCAGACAGCTGGAGTCACTGCTCTTTGGCATCATCTTCCCTCTACTGATGACGTTGCTGCCATGAGTCTGCACTGGGCCAATCTCGGCAACGCAGCCACTGCTGAAGCTGCCAGGCATTGGGCCCAAACATGCCTCTCCCCCGCTACTACTGGGAACACATTCTTGCCTCTCTCCTCCACTGACTCTGCTGGGAGCACAAACTCGACTCCCACTGCTGCCACCTGTAGGAAGAAGCCTCATATCAGATGCGCTAAAGCTGCTTAGCTCTCCACAAAAAAAGTAGGTTAAAGCAAGTAAAAAGCTTAGAAAAAAAAAATGAAAAAGTGAAAAGAGTAGATGAGCTCCAGGCAGGAGCCTGCATGTTGCGCTGCTTCTCTGCTGCCATCTTGAACCGGAAGTTATTAAATACTTTTAAGACATAGGGTGGATAGATCCTTGCTAGGCAGGAAAATCAAGATTACTCGGGTAGAGGCAATATGGAATTTAAAAAAAACCCAAATCAACTATGATCTTAGTGAATGGCAGAGGATGCTCAAAGGGTCAATTGGTTACTTCTGCTCCTATTTTGTACTATATAATGCACATAGGGAAGCTTTTTAAACAGTTGTTCAGAATAAAATTAGTAGTCACATGGAAAGAGATTGGTTGATTAGGTAGTACCAACATGAATTTTTGAAGGGGAAGTCATGTTCAACTGACTGTCTGGAGATTTTTGAAGAGATAACAGAAAGGGTCAATGAGGGTTATGCTGTTGATACGGCAAATAGTGGCTTCTTGCAGGTGTTCAACATTGTAACACAACAGACTTATGAAAAAAACTACAGCTAATGGAATAAAATGGTCAGGACCAACATGGATACAAAACTGCCTGATTGATAGAAAAGAGACAGCAATGGTCAATGAATATTTTTCTGGCTGGAGGAAGGTTTGTTGTGGAATTCCCTAGTGTTCAGTATTGAGACTCCTGCTTTTCCTGATATATATTAGTGATCCATTTTTGGCATGATCCAGACAATTTCAAAGTTTGAGGCTGATAAAAAAATCTTGAAAGCATTGTAAACTGACAAGGAAAGCACAGAACTCAAAACAACATTGACAAAATGGTAGACTGAACAGATACTTGGCAAATAAAGTTCAATGGAGAAAGTATAAAGTCATGCTTTTTGGTATGAAGAAAATGGACAGACAAGAAAAAGTAAAAGATACAATTCTAAAAGGAATGCAGGAGCAGAGGGACCTTGATGTACAAATGCACAGATCATTGAAAGTAGCGAGATAGGTGGACAGAGCAGTAAGTAATGCAGACAGTGTCCTGGACTCTATTAATAGGAGCATGAGATGCAAGAGTGAGGAGGTGATGCGGAGCTACTTTAAGACATCTATTAGATCTCAGCTGGAGTACTGGCTAGAGTTCTAGGTACCACACAATAGAAGGATGTGAACGCTTTGGAAAGAATGCGGAGAGATTTACAATAATGGTTCCACGGATGAGAAGTTTCAGCTGTGAGGATGGATTGGAGAGGTTGGGACCATGCTCCTTGGAGAGAGGGGATTGGAAAGAAGTTTTCAAAATCATGAGGGACGATAGAGTAGATAGGGAGAAACTGTTCCTTTTCATAAAAGTATTGTGAATGGAAAGGCACAGATTTAAAGTGATTTACAAAAGAAACATCTATGATATTAGAAAAATTATTTTCATGTAACAATCACGTAGTCTGGTATGTACTGACTGGTAGCATGATGGAGTCAGGTTCATAGCAGGGGGATGGGAACCTGAATTGTAGCTGCAGTGTTCAGGAGGTTGAGAGCAGTGAAGGCATAAATAAGGTTCCAAGGTCACTGGAGTGTACCGGCAGGCAGGAAGGTGGTTTGAACTGTGTCTACTTCAATGCCAGGAGCATCTGGAATAAGGTGGGTGTACTTTCAGCATGGATTGGTACCTGGGACTTCAATGTTGTGGCTATCTCGGAGACATGGATAGAGCAGAGACAGGAATGGTTGTTGCAGGTTCTGGGGTTTAGATGTTTCAGTAAGATCAGGGAAGGTGGTAAAAGAGGGGGAGGTGTGGCATTATTAGTCAAGGACAATATTACATTGGCAGAAAGGATGTTTGATGAGGACTTGTCTGTTGAGGTAGTATGGGCTGAGGTTAGAAACAGGAAAGGAGAGGTCACCCTGTTGGGAGTTTTCAATAGGAAAGTTCCAGAGATGTAGAGGAAAGGATTGTCAAGATGATTCTGGATAGGAGCAAAAGTAACATGGTGGTTGTTATGGGGGACTTTAACGTTCCAAATATTGACTGGAAATGCCATAGGTCGAATACATTAGATAGGTCAATTTTTGTCCAATGTGTGCAGGGGGGTTTCCTGACACAGTATGTAGATAGGCCAACAAGAGGCGTGGCCACATTGGATTTGGTTCTAGGTAATGAACCAGGCCAGGTGTTAGATTTGGAGGTAGGTGTGCACTTCGGTGATAGTGACCACAATTCGGTTACGTTTACTTTAGCGATAGAAAGGGATAGGTATATACCACAGGGCAAGTGTTATAGCTGGGGGAAAGGCAATTATAAGGCGATTAGGCAAGATTTAGGATGCATAGGATGGAGAAGGAAGCTGCAGGGGTTGGGCACAATTGAAATGTGGAGCTTGTTCAAGGAACACCTAATGCGTGTCGTTGATAAGCAGGGAAGAAGTGGTCAAGCAAGGGAACCATGGTTTACTAAAGAAGTTGAAGCTCTTGTCAAGAGGAAGAGGGAGGCTTCTATAAAGATGAGGCGTGAAGGCTCAGTTAGGACACTTGAGAATTACAAGTTAGCCAGGAGGGACCTGAAGAGAGAACTAAGAAGAGCCAGGAGGGGACATGAGAAATCTTTGGCATGTAGGATAAAGGAACACCCCAAAGCTTTCTGTAGGTATGTCAGGAACAAAAGAAAGATCAGAGTAAGATTAGGGCCAGTCAAGGGCAGTAGTGGGAAGTTGTGCGTGGAGTCCGAAGAGATAGGAGAGGCGCTAAATGAATATTTTTTGTCAGTATTCACACAGGAAAAAGACAATGTTGTCAAGGAGAATACTGAGATACAGGCTGTTACACTAGACGGGATGGAGGTTCACAAGGAGGAGGTGTTAGCAATTCTGGAAGGTGTGAAAATAGATAAGTCCCCTGGGACGGATGGAAAGCTAGGGAGGAGATTACAGAGCCTTTGGCTTTGATATTTATGTTGTCATTATATTCAGGAATAGTGCCATAAGGCTGGAGGATAACAAATGTTCAAGAAGGGGAGGAGGGACAATCCTGGTAATTACTGACCATTGAGCCTTAACTTTGGTTATGGGTAAAGTGTTGGAAATGATTAGAAGAGATAGGATTTATAATCATCTAGAAAGAAATAGCTTGATTAGGGATAGTCAACACAGTTTTGTGAAGGGTAGGTCGTGCCTCACAAACCTTATTGAGTTCTTTGAGAAGGTGACTAAACCGGTGGATGAGGGTAAAGCAGTTGATGTGGTGTATATGGATTTCAGTAAAGTGTTTAATAAGGTTCCCCACGGTATGCTATTGCATAAAATATGGGGTCATGGGATTGAGGGTGATTTCACGGTTTGGATCAAAAATTGGCCAGTTGGAAGAAGACAGAGGGTGGTGGTTGATGGAAAATGTCCATCCTGGAGTTCAGTTACTAGTGGTGTACCGCAAGGATCTGTTTTGGGGCCACTGCTGTTTGTCATTTTTATAAATGACCTGGATGAGAGCGTAGAAGGATGGGTTAGTAACTTTGCAGAAGACACTAAAATCGGTGGAGTTGTAGATAGTGCGCAAGGATGTTGCAGGTTACAAAGGGACATAGATAAGCTGCAGAGATGGGCTGAGAGGTAGTAAATGGAGTTTAACGTGGAAAAGTGTGAGATAATTCATTTTGGTAGGAGTAACAGGAATACAGAATACTGGGCTAATGGTAAGATTCTGGGTCGTGTGGATGAGCAGAGAGATCTCTGTGTCCATGTGCATAGATCCCTGAAAGTTACCACCCAGGTTGATAGGGTTGTTAAGAAGACATACAGTGTGTTAGGTTTTATTGGTAGATGGATTGGATTTCAGAGCCATGAAGTCATGTTGCAGCTGTACAAAACTCTGGTGTGGCAGCACTTGGAGTATTGCGTACTGTTCTGCCGCATTATAGGAAGAATGTGGAAGCATTGGAAAGTGTGAAGAGGAGATATGCCAGGATGTTGCCTGGTATGGAGGGAAGGTCTTATGAGGAAAGACTGAGGGACTTGAGGCTGTTTCCGTTAGAGAGAAGAAGGTTAAGAGGTGACTTAAGAGAGACATACAAGGTGATCAGAGGATTCGATAGTGTGGACAGTGAGAGCCTTTTTCCTCAGATGGTGATGGCTAGCATGAGGGGACATAGCTTTAAATTGAGAGATGATAGATATAGGATAGATATCAGAGGTAGGTTCTTTACCCAGAGAGTAGTAAGGGTGTGGAATGCCCTGCCTGCAACAGTAGTAGATTCGCCAAATTTAAGGGCATTTAAATGATCATTGGATAAATATATGGATAATAATGGAATAGCATAGGTTCGATGGGCTGTAGTTTGTTTTCGCAGGTTGGCACAACATCGAGGGCCGAAGGGCCCGTACGGCGCTGTAGTGTTCTATGTTCAATGATTCCATTGGACGATTATTTGAATAAAACCTATTTGCAAAGATATGGGGTAAAGACAGGAGAATGGTTAAGCCAAGTAATTCATTTGGACAGTCAGTACAGAAACGATGGTTCAAATGGGATCCTTCTGCATCATGACACATTTGTGAAGCTGCAATATGTATACTTTCCACAACATCTTCCTGAAGTGAAGGTGGAATAACCAGATTTCATCACATACCCCCACATCAACAGTCATTACAAACTACTCTGGTCACTCAGAATGTGCTCATTGCTAATAACCAGATCTTTGCCTCTTCATTCTTGCACATGATGTCAACGATAGGTGACACATTCTCAATGCCTGTTCTGGTCCTGTCATATTGATGGAGCCTGGCTGGCCAACCATTATCTCTTATTCATAGAGTGTAACAAATTTCTTACACCAGTATAACTAATTTCAATGGATTCTGTCTTCCGTTTGGGAACCCCATCACCTAGAAAGTCTGATGAAATCTTGTCCTAGTAATCCTTTGTCTGGTTGCTCCATAAGTAGCTATTCTTCAGCTGAATGGTCATCGCCCAGTTATTCCATGACTGATTCTTCCTTATCCAATATTTTTTGACATTAACTATTTTGAATCCTTCCAGCATTTGAAGTTGATTCTGTTCAAATCATGTATTCATTGTGAAGAGTTGGAGTTCTTGACTTTGTGGTATGCTTCAGTTTTCTACTATCTGACAAGACTTATGTTGCAGAGTTCCATCTAATGAATCCTTAGCCTTTAGAGTTATACCTGCCCGACCATGTAGTTTTACTGGTGTAGATGGTTATTCTGCTTAAAATTATTGAAAAGCCTATTGGCATAAATATCTTCTCACCAAAAACTAAGGCCGAATCATGTATTCTCTCTTGGAATACCTTTGGCTTCTCTTCTATTGTAGGCTGTTGTTCTCTGGCTCTTTTGTGACAAATTGTTTTACAGATAAAACATTTGTGTTTAGTAGCTGTGAACTGTTTTTGTCTATGAGATTTCCTTGCTTCAGTGTTGGCTATGTAAGTTAGTATCTAGTCGTTCAGTAAAGTTGCCTGTGCTCTTAATGGTTTTATTGGATGAATTCTCATTTTGTGGTTCTATTGAATAATCCCCATTACTTTCACTTTTTTCCCCTGGATGAGTCCCATTGGGTGCCAAAATTAAATGCTGCTGGTCTTTACTATGGCTTATGGAATAGACTTCCCTCCTTTTCGACAGCATCAACAGTGTCCGAATATTTTTCTTCAATTAGAATTTGTCTGCTTAGGTTACCAAATACTCCCCCATTATGGCTTTAATTCTGGCTTTGTGACTTGCTCAAGTGTGAAACCTTGTTTTATATTGTTTCTTGTGGCCCTCAATTTCCCTGACTGCAGCCATGTTTTGTGGTGTTTAATAGTTATGGTGGCAACACTCAATCCGAAAACTACATATACTTTGCATACTTCCTGCTTTACCAGCCTGGAAATAGCAACACTTCTTTGAAGCATTCTCCTTTCTCGTCGAGCTTATACTTGTTGGCTCTCCAGCCTCAACTCTGCACCGATCCTACAGTTCATCAGGGAGGTGTTGCTGGTAGTGGTAACATTACTAGACGCGTAATCCAGCGCCTCAGGCTAATGTTTAGGGACATGGGTTCATATTTCTCCACGGTAGATGGAAAAAACTTATATCTATATAAATCAGGAATAAAGTTTTAGCCTAATTGCAATCATGTACCTACCAATGATTGTCATAAACCCATTTGATTCACTTTTTCTTTGGAGAAGGAACTCTTCCACACCCTCCTGCTCTGGCCTACGCGTGTTTCCAAACCAACAGCAAAGTAGCTGACTCTTAAATGGACCTCTGGGTAATTAAAGATTGGCAATAAATGCTGTTCAAGACAATGACACCGATATCCCATGAACTAAATTAAATGCAGTGTGTAACTGCCTTGGTGTGATGACAGTTCCAACTCCATGGGACTCTTAGCTTACTCTTGCTTTTGCATATCACTTATCAGGTTGGGATTGATTTTTCGATTGCTTGTAGATTTGCCACAATCATTCTTGCCATGATGTTCTCTGCTATAATTTAAATCATATATTTATACAAAATTTAAAGCACAAGATTCAAAAAATTGCCTTGTAATCGATCTCATGTGTCAGCTTAGCTCAGCTTGCAACGTTCTTTTGTCAGGAGGTTAAAATTCCAATTTACAACCTCAATACCTAAATTTAGGTTGTGTAGAACTGATGAAATGCTGCATTGTATTCAGTGTTTTCTCTTGCATGAAATGCTGAATGAGACCCCCCCACCCCCAGCTTTCTCTTCCGGTGAGCTTAGAAGATCTTATGGACCTACTTGAAGAGCAAGAGTTCTTTTACAATTCTGCACAAGAATTTAATTTTATTCTACATAGTCTACATCTTAAATATTTGCAGGGTATTTTAGCCTATCATAATAGGCTTGAGAATTGGGAACAGGATGGTGTGGGGGTTTGTATTCTGGAAAATCTGAAACTGGACCCCAGGAGGTAGTTGCCCTGCGAGTCCTCAACATTGACTCCACATGAGGCTTTTTGGCATCAGGTAAATCATGTGCAAGGCAGCCTCCTGCTGGCTACTACCTACACTCAACCATAGAACTAACTTCCCCACTCTACTCCACAGCCCTCAACTGATAAATCAGTGTCCCTCAACGTTGAACATTAATTGCAAAAAGCACTGAGGATGGCAAGTATACAGAGATTACTCAGTGGAGCGGGATGATTGGGGAAGAAACAGAAGAGGAAGGACCTCAAAGTCCAATACCTCAAGTGGCTTGGAACACACAATTGTCTGAACTGACCAGGTCCTAAAGGTCCCAGCTACTATAATTGGTCAATGGCAGGAGGTGTAGGAAACAATAAAACAGGAAAACCTACTTGGCCTGCTCGTCACTAATCTACCTGTTGCCAGAGGCATCTGTCCATTATAGTACGAGGCAGAGTGGTCAGCACATTGTCCTTGTGAAGCTAAGATCCTGTCTTCACACTGGGGATGCCTTTCATTATGTCATGTGGCATTATCATCATGGCAAATGGGGCAGATGCAGAACAAACTGATCAATTCAAAACCGGGGATCCGTGCTTTGCTCTGGAATATCAGCAGCAGTAGAATTTAATTCAATCACAATCTGTAAATTCATGGCCTGGCAAAATCCCAACTGTATCATTACCAGCAAGTTTTAGGGATAAACCATTCCCAATGTAGAACATGGGAGAATATGCACTTCAGGGGCTCCAACAGTCATACATAAAAACAGGGTGTCAATCTCCTGAACTACAATACTAGGTTATTTGAAGGCAGAACACTGAAAGCAGAAATGCAATAAGCAGAGGAAAACAACCCCAAATTTACAGATCAGATCTTTAAGTTACTTGCTCCACCAAAAAAAAGGCAAGTAACTAAGTTCCTTTGTAAAGGGAGCTAGAGTGTGTTGCAGGGATATGCTATGACTCTGTTCACTTTGAAAATCATGAGAGCAAAAATACTTAGAATACTGCCTTCACTTCTGAAAAATATGTTCCAATAAAGATAGTGTAGCTATTGAAGACTGTAGAATACAGAAACCAGAATTGCTGCGAAGATGGAAGGATGGGATTAGTAGGAATGATTATATAAATTGGGCACGTTCTGACTGGAAAGGAAGGAGAGGAAGTGCTTTAATTGTTGTTTTGAGGATGTTAGGGTTTTAAATCGACTAGGGTGATTAAAGTACATGACACTCCCAGAAAAGAACAGGGGACGGGAAAATGCAATGCATGGTTAATCCAAAATAAAAAATACCAAAAGAACTGTGAAGCAGAAGGAGATATTAGAGTTTGGGAGCAATAAGGCCATGGGGGAATCTGAAATCAAGGATGAGAATTTCAAAAATTGAGGCATTGCTCCCTCATGTCACACTTTAATCTGCACTGATTCTCTCTGAGGCTGATGTATCTTTCCTGAGGTTTGGTAGCTAAAACTAATCACAGTACTTAAGACAGCATTAGAACCAAAGTTCATTGTGAACAAAGCATTATTTCATCATTTTTAAATTCTAATCACCTGAGATAAATGGCAACATTTCATTTGTCTTGTTCTTTACTTTTTGAACCAGAGCACCAGCTTTTGTTGTGATTTGAGAGTGGACATCTAAAGCCTTTGCTCCTTTGTACCTTTGATATTTGCTTACTCATTTCAACTTTGAAATTTCCAGTTCCCATCCATATAACTTACTTTCCTTCTTTAATACCATCCACAAAATCTCACTTCCTTCAGATAAGCTATTGATATATATGGTGAAAAGTTCATATTCCAGTATAGACCCCTGAGGAAAATCATTCATCTCATTTGAATGATGAGACCTGTTGTCCCTCATTTCCATTTCCTACTGCTAAGCCTATTGTCACTTCACAAAGTTGACTCTGATTTCTCTAATGTAATAATTAATTACTAATAATATCAGTTGGAATTGTATCAAATATTTTCTGAAATTCCATGTGTACACCTCCACAGAAACTCCCCTTTTGCACTCATCTTGCTGATTATCTCCTCCAAATTTTCGGCTGTATATGAACAATCCACCACCGGCAAACCACCCACCTCCTCACCCACTCCCTCACCCAATGACCCCGTTGGTCCGTTGGCTCTTCGAAGTGCACAGTAACTCTATCCCTTAAATATTTCCCAAAAATCCACAAATGAACTTAATGTGACAGGTGTGTGGTCATGACGTTTTCCTCTATCTTTTCCAAAATAATGAAGAGATATTTCCAATTTTCTAATCCACAGGTACTATTCCATAAGTACGAGATTGCTGCAGAATTATGACAAAAGCATCAGCAATTTCTTTCACTGCTCCTTTTCAGGCCCCGGAGCAAAAGCCATCAGGTCACGGAGATTTGTCTATTGTGTCTCCATGGCCCATTACTTACTTGTACTAAATCTGTTACCTTTCTCCCCTTTTTTAGGTTCCTTCCTATCACTGGTAATTTATCCTTTTCCTCTACTGTGAAAATGACTACAAATTAGTCACTTAACTAGACTGTTATTTCCTTATTGCAATCTCATCTGTATCTGTCTTTAACGGGCCCACATTTGCTTTTACCACTTTCTTTTTCCAATTTTATAAAAATTGTTGTTAGGTTTGATAGCACTTTCAAGTGTTTTCGTATTTCTTTTCTGCACCTCATTACTTGTCTATACCTGTTTGTTGCTTGTTAGAATGTTCTCAGGCCACAGGCTTTCTACTTTCCTTTGTACTCATGTAAGCCTTTTTTTTAAATGGTAGATAGCCCCTTTTGTTTAAATTTTGTGAAACATGGGAATCATTTATTTGCGGTGATGTTCCCAGCAGCGTGTATGAAAGTGGGTGGCATTACTGCTTGGAGTGGAAGTATCCAGCTGAAAGCAATTCTGTGGGGCTGCCCAATTAACAGGATGGAGGCGTGGAGCCCTATCAAATCAAGTGCCGAAGGTGGGCAGGAAGGTGGCAATCCTAGTGTCAAATGATTAGAGGCCATCATTTATAAATCACGGTCAGATCTCATGGTAGATGGAAAGAGGCTGTGTTGTCATTGAAGGATCCAACCTTGAGACACCAAAGACATTCTTTGTGTCCTTACTCTGAAGATTGTTCCATACCTGCACTGCTGCTAAAAATAAAAGCATCAAGTGCTCATGAGCATAGCATAAAAAAAAGGATTGTGGCAAATCATGAAAAGGAACATGTCACAAGGCAATCAAAGGGTGGCTTCACAAATTGGTAATTCCTCCATGCAGATTCTGTTCTAGGCTGCACAGGCAAGGTGGGAACTTTTACACTGTATGATGTACAAGAAGAGATCCTCTTTCCTGACCAAGAAAGCTGGAATGCAGATAGCAGTAGGTGGTGCCAGCTGTGGGTCCCGCAGTATACACGGAGACAGTGTCTCAAGCTTGTGTATGACCTCTTTTTGCACTACTGGGGCAAATTGGTGGCTCAGTGGTTAGCACCACTGCCTCACAGTGCCAGTGGCACAGGCTTGATTCCACCATCAGGTGACTGACTGTGTGGAGTTTGCATATTCTCCCTGTATTTGCATGGATTTCCTCCAGGTACTCTGGTTTCCTCCCAGAGTCCAAAGATGTGCAGGTTAGGTGGATTGTCCATGCTAAATTGCCCATAGTGTTCAGGGATATGTAGGTTAGGTGGGTGACAGGGGGATGGGTCTGGGTGAGAAGCTCTGAGGGTCAGTGTGGACTTGTTGGGCTGAAGGGCCTGTTTCCACACTTAGGGATTCTGTGAGGAATCCTAGAATGTGAGGCTTTCATGTGGGCAATACATGATGGGTTTCCACATCAGAAGGGATTGGTTAGACATGTGTTTGAATTTTCCCAGCATCAGATGCTTTATGAGAAATGGCTGCATGTAGGCTGCATGCATTTGATCCTCAGTGCCATTGTATTCCAAGTCCCAAAAGGAAGGACATGTGATAAAAGCATTCCGTAGATCTCATCATGTTTCAGAGCAATGCTGGCTGAGGATCAACTAATCACCATGTGAAGATTCATTTTCTCTTCTACCTGCAGGGAAAAAAAGGACACACAGCACAAGAGAGAGGGTAGAAACAGATGGAGATGTGCCATTATCTATGTCTTGACACCCACAGAGGGGCTGCTCTGAGTCTGGTTGGAGAGCAGGATCACTGGGCTATGGCTGATGATAAGACTCATGTACATTTCAAAATGAGTGGGAGTTCTCTCTTGCTGTTCACTGCTTGACAGAAAGGAAGTGTGCATTAGGCATCGATGGAAGGAAGGAAAAAGAAGGCGTTTTCCACTTATTGACTTCTCTCATGCGTGGTCCTGCCTTCTGGAATAACAGACCACACACTTGAATAGGAGGCTGCAGTTAATCTCTGAGGAGAACTGAGATTATTCATCAATGGTCACAGCATCACATCATTACCCCACACCCTTTTGTAAGTGCAGATGTGGTCACATTGGTGAGGCCATGCTCATGGTAAGAATAAGCAGCTTACAGAGGGTGTGACAGCAAACAGCTAGAGTATTAGAGGTCAGATCAATGTTAAGTCCAGGCTGATGTTGGGCCTTTGTTATCAGTTACACAGAGCCTGCTGGAAACGTAACTATAGACAGGGAGAATTTGGCTGATCTGCCAGGGATTGCATGCTGTATTTATATGGCTGGCCCAGTTCTGGTTTTGGTCAGTCAACTCCCAGAATGTTGGTAGTGGAGGGATTCAACAATGATGATTCAGCAAATCGTGGAGAGGCAGATTTGGCAGACAACTTGGTGACTGCCGGATATGCACTCACAATACACAGAACTGTACGCTAGCACTTGGCCATAAGCTCTATGTAGCAGTAGCTAGTTAATCGGGAGACAAGAGGCCTAGACTGCCTGCTGGGTCCTCCTCAATCTCTGCTAGACAGGGAGCTCCCATTGTGCAAGGACAGGGGGAAACAATTGGCAGACTGCTGCATCCGAGTGCATTTCTCATGGCACTCCTCAGCCTTTCTGCCAGTCACTGGCTGCCTCAGTAACTGCAGCCATAGATCAGCCACATGCAACTGTGCAGTCCCCCTCAGCATGGTGGGTGTGTCTAGAACCAGGGGTTACAGTCTGAGGATTCGGGGTAGACCATTTAGTACAGAGACGAAGAGACGTTTCTTCACCCAAAGAGGGGTGAACCTGTGGAATTTATTACCACAGGAAGTAGTTGATGCCAAAACATTGAATGTATTTAAGAGGCAGCTAGATATACATTTGAGATGAATGGGATCAAAGGTTATGGGGAGAAAGCAGGATTAGGCTAGTGAGTTGGGCAGTTAGCCAGGATCGTAATGAGGATCAAAGGTTATGGGGAGAAAGCAGGATTAGGCTAGTGAGTTGGGCAGTTAGCCAGGATCGTAATGAATGGCACAGCAGACTCGAAGGATCGATTGGCCTCCTTCTGCTCCTATCTTCTGTGTATCTATGTTACTATGCAGGGTTTCTCTAATCAGCCAGAAGAGAGCCACTAATCTCATTTTACCCTATGTGACAACCCAATCATCAGCATGACTTCAGTCTGGCTGTGCTCAGAAGCACTACAATGCAACACCCAGAACTGCAAAAGAAGGGGCATTGCTTTGATCCCAGCTTGTGATAACATTAGACAAATCAGATCCCAGGGTGAAACCTGGTTTGATGGATGATACGTTTGATTTTTGCTATTTGTTTGCTATTGTGGTCAGTCACTGAACATATTCTCAAGAGGTGGCCAATGTATTTTCAAAAAATACGTAAAAGGTTATTAAACAAAAAAGAAAAACAAAATCACAAATTATGTTACGCTGTAAGAGACTTAAACAGTTTTACTACAAATATCAGAAATAAAGATTCAACCCTTTCGTCCCCAATGACAACTTTTGCAGACTCTCAAACGACAGTAACAGTAACCTCTGCCCCTACTTTAAACTTCCTTGTTCAGCTAGCATGACTGTAATCAGTTTATGGCAAATTTTTGCATTTGCTTGATTCTCTTTTCCTCAGTTGAAGGCTCTTCCTGAAACCCCTAAACAAGCTGTTAATGCAACTTTTTATTTACTATTGGTTCGGTAGCTTCACATTGTCAATAGCACTTGGTTTTGTCATTTTTTAAAATCCTCTTAGAACCTATCTCCCTTCAGTCCTTACTATTTTGAGAACTGCTAAACGAACAGCACATCTGCTGTTATTTACCTTTTCTCTCCAAATGAATGGGCACATTGCCTGACATCTTCGGCATGTTTTTGTCTGTTTTGCTGGACTCCTGTCACTTGTAAACAGCAATCGTTGTCTTCGATCCTTTTACTTCTGATGCACTGAACTATTTACCTCAAGAGTTTTAAAGACCTGATATAAATGCATTTACGCCAAACAAATCTCCAGATACCCCACTATGATTCACAGAACACATCTTAAATTAAAAACCATATCCTCCACTTAATGCACACAATATAGAAATACAAATCAAACTTATAAGCGATACATCATTGCTCCACTTTTGAACGCAAGTTCTCAAGCAATGGTAGCTTATAATGAAACTTCATCGCAGCACCTAAAAGCACCAGGATGACTTGTGGTCCACATTTTCATGATTGCTGGATGTGAATCAACAGTGCTTGTACATTGATTTGTGTGTCTTTTATGCTGTCACTGGTATTTTCTCACTTGCTATGTGAACCCTTGCTGGTATGGAGAAAGGCAGAATATAGCCCTCTCTGGTGCAACACAAATGGGATGACTAGCTGATAAATGCAAAGTGTAAGTGGATATGACGACAATGTGGGTCAGAATTCCTAATCAGAAGCCATAGTCATCTTAAGAGCATCATGCCTAGTGACTATGATACCCTTGCACATTTCCCCCTGATTCTTGCCTCCAGTACAGGTGTTTCAGCCCACTGTCCTAATTGTTCTGTCCCCTTTTTCTGCATCCTCCTTATCAGATGAATTGTGTGCCTGTTCAAAGTCCTCTGGCTATTAAGGCCATGCCATTTTGCTGCTGTACCAGGCTCTGCAGAGCAAAATTCAGATGTCTAAGACTCAGCATAATGCAGCACACCATCAGAACCATCTGGGCAAAGGAAGAAGAGTCATACTAGACTTGAAACATTAACCCTGTTTCTCTCTCTACAGACCCACTGAGTTTCTTCAGCACTTTGTTTTCGTTTCTGGTACAGAAAAACAGGTTTTATCTTGGTAAAAATTTATAAATCAAGGGGCCTGGATTTGTCTTCACTAGCAAGTGGGTACAGGGCAGTGGTACAATGAAAATTGCAGCATCAAGGAATCACAGAAGATGGCAGCAGGGGTAGACTGTACAATCTGTTGAAAGTGCTCCAACACTCAATATGATCACAGCTGATTTTAGACTTTAACTTTTCCGCTTACACCTCATATCCCTTGATTCCATGGATCACAAACCTACTTATCCCTACCTTGAATGACACTTTGGAGTAGAGATTTTTAATATTCGCAAACCTTTGAGGAAAGTATTTTTTCCTCATCTCACTGCTAAATAATCTGCCCCTTACCCGGAGACTATGGCTCATGTTTTAGATTTCTTGACCAGAGGAAACAATCTCCTAGTGTCTTGAGATCTTGTATGTTTCACAGCAGTTTTCTCTTAATCGTTTGATCTGGAGAAAATTAAGACCCAATCTACCAAACCTCCGATCATAGGCTCACACTCTCATCCCATCAATCAATTTTTTTCCAATTGGCCTTTTAAGAGAATGACTCGAGTAAAGTGACCTGGACCACAAGGATACAATTATTGTGATGAATCCACTGATACAGGAGCCTAAGGGGCAGATAACAGAATTTAAACTTTTCCATTGATGACAGGTCATTGTCAGAGTCATAGGCAAAAAAGGGACTGTCAAGCATCGGGAAAATGCTAGTTGTAGAAAAAGAAAAATATGTAACATAGGGTTTATTGATTGGGCTGTAAAATAGTTAAAGTAGATTTTTGAAAAAATAAAAAAAATTAATCAGCTGATAGCTCTTGTGGGCAGCTGGAGGACTAATCCAAGGGTGAGAAATGACAAATTTCAAAAATGCTGAGATTGGAATGAGAGGCAGAAAACCCATTAATTGAAGAACTAGGAAAGAGCAGGTAGAGTAAATGGAAATAAAGAAAATCAAGAGACAGAAAATTGGAAAGTTCTGAAATAGGGACTGGAAAGAAGCATAAAAGATCATTAAGAAATAACGTAAAAGAAAAAGCAAGAAAGGAAGGTAGAAAAAAATTGCATGCAGCGTTAAATAAAAAGAGACCAACATCAGAATCAGTATGGAAAGAGAGAATTTGTAAACAACTTCCACAAAAATAAACCCCATAAGCAATTAGTTTAAGTTCATTTTGCCCTTAAAATGAATACTCTAAAGTATCAGGGTTAATTTCAATTTGGCAATTAAAAATGTAAATTGAAGTCCAACAGAAAGCATGCTAATATTTTTCCCAATGGTGGGTGTAAAACTCTGATGCAGAACTTGCACATAAAAAAAATTAGGCTTGAAAATCTGTATGGCATTTGAAGGTATTATTAACTTGCTGCAGGAAAAAGATAGTAATGATTTACAGTCCTACTCTGCGTAACAGGTTTCCAAATCCCCTGGAAATCAAAACTGCCTTTTGAAACACATGAAAGAACTGCCAAAAAGAGAACTTAAGAGTACAAGCAAAAGCAATATTGATTTTTAAAAATCAGGGTTTTTTTACATCACATGATCTTTCTGACCACAGTTGGGCCACTAGGGTTTTGTTTATTCAGATGGAATAGGCCTTTGGGCCAAAAGGCAGGATTACAAGGAAAATTCATCAGCATTCCTCTTTGAAGTACTAGTGGGCATGTGCAACACAGAACCTGCAAAAAAGCTTTTGTACTTCAAGGACTGCTTCTTGTTTATTGCCCTAAACAGAACCATTTGAAAGCATAAAGACAAGAGAGAAAAAAATTTGAGGAAGCGACACATTTTTAGGATGTTGATTCATTTCTTATGTCTTCATCTTGGAGCATTGCAGTCAAGTGAAAACACACCCTTCCATTCTCATACGATTTCAATTATTTATCATCCTATCTGAGTTACAATTTTAAATGTTCATGAAATGCAGTTTCAATATCATTGTAGAACAAATACTAACATCAAATAAATGTATTTAACAAGATTTGTTTCTAGTGTTAGGATACAGTGGGTTTAATTTCTTCAGCTCAGCATGCTAACATCAATGTTTTTGAATTTTCAGATTAGTGAATAAGTTCTCTAAATTTGTATTTTTATTGCAATGATGTGACTCAGGGAATGAAGTGTCAAGCTACTGATCAAAAATAGGGAATAATGCATCTATATGGGGGTAATTTTAAACTAACCCACCAATTGGCAAATGGATGGTTTTAAACCCTGCTCATCTTTTTCTCCATTGAAGTCAATGGAAGACAGTGATTTGGTTGGGTGAAAAAACAGGTTGCAAACAGTACCATGGTTTTCCTGCTCGGCAAAGTAGCTTGAAGTTGTTCCCTGCAGAAATTAGTTGCTGGAAAGTTTATGAATATAGCACTTACAAAGTGCAACAGGGACAAAGCAATATTGAAATATGTAAAGCAATATGATACATGAGTTGGGATAATTGCTGAAATGAAAGAATTAGCCATTCTTTTGATTCCACAGGTGAAATAAGAGGTATGATAGTTGAAAATGATTTCATTTTATCTTACTGTCACAATTCACTTTCACTCACAAATATTGTAAACATGGAGTGTGTTTCCTCCTGTTTCTAAAATGAAGCTTTGACACATGCCCTCGTGATTGGAAAACTGACTGCTGTGAATTGAGTAAAAATTATGTCAAGGCCTGTCCTAGGATCATTTGTATTTGTACATCTATGACAATGTTTGTATTCAAAACATTAAAATCATATAAATAAATTTTACAAATTGAGCAACCAGTTTGAAGTGTGCTGGTGGAGGTAAATTCATAAACTGAACTTGACCCATATATAAATATTGAGGCTACAAAAGAAATTCAAAGGCTGGTGACTATTGACATGGTATAAGTCTGAACAGTGATGGAATACTTCATGGATTAGTACATCTTTAAAAATATTCAGGAAGCTCAACATGATCTACAATGAAGCAGATGCTTACTTGACACCACATCTACCAACTTCCACATTCAATCTCTCCACTATTGATGTGTAGCAGTGCATACTAATTACTGCAGCAACTCACTAAGGCTCCTCCAACAGCACCTTCCAAATCCTTAATCCTTACCACATAGAATAATGAGGTTAGTGGGTGCAGGGAAGCACCACTATCCTTTAAGTTCTCCTCCAAGACTCTCACCATCCAGTCTTGGAACTGTATCGCTATTCCTTTTCGGTTGCTGTTTCAAAATTCTGGTATTCCCTTCTTAATAGTGGCAGTACAAGAAGTTGGCTCACCACTGTCTTCGCAGGGGCAATTCGGGATGGGCAATAATGCTTGCCTAGCTAGCAAGGCCCATATCTCATAAATGAATACATAAAAATAAATACTCAAAATTTGAATATGTCTAAACTGTAAGTGATTTCTTCATCTTCTGTGGATCCTCTCATGATTGAAGTATCTGATGTCAGATCAACAGTGATATCCACAGAATTGGTATTTCATTGTCGATGCTTGGGCGTATTTTTACAGTTTTGTCATTTCTGACCTTCCTCTGGCCAGAATGGAACTTGAGTTCTGGGCAGAAAGCCTATTAACTAAGCTGAAACAAATTTTAGTGCTTGCCTCTACATGAATGGTTGGATACAGTATTTTACAAAGAGATGTAATCTGTAATGCCCGAGTTTGAATGGTTCTCTTTTTAAGAGCGTTCTTTTATCATTTATACTGAACATCTTGGTGCAGTTTGCACTGAGCAAGTTCTCTAAAGAATATCTATTTGGGAATTCTGCAGTCATTCATGTAGAAGGCTTGGCCTGCCCGCCTAAGTTGCATTTTCTGAAGAATGGTCTTCATACTGTTCAGTGCAGTATGTTGAAGGAATACATTGTTTTGGATTTCTTTCTGCCATCAAACTCTCATGATGGACCTCAGTTTTGTTAGTGGAAACATTCCAGAACTATGATACGGCACCTACAGCAGATCCAAGATTCTGAGTCTTATAGCAGGATGGCAGAGACAACTGCATGGTAGAATTTGATTTAATCTTCAACTTAATACTATTCTGCTTCCAGACACAAGTATGCAATCAGGCACAGATGGAACTTGCTATCTGGATGTGTGCACTGATAGTGGCATCCCCAGAGAGCATACTACCAACATATGAACATTTTTAAACAGTCTTGAGACTGGTGCCATGAATGGTTAGTGCATTTCTGGTCTTGGATGAAACATAACCTCAATCTTGAAAACACTGATTTGGAAAATCATGAGCCATGAATTTGTGTAATTAATAATTAATTCTGGTTGTTTTTTTTATTGTCACTGGACTTGTAGTTGTACTGCCAAGAGTTTAGTGAGATGGAAATTAAAGTTAGCCTTGTAAGGTGATGGAAGATAGCATCGAATATGAAATGCTGAATTACCACTACAATATTGACAACTGTACAGTTAAGTTGTACACTGTTGGACTAAGTAGCTTAGAGTTTGGAAACTGAAACCTATGTAGTCTGCTGGAGCATGGATGGACTATACTAAAGTCTACTATGGATGAAATACAAACCAGCATGGTGGAAATTTTAGTGATACAGCAACTAAATAGTATAACCTTGCTGAGGCTGCATCTGGGGTAGTGCGTCCAGTTTTGGTCTTCCTACCAAAGAGACAATATATTTATCATACATGGGAGTGTAGCAAAGATTCATTACGGTGATACCTGGGATGGCAGGACTTCCATATACGAATGGATTGGCTTGGACACACTAGAGTTTGGAAGTGGGAGAGGGCATCTGATTCAAATATTTAAATTTCCAACAGGTGTGGATAAACTAAATGCAGGGATGATGTTTTCCTTGGTTGGAGAGTCTAGAACCAGGGGTCACAGTCCCACAATGTGGCGCAGGCCATTTATTACTGAAATGAGAAAATATTTCTTCACTCAGAGGAATTTGCTCCCACTGAAGCTGTAGAGGCTGGGTCATTGAGCATATTCAAGAAAGCGATTGCTAAATTTCCACATTTTAAAGACATTAGGTGGGAATATGTCACAAAGATGGGAAATCAGCCATGATTGTTCCAAATGGTGGAGCAGGCTCAAAGAGCCGAATTACCAACTCGTGCTCCTAGATTCTGTGTTTCTATGAAAGTTGGTCTTCTCAGTCCTGTTATCAGCTCAACAAGTTGTGCAAGTGCCTGGCTCTTGGGACTACTATGAAAATTTCTCCAGAAGGTTCAAAATTCAGCATCAGCTTGTGTCCATCCTTGACACCACAGGTATTCGAAAACTCAGTCCCTGAAATCAAGGATGGACAGTGATGAGAGAAAGGTTTATTTGGTTTTATGGGTTCACACTAATGTGTTTCTTTAGAAATAGCCTGAAAATGAGTGGTCTAAGTGAGGGACTGCAGGTTAGGACTTAAAGAGTAACTTCTTATGATTCCATTTTACAATCACATGCATTGGACCATCCCACTTGAAAGGAATTAATGCCCATTTAATGGTATTATCATACCACCACTAGTATTTATATAGTGGAGGACAGGGAGCGCTTCATAGGAGAAATCCAAAAGAAAAATCCATTTAGGATTGTTTGAAGGCTTCTGGGGAAGGGGTGTGGTTCTTCGTTGTCAGGCAAACAGTAGCAGGTTGAGGGCTCCAAAAACTGGAAGAGATGAGGCCACTAAGAACAACCTCTGTCCTTGCTGTTGAACCCTATCCCTTTCATCCCCCACTGCACAGCTATCCTCTTGCCCTAGCTCACCACTGGCTTGGGTCCCTTGCCTTAGGGGTTACATTATTGGCTGCAGCCACCACCTCCCTGGTAGTGTGATTGAGTAATAAAGAGATATCAGCCTGTGACTGGTGGGCAACTCTTAGGGGTAGAATGTCTGTCTCTAATGTACCTCTTATGTAGCCCCTCCTGCGAATAACAAATAGCAGCTGTTTCGGCACAGAATAGCATAAACATTTATTTTGCCGTGTCTGCCAAATTATGTTTGTTTATATATCTGTTCTGTCTTAATAAAGAGGCATCTTTGTTCAAGTCATTGAAGTATTTCAAGACTGCATCATAGTTATTTGGATCCTAACAATGAGAAAGAAAATGCATTTCTAAAATACACCTATGTCACAGTTGCCTTCATTTCAGAATCACTTGATAAATTGTAAATTTAAACGTATGCTTAATAAGAAGTTTTGGTGTTAAAAGCCTCAAACCTGAAAGCAGAGTTAATGAAGTGTTTAGGTTCATTAATTGATTCTTCCTGTTTCATTAATAGCATTTCTCCCAAGCAAAACATAAGATAGAAGATCTTGTGTCCCTAACTTTGGGCGAGAAGATTTGGGCTCAACTCCCACTTGTCATAACATGGCCCAACAGACTGATACACAAAAATAAATCCTGGTCCAAATATTAACTGTATTCCTATTAAACTACACTGAAGACTATGGGCAGAACATTATCTAAGTGACATGGTGAGATGTGTGACAGAACTGGGTGACCAGTGTGGTGAGGTCCACATCAATATAGAGTGATCTTGCTCCATTGATTATGATTTTATCAAGTGATGTAGGAGTATTTTCACTAAGTAGTAGTGACACACCAACTCTCAGTCATCATTGATTGTTAAATGCCTGGTTAATGCCAGAACATGTCTTATTAATATTCAGACTTCCAGCTCAACAAAGTTGCCAGACATGCTAGCAACTGGGAAAACTCAACATGAAAACTAGAACAAGCACTTGGTGGATTCAGCTTGCTGCTTGCTCTGAACAACTCCATGTTGGAAACTGGGCAAGACAGTGGGGAGGTAATGGCCTAATGGTATTATCATTAAAATATTAATCCATAAACTCAGGTAATGTTCTAGGAACCCAGGGCTCAAATCCCACCACAACAGATGATGGAATTTGAATTCAACTATAAATAAAACTGGAATTAAGAATCTACAGATCACCATTATCTATTGTCATAAAAAAACCCCAGCTGACTCACATTGATGTTGGACTCACAACAATGTGTTTGACTTTCAACTGCCATCTGGGCAATTAGAGATGGGTAATGAATTCTAGCCCAGTTAGCTCAGCCCACATCCTATGAATGAATAAACAAAACATCTCAGGGCATCCTCTAAGGCACCAGCCACACCCACCCCACATCCACAGACATTGGCATTTGACATATGCAAGGCTCCAAGAGCCCTCATGGGACATCCTGACCCACCTACAAGATGCTTCTGCACTTCAATGCTGCACCTTGGATTGCACCAGCAACTATTATTATAGTGTGATGGCAAGGTCACTGTGAGCTCAGGGACATACTTGCAGCCCATGGACTGAGACAGGCTCTTTGTTTGCTCTCATAGAATCCACGCAATCTGAACCTACCTGAATGCTCACAACATGCCTGCCGCACCTTACCCCTTCAGCTGGATCAGCCAGATCTCATATTACTGTTGTTTTCTGTGTTGTTTAGCGCAAATACAAAACCAGGAAACCAGGTCAGCAGTTCCGTCAAATCCAGTAGAATATACTTTGCTCAGGAATCCCAGCACAACAAGTCAATGGCAGCCTCTGCTACCAGTACAGCTCCTAGTCATGGCAGTCAGTCACAATATTCTCGTCATAAGGGGCAAGGAGATGAATGATTGGCACCCAACACTAATCTTGACTTTCTGTTCTACTGTGGACTGGTTCGTCATGGAATGCCAGAGAGAAGCAAATATTACAGGAGTTGAAAATAAGTAGCACAACTGTTAATTTTGGTGAAGGTGGGGAGGTGACATAATTGAGTCAGTAGGCAACACAGACAGCATGCAGGGTTAGTATGTTAGGGACCAAGGTGGCTGACAGCAAATGAAGAAAATGTTGAAGGCCATTGTGGAAGTGGTACAGCATGAATCTTGGTGTAAACTGGGTAAAGTAGCAGAGCTAGAGTGAGAGTGAGCTTTTAGACAGAAGATGGTGACATTTTTCCTGATGGCAAGACATTGACATTCCTCCCACAACACTGGACATTCCTCCAGGAGGCTGAGCCCAGTCTGGCACAGTCTGATATCAGAGACTTCGATGCTGATCCGGGGAGCGGAGTCAGTCCTGCATTGCCACCAGGCCATTCAGCAAGACCTCTAGAACCCTGTCTGCAAAGTGTGGAATCACTTTCCCATTGTCTGCCATGTCCAGGGCAAATATGAGGAACCATGCAGGCCTGCTCGGGACCGACCGTATTTGTCCAGGTAGAAAATAGACCTTTTCAAGATGACGTGGATGTAATGGATGTATGAAGAATTTCAGGATATCTACTGAGTGGTGTGAGGTTGCAGGAATAGCACTTGGCAAGACGGGGCGTAAATTCGACATGAGAGATGTCATGAGGGTGGGTAGGTATTAATAAGGCAAGTTCGGTAAGGTACAGCAGGTGAACATATTGGGCTTCATAGCATCAAACACTACAAAAAGCTCAATGCAACTCAAATTTAGCCAAACAAACGGACGTTTCAGCCTTAGGTTTGGTCTTGATTCCATGTTTGTGTCCTATGGGAGCGTCACCACATATTTGTGAATTTTTCTATCACTAGTTTGCAAAGTGGACATCCTACTAATTTCCAGACAAATGTTGACACTGCTGAAATGTAAACCTTACTTTTAAACAAGTATCACAGAAAGATAATCTTCAGGGAGGGGTAAATTATTGCCAGCTACAGAGAACAGGTTATAATTGCAACTAAGACAAAGCAAATCGACCAATATAAATGCCTGTTTAGGAAATTTCCAATGTGCAGCTTGTCAATGGGAAATAAAAACAATAACTAAACAGAACCATTGATACAATGATAAGACATGTGTTTACTGCAAACAGCTGCACAAGGATGGTTCAAAGAGATTATTACAGTGATAATGGATCTGCATTGGCAATAAATGACAAAGAACACTTAGGTCTTTCTAATGCTGCCATCCAGCAAGATTTAAAAATGTTTTGAATACAGTTGCATCAGTTTCAGTTTGTTTTTCTTGTTTTGATCACAAATTGCAAATCCTAAGGGCAGACTGAACCTTAGTAAATTTTAGGTAAACTTATGGTTTTGTGTAATTTATGTAACATACCAATATTATACTATCGATTGTCATATGTCCTCTTAATTTCACTTGAGAAATTCAGCAAGACAATGAAAATATCAAGACTGTTTTATTTCACTTCCATACTGACCTATGAAAAATACACATTCTATCAAATTTATGACATTTCATAAGGGCACCTAATTTATTCTACTTTAAAAAATTGTGCTTTTATAGCACCTTTAACAAAGATAAATGTCCCAACACACTTCAGACGCACATTAAAACATGGGTAACAAGCCAAAGAAGGAAACAAAAGAAGTTTTCATAAAAACCTTAGAGAAAGATGGGTTGTGAGGAAGGTTGATCAATCAGAGGGTAAGGTAGAAAGTGGGAGCGCTTTAGGAAATGATGTCTAGAAGATGAGTTTAAACAGCCGAGAAATGTAGGTGCTCTTTAGTGGAACAAATGGAGGCAAACTGAAGGCCAAAATTAGAGGAAGCAGGAGTTTGGGGATGATCCCAAATAACACATGCAAAATAGCATTCCACCCACTTTAGACTAACTTTCTGTCAGGTAACCACTCCAGAAGGTTTTAACTGCCCACTTGTCACATAACCATTTGGTGACTACCATTAAATTGTACAGAATGTTCTGAGAAAAGTCACAAGCATAAACATTAACTTTTATTTCTTTCTCCATATATGCTGTTTGACTCACTGAGCATTTCCAGCATTTTCTATTTGTACTTCATATTTCGAGCAACTACACTAGTTTGTTTTTGTCCTTAAATTAAATGTGTTCAAAAAATCAGAAAACTGGGCGAAGAAGATCGATTTCTGTAGGGCCAGGAGGAATACTCATGTCTTCCTGGTCAAACAATCCTACCTTTTGTTTTTTCCTGGCTGGGATTCCCTCCACTACTCCTCCTACCACCCAAATCAGTGAGCTGCCTGTCAACACACATTTAGTGCTAATAGCTGGCTAATCAAATTACTGAGGCTTGACCGTGAAAAGGCTTTAGATTTTTCCTTGGTGCCTTCAGGTAGACAATGCAATCATGCTGTCCACAGCCAAAATAATGATTCACCGCAAAGCTAAGTTCTTGATTCCTTGACAAAATATCTGTTTTTTACATGTTTATTGCAAAGTTATTACCAATGATCAAATGGAAGTATTATAAACTGTTTGAATATCACCACTATTGAGCAACAGATGAAACTAGTGGCAGTTTCATGCCACTACTCTGTAGCAGTTCAAGTAATATCAGCACTAACATGATGTTCCTATCATTTGCCTAACACGCAACTGAGTAATGAGGTATTTGAATTTCAGTGCTGGTATGATGCCAGAAATGTAGACCATATATCACAAAGACCGGCAGATCATATTTAATAGCATGACTCCTTGGTTTTCACAACAAAGAAGATATTGTACCCCACCAGTGTGTCCTTGCAAAATTTGCAATACAGTGTTCAATATTATATGAAATTCTGCAATTGGACAAAATCTGCTAGATAACCCTGAGGTGTGAAGAATTGCACTGGCAACCAATTTAGGATTATCAGGAAAGTTTGCAGTGTGTTGGACTTGCACGTGCCGTCGTGCTCCATATATTAATACACAGAGCCCTGTTCTTTGCAGACAAAAAGACATATACATGTAGTGCACTTGTTTCAACTCAACGAAATAGGTAACAGCTACTTGCTGATTCATTTCTCACAGCAATGTCCTGAATAATTGGAATCAACCAACCAGGCTTAAAATGTAAACAAAGCCTGGCAGTTAATTATCAATCATCCTTAATTGGTACATTCTCTATTGCAATGCCTTAACCACAGTAAACTTGCCAATTAATCAACCTTCTTCTTTTATGCAGTATAACTATGAACTTACCCTTGAATTGGTATTCTTGTAAATTGTTCTGATGAGTGCAAGGCAAAAAGCTTCACAAAGTGTATTTTTCTTTGAGCAATACATAAGTTCAATACTACCAAACAATTATTTGAAAATACATTGAAAGTAGATGAAATAGCTTTTGATTTAAAATTCTAATGTTGTACGCAGATAAATTACTCTATTTATTTTACTGCTTACACATGGAGGCAATTTCGTAAAAACTTGTAATTTAAAAATATTCTCCTCTCCTGTTACCTTATTTGCAGCATGATTTAAATCTGTGTCCTCTGGTGACTAACCCTTTTGCCAGTGGTTATTTGCTTTTCCTATATGCTTTATGAATTCCTTTCAATTTTTAACACCATTATTAAGTCCTCCCCTAACCTTCTCTGCTGCAAGGAGAATCTATGGCTTCTCTAGTTTCCATATAGGTCTTTCATTCCTGATATAATTGTGGTAAATATGCTCTACAACCTCTTCAAGGACCTTTTTATCTTTCCTAAAATGTGATGCCCACAATTGGACACATTATTCCAGCAAAAGCACTACCAGTAATTTAGAAAAGTTTGCTATAACATTGCTGGCTCCTTTATAATAAGAATTCCAAATGCATTTTTTAACAACTTCCTCAAGTGATCCGGCCATTTTCGAATATACGTTAATGTGTGCTGTATGTGCTGGATCTGATTTAAAAGTTGTAACATAACATTTATATTCAATCATTGCATATTTTTCTTCTTAAATGTCACAGTAAATTTCTCATTTCACTCGTCTATGGCCTTCTGACACTTGCCAGTGTTCTTACTGCTTAAAATGCTTTCAAGCATTGAATCATCTGTGGTCATCGAAATCATGCCCATTCTATCCAGTCCCATTTCACATTTACTGTAACCTAGTGGTCATAACACCTACATATAGAGATTATCATTGTATATTTTCCTCTAGTCTGATAAACAACTGTTTACCATGATGTTCAGTTTGAATCTTTTGGTCAATTTTGTATTCCTGAAATCATAATCACATGGGATTGAATTTTGCAACAATTCTATTCTGAGCTACATTTTATGCATGTGTTCTGGAAGTCCACAATCACAATGTCAACAATATCACCATCACAAACTTTCTCATTATTATTTCTTTGAGAATTCAAATAATTATATTAGATGTAATTTGTCTTAAACAAATTCAAGTTGATTATCGTTTATTAACCTACATTTTGCCAAGCAACAATTAAAGTTGTCCCAAAATTTTGTCTTGCAGATTCTAAAATATTTCACAGCTAATAAACTAGATTTGAATTGTGGTGAACATTGTAATACAGGGAAAGTGAAGCTATTTGGTTAAGATGACACCAAAGCGATCAGGCAAACGACCAGATAATGTATTTTATTGGTACTGGATATGGAATCAATATTGTTCAGGACACTGCAAGAATTCCACTGCTCTTCTTCAAATAATGCGAATAGATCTATCATAGCCATCAAAGCGGAAGATTAGCGTTTGGTATATATCTCACCCAAAAGACAGACGGTTTTACTGTGGACAGTACTCTGTCAGGCCTGACAAACAGAATTTCCTGGCAGACCTCTGAACAGCACCATCAAGCTAAATTGAGGGCGTGAGGCTGAAAATGGTTGTACTGGAACCTTGTACACCTAAGGCTTGAATCGGCCTTGGGAGCAAAGTAGAAGATATAAACAATTCCTGATAAGAAGATAGAAGAAATGCCTATCGTGGAAGATTTCTCTTTAGAAGAAAGAAATGTAAACAATATTTGCATATGTGATCTTGTGGATATTAAGTTTAATAGTTTTGTATTTTTCAGACAGAGATTGGAGAGAGTGAGACAGAGTTGGGTACAGCACTGGATAGAATTCTGTTTAGGCAGCATAAAACAGACTATCAGAGGTTATTGACAAAACTTGAAGATAACGTCCATCTCTGAGCCCTCCTGTGGTCTGTGTAAGAGAATAACTACAACAGTACAATTTCTCCAGCTTTTTCAAAGTTAAAGCAATCAGGCCATTACTGTGGTAGGGCCAGGCTGGCCTGGTAGGTTATAAGGCTGCTGTTGAGTGAAAGTAGGCAGGAACGGTTTCTAAACCTGTCTAATACGTTGGCCCTGATGCAGCATTAGGAGGTCGCCTCCAGTCACCTAAACTGTACCCCGCCTCCTGAGGGCACCTGGATGGCAAATGGAAAATCCCTGTTGGCTTTCTTCAATAAATGACAAGAGGCCATTAATTAGCTGATTTGGCTACTTCCCTGCCATGTCTTCTCATCCCACCTCCAGGAAAGTGTGCAGGGACAGTTCAGAGCCAAGGAACTGACAGACTAGTCAGTGGCACTATTTTTAACATTCAACCAACTCCAGTTTTATCCTAGCCAAAGTGTCAGCCTCAATTAAGGTTATGTGTCTCAAGGGAGGTGCAGGTCCATAAATCTTGAGGCTGAGCGTAAATCACAGATTAAGAGTGATACATGAAGGTGAGAGTGTTTAAGTGAGATGGGAGAAGGGTTTGGTGTAAATAAATGTGTAAGATATTACGATGCCTGGAATTGAATTTATCCATTATTGAAGTTGATTGAATTACAGAAGTGTCAAATTTTCCATGAAATGACTCCCGAGTCGTGATTTTAACTTCAGTAAAATGTTCCAGAGATTACAATACATTAAGGGAGAGAAAAGTGACACAACAGGGTCTTGCGTCAAGCACCTTATTGGTTTTGCTCACAGTGTAGAATTTGCTGAGACGTCTCAGCTGGGAATGTCAAAGGGTGAATTTACTTTTTATCCCTATTTTGTAATTTTTAAACAGAAAAATTTCTACCCACTTGCAGGTCTCTAGGTATTAGATGATATTCTTTTGTCAAGTGGGTTGAAAGGATAATCTAATGTCAGGCCTTTGCTAACCATGATCTTCCATATGACACTGGCTGAGTCACTTTTACTTTGGTTTTTGATTATCAACTTTTTATCAACTAGTGAATGAAATTCCTTTCATTGAACACATACCATTTAGTTTCTATTTTCTGGCTCAGCCACAAGTATCCTGCGTTTGAAGATGTTAGAAATTGTATGCAAAATACTACCAAGCAGGAAGAAGCTTCATACTAACAGGCTACAAATCAAAAACATTTGATCAGCTCTGATATTAAGGATGGTTTTAAAATGCAGATGAACAGAATTATCAAAAGAAGTTCACATTTTCTCATTTACTTTAGTTCCACTGTTCATGTAGAAACACCGAGATAGTTTTAATTTCTTAGTATTTTTAACCTCTTAGATTTCTTCAGTAAAGACTTTCACTGTTTAATGTTTCACATGCAGAAACATAAGATATGTTGGAATCAGTTCAATTAATATTGAGATGTTATCCTATGAGACTCTCATACTCAGTGTTTGGAACAAACATCTCTCAGAACTCTTGCCAACATGCATTACATTTTTTTAAATTATATATGCAAATATTTTGATTATTTTTTTCTTTACAACTGAGCCAGAAAAGTTTTCCTAATTTTCTATATATCTACAAAGATTTTGTTAGTATTTATTCCCTCTTTTCATGAATTAAAAATGATCCACTAATGAACTACAATAAGGATTAACACAGCTTCTCTGTGGGCTGAAAGCCAAGAATCATTCAGTTCAGCACTGGCATAATGGAATATTGTGGACTTATTTTTGAAAAACATGTATAAGCAGTTACATCGAAAAGAACTCTTGCACAATATTAATTGATTTCAATGAACATCATGCTTTGAACAATTTATTTTTCCATTCTTAGGACCTGTTTCCAGGGCTCCTGACTCCTTTTCCATAGTTTCTGATTTTCACCACTGCTGTCTAAAGTTGTGGGCTGGTTCAATTTTGCAATCTTGCGCCCTGCAATCCCAACCCAGCTGCCTTCATTGTGGGGACGGTAATGTTCTATTCCTCTGCAATTTTCATAGAATTGGGCCAGCTTGCAAATGATTTGTGGTTCACAGTGCCTCAGAGGTTTTTTACTTGCATTTTTTTCCTTCATGGAATGTGGACATCAGCCAGCAAGGCCGGCATTTGTTGCCCATCCTTAATTGACCTTGAACTGACCTGCCCACTCAGCCATTTCAAAGGATGATTAAAAGTCAACCACACCACTGTGGTTCTAGAGTCACATGTAAACCAGATTAGATAAGGATGGCAGATTCCTTTTCCTGAAGGACATTGATGAGCCAGATGTTTTCCTGTGTGTGGTTTAAAGTATGAGATTATGTATGGCATCTATTTTCGAGTTGGGGTTTTGAACTAGTGGCATTCAGGGTTTGTTCTGCGTGTACGAGGGCAGTTGATGATTAACTTGTCAGTATTTCTGGGGACATGATTTTATTTTAAAAACAGTATGACAGAAAAACATCCGGGGTAATAATACAAGTTTATTTGGGAGTGTTACGAATGGATAAAGTAAACACTGAAGAGCATTAGTGATAATGGAAACTGCAGATGCTGGACAATCCAAGATAACAAGGTGTGGAGCTGGATGAACACAGCAGACCAAGCAGCATCTCAGGAGCACAAAAGCTGACGTTTCGGGCCTAGACCCTTCATCAGAGATCAGAGTGCCCCTGAGACGCTGCTTCGCCTGCTGTGTTCATCCAGCTTCACACTTTGTTATCACTGAAGAGCATTAGCTGGCTTTCAGTTAGAAGAACTGAGAATTGATTTTGTTTTGCCTAGGCAAAAGACCTGTAGCTTGGAAAGCTTCCGTTTTCAGTGCAAAGAAGTCCTGGTTGGAGTTAGATGTAAAAACAGTTCTTCCTGAAAAGAAAGGACATAATTCAGAACAGATGGGAAATAGGTTACCACAATGTAAAGAGTTTAGTTTGAAAGTTCAAGATTAAAGTATTTAGTTAGAACCATAAATGAGTTGTTCAGGGCCAAGAAAATTTAAGCTAGATGTTTAAAAACTCCAGGAAGAGGGTATCAAACTCCCAAGACCAGGAAGTGAAAGAAAGTTAAATCAAACCTACAGGTGTCTCAGAGAAGGTAATACTCTCTGTTTGAATACTGTAAAACAATGTTATACAGATGAGATTTATTTTTACCGTATCTTTGGAAATCTTAGTTTGATTTATTCCATTTTAATTTTTGAGCAATAAATTCAAATTTATTATTGTTAGAACTGCAACAGCACATGGTTGTTTTCCAGTGAAAGATCATCTCTTAAGTAAAAAGAACACAATATCATTTGTTCAGCAGATTTCAGACAGGGTTCTGACATGTTCCATAATAACATTAGCTGGGAAAATAATTGGGAACCGGTGCTGGATTTAAATTCACTTGATTTAAGAGGAATCTGTGTCATTGCTGTTAAAGTAATGGGCATATAATGGTTCTTGACATAAAGCGGCTACTTTGTGGTGAAGTTTACTGCGAGGAATTTGAAGCGAGCTTTGAATGTTGCTAAGAATTTTCTGGAAGAGGAAGACATAACAGTGCAGATTATTTGAAATCTTTGACTAAAGCTAAACTAAGAGAAAGGAGAAAGAAGTGCTGTGGGGTCAGTGGTTTAGAGAAAAAGAAAATTGAGAATGTAAGCACAATTATGATCTTGGAAGAATTCAGATATGGTATTCTGTAAACTTAAAAACTCACTGAGATCAGTGAAACAGTATCTTTGACAAATACATATGAAATCTTGCACAGATGGGGAGATGGTCATATGAAAAGCCACAGGGTAATTGGAGCAGTAGCAAAGCTATAAATGTCCATTGTAACAAGAAAGCCACTTGCTGTCAGTTCAGTGGCAGCGGATTGTGATAGTTGGGATGTCTAAGAAATCTTCAGGGAAGACGGGGAGCCTAGATCACTGAAAATATTTATAAAGGAGATCAATACATTTTGAAATATCAGGGAATGAGGGCTATGAGGAGCGTGCATGAAAGAAGAGTTGAGGCCTTTGGTAGATCAGCCGTGATCTTAGTAAATGGTGAAGCGGGTTTGCGGAAGTGAATGATGAACACACTTCTTACATTTTTATCTTCTTCTGTTCAAGGGACAAGGAATGCATTAGAAACCCAAAAATCTATGACTTCCTTTCATGCAATGCCTTTCTATATTTAAGTATCACTATATAGAGGAGAAAACAAATAGGTAGAGATGCAGTGAGAGTGAGAGAGAGAGAGAGAGAGAGAGAGAAGAAAAAATGGATAATGATAATACAGGGAGCAAGAAACGCCGATAATGGGGACAATATGCAAGTGAAGAAGAGTTTGCTGTCCTGAAAACAGCAAATGTCATGACAGGCAAGGAGTGTGGGGCTGGGTAAAGCACATAGACAAGAGTGTTCAGGTTCTAAAATTATTAAACTCAATATTGAGTCCTGAAGACTGCAGGATCCCCAAGTGGAAAATGGGATGCTGCTCCTCCAGTTTGCACTGAGCCTTGCAAGAGCACTACTGCAGGCCTGAGACAGAGATGTCGGCCAGGGAACATTGGAATGCGTTGAAGTAGCAGGCAACTTGAAACTTGGGATCATTTTCCCAGACAGAACATAGGAATTCCGCAAATTGGTCGCCCAGTCAACCACCCCATCTATCCTGTCTTCAGCATATTATACCATCTTTTCCTAGCTATTCATTGTCCTGAAGAAGGGTCACAGGATCTGAAATGTTAACTCTGCTTTCTCTCCACAGATGTGATCAGATCTGCTGAGATGCTCCAGCAATTTCTACTTCTGTACTCAAATTCTTTATTCCAATGAGTTGTGAACACTCAATCGTTAAAGAAATTGAAGTGAGATTTTTGCATACCAGGGAAATGAGAGAATGTAGAGATTGAGTCAGTAAGTGGAATTGAGGTAGATGATCGGTCACAATGACATTGAAAGGTAGAGCATGTGTGTAATTTTGTATGGAATTGCTGACATCGCTCCAATGGGTGGGTGTCAATGAGTAAATAACAGCAAACATCACGTTACTTAGGTGAAATAATAACAGAAATATGACGATCCCCAAAAGCAAGAATCTGTGTTTGCATTAAATTTTGAAGGAACTGCTTATACACTAGGACTTTAAAAAATCATGAATCCAGAATTTCAGGAGTTCCATTCCACTGGTGCCTCAGCAGAAATCCCAGTTGCTCATAATGATAGATATAGACCTGTTAAGTGGGTTGGGGGGATTAGGATGAGCCTGAGGTTTGTGGGTGCTTCTGGGAGAGATAGTCCACCTGACAATGTTACTTCAGAGTTATATATGCTGGGGAGAAAAACAGGGTCTTGCCATCTACTTCAACAGTTGTAGTGATGCCAATGAATGACAAAGAAAACATCCTTCTTAACTGCTGTTTTTCTCCTAAGGGAATAAATAGTCTTTCATCTTCTGGAGAAGCCTTGGTAAGATCTTCAATAGAGCTCAGGACCATGCTGTCCCTCAAATTTATAGGATGGTAGCATTTCAGCACATTGGAGGTGAGGCCAGGTGCAAATTCTGAAAGTTACATGCTGGTATATTAAAGTATTTTCATTGCGGTGCAATTTTTGTCAGTGGTCGGAACAAGTGGCAGACACTACACCCGAGCAACAGAGGCAGCCAATTAGGGTCAACTGAGGATCCACTTTGGGCTGGTATGCAGATGCCACTGGGATAATTCCTGTGTTGGAGCAGCACCTTGATGTGTTTCAAGGCCAGCAGCAACTTGGAGGTGACCTCGCAGTAATAAGCCAGAAGCCCAGCAATCCTTCATCATGCTGGTTTCACTATAGAGCTACATGAATCCAAAGGTCAGATGCCCATTCCTAACAAGGAATTTCTCCCCGACACTGATGGTCTAAAGTGCTGTGAGCCTTCCTTATCTTTAACTCTTCAGCAGGCTTCTGAAAGTGCCTCTATCTTGAAGCATTCTCACACTCCCTTGCCTGTATCACAAGCAGTTAGAGAAAAGTATTCCACTTAGAAAAAGCAGATAACAATTTGAATCTGCAGCATGGGAACACCTTTACATATCCATCCACTGGTATGATGGGTAAGACAGATGGTAAATTTAACTGATTCACCATGACTGGAGTTCTGAATGCAGTTTACAAGGAACAGAAATGTCACGGCCATTTGGTGCCAATCACTGACAAAAATGCACAGTGATGAAAACACTTTCAGGGACCAACCCAGGACCAACTTTCAAAACTTGCACCTGTCCCAACCTCCAATGTGCTGAAACATTTCCACCCTATACATTGATAAGACGTAACGATGCATAAGTTCTATTGAAGCATGTTCTCCTCATATCTGTGTGGATTTTCTCCAAGCCCTCCAGTTTCTTCCACAGTCCAGAGATGTGAAGGTTAGGTGGATAGGCTGTGCTAAAAAAAAAGACCTGTAATGTCTGTGGATGTGCAGATTCAGTGGGTTAGCCCTGGTAAAAGCACCATGTGAAGATGTGGGGGCGTGTCAGTCTGGGTGGGATGCTCTTCAGAAAGTTGGTGCAGATTTGATAGGCCAAATGGCCTCTTACTGCACTGTAGGGATTCTATGACTCCAGGATCTTATAATGGCTGACTTCTACCCCAAATTCTGAACCTCTCCAGCCTGGTAATACCTCTAGGTCCCAGCCATTCCTTCCTCTGTCTTTTCCTATATTGTTTAATTTCCTGCACGTGTCAATTTTCTAACAGCACCCATTACAGATCTCATGGTCAGCATGGTTGAAATATACTTGCATGTTTGGTTATATAAAACATTTATTTAACTCTGTGTATAATTTTGTATTCAATACATCTTTTGGGCCATATTTCTATTTTTCAATCACAATTGTAGCACATCCATAAATTCTAGTCGATGAATAGTTCATTGTGATTAATTACGCAATCGTATGTAATGTTATGAAAATAAAACATGCGTAGACTGCAAAATAGGAAGCAGATGAGGAATAAAATTTTTCAAGTAAATATAGATTGAAGAAAAATGAAGTATAATTAGAAAACTTTTCTTGTGATATTGAAAGAAAATTTAAAAAAAGCTAATGGAACCTTAGCCTTTATTGCAAGAGCATTTGAGTATGATAGTAATGATGTCTTACTTCAATTATATAGAACCTTTGTTGGACTGCACCTGGAGTACTGTGCATAGTTTTGCTCTCCTTACCACAGGAAGGATACTATTGCCAGGGAAGGACTGCAATTAATGTTCACGAGATTGTTCTTCGGATGACAAGACTGGTGTTTCAAAAAAAGACTGGGCAAACTTGGCCTATTCAAAGAATGAGAAGTGACCTCATTGAAATCTATAAAATATGTAAGGATATTTAGAACAGATGCAGAAAATTCTGGAAAAACTCAGTAGGATTGGAAGCATTCACAGATAGCGAAACAATCTATTCTCCTAGACCCATATGACAACAACACCGACTCTGTTTCTCTCTCGTTAGATGCTGCCAGAACTGTTGAGTTTCTCCAGCATTTTTAGTTTGTTTCAGATTTCCAGCATCTGCAGTATTTTGCTCTTCATAGATGCAGGTAAGATGTTTCCCCTGGTTGGGGAATCTTGAACCAGGGACACAATTTAAAAATAAGTGGCAACAAAAACAGAGTTGCTGGAAAGACTCAGCAGGTCTGGCAGCATCTATGAGGGAGAAAACAGAGTTAGCATTTCGGGTCTGGTGACCCTTCTTCAGAACTTATTTTTAAAAATAAGTGGGCTGTCTTTCAGGACCAAGATGAGGAGAAATTCTTTTACTCAGAGGATTTTGAATCTTTGCAGTTCTCAACCCCAGAGGGGTATGGAAGCTTAGTCTTTGAGTCTGCTTAAAGAGGAGATTGAAAGATTTCAGATTAACTGTGGCTTTAAGGTTTATGGGGATAATGTCAGTAAAAGGCATTGAAATGTTCAATCAGCCCTGATTGTATTAAATGGCACAGCAGCCATGACAGGCTGAATGGCCTATAATTAGCTATACAGTGGGATCATTGATATTGCTGTCAGTTAATGCTTGACATGTTATACTGCAAAGATGAGCTTTTATTGCCACTGGCTCTCTTACTGATCACTTTAGAGTATTGGAAGTTACCGTGGTGCCTTTATCCTTGACAATTCTCAAGTTCCTGCTTCATTCAAACTGCTGAATGCCACACAAAGATGGCTGCGCAGAAATGAGGACTACCCTTTCTAAACATGACTGATGACTTCTTTAAGGAACCTCCTGACTGAGGCAAAATATAGTTATAATGTTGTTCTTTGATCTATCTGGCCAATCATGGAATGAAGTCTGAATCAATCCAGAGGGACTTCAGATGGAGCATGCAAAGTGTGCTCTACACAACTGGAGCAGCCAAAGATGAGTTGTTATGGATATTAAGGAGCTGGGAGATTGGCACCAGTCTTCCAAGGAGGAAAATAAGGATGTGAATAGGAGGAACATCACTTAAGCCATGTCACAGCAGTGCAGCATCGAGCACATCAAGTCAGGCAGAGCTTAATTGACACCCACTTCCGAGAGATTAGAGTTGAGTATCATTCACAGAATACAGATACTTATGCAAAGACAAGCAGCCCCTGTGTACGTGTTGAAGCGAATATTGCTTCTTTTGTTGGCTCTTTCATCACCTTTCCTGTTGTGCAATAAAATATTACTTCATCAACTGTTTGAAGATTTAAAATATATACTGCTTTCACATTCAAGAATGACAACATTATCTGTTCTGATGGGTGTTAGGAAAGATTAGCACTCAGGCAGGGTTCTAATGTAGTGCCACAGAAAGCTAGCTTCTGAGATTTCTTTCATGATAAGGAATCCAAGAGCTGCATACTGAGCTCTGCCATCACCATCGGCGATCAGGGGCATCCCAATACAAGCCCTTCTCACCCACGCATCATTGTTTAGCCCTCAAAGTCTATGATTCACACACACTGAGTGTGAGTATGTAATGCTGTAGAATTCAGTACTCCAAAGTTATGCAGTTAGGGCTTAAAACATCTTTTCCAACTGTAACAATGTGCTATGAGGCAGAGCTTGAATGTTGATTGAGGATGAGGTCTCACTCTTCCTCACAGTGGTGCTCAGGCCCTTGTAAGCCACATAGGTAGAATTAAGCCTTGCCCCCCAGAGAAGCATGCATTCATAAATTATTACAGGGCCACACATAAAGTGGCAATTGGTGTGGAAAATTGAGCAGAAGTAAGAATCTGTCACAAGTTCTCAAAACAAGTTTGCAATCAGTAATACTGTCATTAAAGTTGAGTGTCTTGGTTACAGTTATGAACGTATGGGTTGAAGGGTGTTTGAAATCTTTAGCTATTTAGAGTGTTTCTTGGAAATAAACGAAGACTCAACACGTTAACCTCTATCCTCCTCTAGATGAATGAAGAGCAGCTTAACTCTGACACTGTGTCCAGTGAACCCAATCCTACAGCTGAAATGGTAGTCAATGGCAGAGGTTCACCTGCACATCTGCCAATGTGGTATACTGCATCAAGCAGAGGTTCACCTGCACATCTGCCAATGTGATATACTGCATCCACTATACCCGGTGTGGCTTCCTCTACATTGGGGAAACCAAGCGGAGGCTTGGGGGCAGCTTTGCAGAACACCTCTGCTCGGTTCGCAATAAACAACTGCACCTCCCAGTCGCAAAGCATTTCCACTCCCCTCCCATTCTTTAGATGACATGTCCATCATGGGCCTCCTGCAGTGCCACAATAATGCCACCTGAAGGTTGCAGGAACAGCAACTCATATTCCACTTGGGAACCCTGCAGCCCAATGGTATCAATGTGGACTTCACCAGCTTCAAAATCTCCCCTTCCCCCACCGCATCCCTAAACCAGCCCAGTTCGTCCCCTCCCCCCACTGCACCACACAACCATCCCAGCTCTTCCCCTCCACCCACTGCAACCCAAAACCAGTCCAACCTGTCTCTGCCTCCCTAACCTGTTCTTCCACTCACCCATCCCTTCCTCCCACCCCAAGCCGCACCTCCATCTCCTACCTACCAACCTCATCCCACCTCCTTGACCTGTCCGTCTTCCCTGGACTGACCTATCCCCTCCCTACCTCCCCACCTATACTCTCCTCTCCACCTATCTTCTTTTCTCTCCATCTTCGGTCCGCCTCTCCCTCTCTCCCTATTTATTCCAGAATCCTCACCCCATCCCCCTCTCTGATGAAGGGTCTAGACCTGAAATGTCAGCTTTTGTGCTCCTGAGATGCTGCTGGGCCTGCTGTGTTCTTCCAGCCTCACATTTTATTATCATGGTAGTCGAACAGGCAGGTGAAGATTGAAGATGCACATGTTTACAGGTAAAAGATTTTACTTACAATTCACTCTAACCCACGTTACCTATGTTACCTCAGAGGGATTTCTTTTGTTTTGCTTTCACATAATATCCTGGGTTCTGCATCTGTAGTACAGCCTATTAGCCTTGAAAATTTGGTTTGAGGACCCAGAGGGTGTTGGTGTTTAAAGGGCCCAGACATACTGGCAGTTTTCTTGCCCAATGGAGACTCATCCTTCTTGGCTGCAACTTTCAAGGGATTGAGGATTGCAGACAGGGTGGAGGTGGATGGGCCTGGCACTTCTGGAGTATCTTGAGAAGACACAAAAGGGGGAAGCCTGTGTGTGCTTCATCCTCGATCTGGATGTGTGGTGGCACCACCCTATCTCCTTGAGAAGCAGAGACACTCAGAACAAAGTCAATATTCCTCGTTGTGTTCTCACCTTGTTGCTGCTGCTGAGCAACAACAGCTAAAACAATGGAGTGCAGATCTATGTTTGTTCTCGGCAGTCACTGAGCTTTCCACAGGGCCTGGCATTCACCAACCTGTCCATTAAGACAATCATCTCCATGTAGGCTTGAGTTAGCATGGGACTGATAACTTTGATGGACTCCCCCATTCTTCAATCTAGTCTTGCACAAACCTGACAGATATTCCTGTGACTGTCTGTATGCATGTACAAAGTTATTGATGGCCGATACTATTGGCTATTTTCTGCATGAAGATGAGCAGGAGCCTTGTCTATGACAATCTCCTAAGAGCCAGCCCAGAGCTTTTCTTCCTCAACCAACTCAGAAGATGTGCCAGTGCTCACCTGACTATGCTCCAAGGTTTAATCTAGATAAAGTACTCACCCAGAAGAAAGTCACTGAGCTGGTAGACGGAGCAGGGAAAAGACTTATCAGTGCATCCTCTAAGAGATCTGTGATTTCGTCCTCAAAAGTGGAGGAAGAGCTGATGAGGGGCTGGCATCTTCGGAGCACAGGCTGTGTAGGTACCACTGGTGCATGCATAAGAGAATTTTTTCCACAGTAGAGGCAGAATTTTGATCATATTACATACATGTTGTTAATGGGACAGCAGTAGAGTAGAGCGGAGCACTGTAGAATACAATGAAGCCTATTTAGTTGCCTCAGCATGGATTTCTCAGCACCCCATAAGCATTTTCTAATCTCTCCTGCTAGTTCAAGTATCTTCTCCTTGTAGGGGATGAGAAGATGAATGTTGGCAGCCATTAACTGACTCTGCCTGTTTTGGCATATTATGAGTGAAATCAATGTGGTTGGAGGAGCTGTTCTTGGTGGTGCAGGAGCAGCAGAAGTGGTGAGGTGCCTAGAGTGAGTGAGCAAAAATGCAGAGAGCTGAGAAGGTAACTAATTTTGGAGGATGAGGCAGATGAGAGCCACTAATTGGAGATGCTGCATGCAAGTGAAAGAGTCTTAGCTTCCATGGAGGTGTGCACAATGAGAGTAAATGTGAGGTAGCACACAGAGTGGAGTGGTCTTTACCTCCTTGCAGAATTCAGAAGGTCACTGACCTTCTTATGGCGCTCTTGCTGCTTTCTTATTACTGTGGAAACAGAACTGACCTGGAAGATGATTTCCATATTGGCAGCATCTGGTGTCATGGTCTCTAAAGATGGCTCTGAGGAAAGAGGCTGACCCTGTTCTCCATCTTCTCATCCACCAGAACCTTCAAATTCCTCTTGGGGATTTGGGGTTTGAACTTCCCTGTAAAAGCCACCTCCTTTCTCATGTGGTTAAACAATACTCTTGGAATGGTAGCCCTTAGCTTGCAGCATTTGTGTAGCTGTGCATTAAATATGGTTATTGCAACATCAATGCTGAAAATCCTGGCATTGGTGAGAACTTCTGCCTCTGTAAGGCTTTGATTCAATGTGAATCCCTTGTGGAGCCTGAGTGCATAATTAATAAAGTTGGCAGGGGAAGAATGTGAGCAGCAAGTTAACATGGCACACAGAAGGAAACCCTTGACGAAATCATGGAAATTGACACAGCCAAAATATGGGAACATTCCACATATGGTTTCATTGCCATACCAAATCCCATTCCTTAGCTACTGACTCCATCCCTCTCTTTGGCCACAGTCTGACAGAAAATCTTCACATCCTTGGTATAATATGTGATCCTGAGACAAATTTCTGACTTCATATACATGCCATCAGAAAGTCTGTGTATTTCACCTCTCTAAATTTATCCATGTCTCAGGTCATCTGCTAATAAAACCCTCATCCATGCATTTATTGACTCTGGTCTTAACAATCCATATTTTCCCCTTTGTAAACTTTTAGTCATCCAAAACTCTGTTACCTACGAGTTAATGCATGCCAAATTTCGCTCTGTGGCTGCTGACCTATGCTGGCATCTCAAACAACATCTTCATTGTAAAAGTCTCATCTTTATTTTCGAATCTTCCCACAACTTTGCCCCTCCTGCTCTTCCAGCTATGCCACACCTTTATTTGTGCACCTCTAAAACTGGCCTCTTGAGCATTTCCAATTCTAGCTGCTTCACCGTTAGAACAGATTAAAATCACAGCCTACAATGATTAATGAAGGGTATCAGCAGTTGTGTTCCACAATAATGCTGACTACCTGGCTGGCTTCTGCACATACATACATTTTATGGTTTTGAAACGGTTTATGGTTTTCTGCAGACCAATCATTTCTAAAAACTGAAACAACACCTATAAACAATTAAGGCTGAAATTTGATAATATCTTGCTTGCCACATAGACACAGCCTTCTCAATATTCTACCAACGTTGAATGAACACCATCAATACATGTCATAAATCAAGACTAGTACATAAGGTACGGGATATGGGTCAAAATTTCACATTTTGCAAGCATGACTTAACATTTGTCTTAATTGTATCTATTTAAGCTAATAGTTGGGTTTATGTTTCCATCCTGATTAGTGTAAACTCCAGTTGCTACACGTGTAAATGCTGGAAGATCTTCTCTTCCTTGTTAGCTGCTGGTTGCATCATCATCCTAATAAGGAATGTAAAAGACCAGTTTTTATACTTTCCTTGCTTGTATATAGAAAACAGACAGGTTGCTGAATGGATGGAAATAATAGCTTTGTGCAAATGTGTAATTACCAAAGATCCAGCATATTAATTTCCAGATATGCTGTACAAATGCAAAATTGTGACCTGTACCTCGTTGCTCTAAATATTGTCTTACCTTTCATAATTGTATGAGCTTCATGTTGTGTTTCATGTGGTGATACTTGATTTGCAACCTCATCAGAGGCCTTAAAAAGATTTAAATAAATTAAGTTGATGAGAAATTATGTTAAACATTGACAAAGACAATCATTTTGAAATAATACTGTAGGTAGACAAAAAAATAAGTGTTTTGGTGAAAGGCACGCACAACAATCCAAGCTAGTTGTTTTCAGTTATTACATTCAAATAATCTCAGCAAACATTCCTAAAATTAAGAACTCATTCCTGTCTGTAAACTGATACAAGTTAAATGACACAAGACATCTCACACTTGCATCAGAAGTTGAAGCATTGTGTCACATGTGGATACAGATAAACAAGATAAAACAAAGAAATGGTTTTCAAAGGCAACTGGTTAGACTCTTATAATTAATGTGTATGATTTGAATAGAAATTAACTGCAGGATTTAAATAAACAAGTGCACCTATGCTATATATACATTCCTATTGGTGAAAAAAATCACTGACAATACAAGTAATTTTTCCAATTAAATCTGGATATGTTGTTGATTACAATAATTTGTATAAATTGTTGCGAATTGAAACCGGCAAGGTTTACTCTAATGTCTGAATTTAAAACTGTTTTAGTAGCAACTTGCGCTAGATGTAATCCATAATTTTAAATAAAAGAACAATAGGAAAGTATTAATATATTTAACATTTCTAACTGCATATTCCAAAGGGTTTTACCTTTTAATCTTACATATACTTAACAGAGTTACTGGCAAATCTGTACATTTTCATTTCATCCTTTCAACATCAAGTGGTAAGCAGCAAAAACTGGATCACACATCAAAGACTATGCAGGGCTCCAAGTCATAGAGTGATTCTTCCATTTCACAGATTGAATTCAAGCAGGATATCAAAGTGCTACCAAAGAACCTCAGGTCTTTACAGAGAAAAGGGCTTTAACATCTGTAGAATGTGAAGTGCAAGACAAATCACCTCAGGGAAATGCTAGCGTTTATTCACAGCAGCAAATTTCCAGCCTTTTGATTCTCTTATTCACTGTACCACCCTGTCTCTCTACAGAACCAATTCTATGCAAGCAGCCTTTTGTCTCAACGACTTCAAACATTGCTGTAGTGGTTTCATGTTAAGATAGTTTGGTAAAGCTGCTCTGAATACATCTGAAACCTAGGTTTTTGAAGTGTATGTGTGTATGTGCGGGGGTGGGGGAAGAGATGTGTACAATTACATTAGCACTATTTTAATTTTACCTTTTCATCTTCCTCATTCTTCTCCTCAATGTCTCTGTGTTGAGTTTCTATGTAATTGACATGACTGTGAAAAATAAATAGAAATATGAAAGATTCTAAACTCAAAGAAATATAAATATATTTATAAGCAACAGAAGAACACCCAATACCACATTAATCAATGAATTGCTATTATATATGCAGAATGTTTGCCAGAATGGCTTTGCTGACTTCTTCATCAAGAATAAAAAGGATCATTGATGTGGTACAATTTACATCAAAAGCACACCATATGCACTGAAGCCTATGCTGATCAAACTGACTTGTTTAATGACATTCAGTCTTAAGTACACTGGGTGTTGCTTTACCAGCAGTACCTTACAAAAGATTGAAGTAAATGGTTTTCTAGCACACTGAAAAGCATTCCATTAAAAGTGAATTTGGAAAGCAGACTTAAATAATTACTTCTGGAGGGGAAGTGGCGGGAAATAGTGTACTTCAAGCCATGCATTCAAAAATAACTTTAAACAAAATCAGCTGTGACTTGCACTGACAGGAAGTTTCATTTTTGTTTTATTATGTTCCAGTATTTATGCATAAAGAACAGTGGGGAAAGAGAGATTGATCACAAATTAAGTTTAATATTAAACATAATGTCGTGGAAAATATAAAATTAGGTTTAAAATTAAACCTACATTTACATTTTTCATAATGTTTCTCTCACTTTTATATCAACCAGTATCACTGGTATTGTCAGTGCTTCAGCAATGATAGGCATTTTTATTTAACATTTTTAACACTAACCATCATTACAAATAAGTAATCACCACTTTCCTGTTCTAACTGTTATTTCTGTGCTGGATATGGATTCAGAGGCAATTCCTCGTCCAAGTTGGGGAAGGGATGGTATTCTGAGTTTGTCACTCATCTTACATCCACATAGACATATTGCTGGCAAGGGTTGCTGTTCAATGATCACGTACAGGAACACTGCTTGATTTGTATCCCTTTAACCAAGTCATGCTGGTAAATAATAACAGCTCCACCACTGCCCCAAGTTAAATTGAGCCAATTCCACAGCATCCTGAATGTTGTTGGGTTAATACCATTGAATTTAAAAGTGCTTTTGTGGGAGACAAGTATTGGAAAGTCCCAAGGACGTCTAGTATGCAAAAATAAGGCCTAGCGTTAATATGACTTAGGGGTGTACAACAGGCACTGTTGCTGACAGGTGCTGACTCGGCCCATATCCCAACAACTGTTATGTTATGATCCCAAGATAATAAAGTGTGGAGCTGGATGAACACAGCAGGCCAAGCAACATCTCAGGAGCACAAAAGCTGACGTTTCGGGCCTAGATCCTTCATCAGAGAGGGGGATGGGGTGAGGGTTCTGGAATAAATAGGGAGAGAGGGGGAGGTGGACTGAAGATGGAGAGAAAAGAAGATAGGTGGAGAGGAGAGTATAGGTGGGGAGGTAGGGAGGGGATAGGTCAGTCCAGGGAAGACGGACAGGTCAAGGAGGTGGGATGAGGTTAGTAGGTAGGAAATGGAGGTGCGGCTTGGGGGTGGGAGGAAGGGATGGGTGAGAGGAAGAACAGGTTAGGGAGGCAGAGACAGGCTGGGCTGGCTTTGAGATGCAGTGGGGGGAGGGGAAGAGCTGGGCTGGTTGTGTGGTGTAGTGGGGGGAGGGGCCGAACTGGGCTGATTTTGGGATGCGGTGGGCAAGGGGAGATTTTGAAGCTGGTGAAGTCCACATTGATCCCAAAACCAGCCCAGTTAGCTTCAAAATCTCCCCATCTCCCACCGCATCCCAAAACCAGCCCAGTTTGTCCCCTCCCCCCACTGCACCACACAACCAGACCAGCTCTTCCCCTCCACCCACTGCATCCCAAAACCAGCCCAGCCTGTCTCTGCCTCCCTAACCTGTTCTTCCTCTCACCCATCCCTTCCTCCCACCCCAAGCCACACCTCCATTTCCTACCTACTATCCTCATCCCACCTCCTTGACCTGTCCGTCTTCCCTGGACTGACCTATCCCCTCCCTACCTCCCCACCTATACTCTACTCTCCACCTATCTTCTTTTCTCTCCATCTTCAGTCCGCCTCCCACTCTCTCCCTATTTATTCCAGAACCCTCACCCCATCCCCCTCTCTGAAGAAGGGTCTAGGCCCAAAACGACAGCTTTTGTGCGCCTGAGATGCTGCTTGGTCTGCTGTGTTCATCCAGCTTCACACTTTATTATCTTGGATTCTCCAGCATCTACAGTTCCCGTTATCACTGATACAATGTTATGATCCCAGCTGTGGTAACACTGCACAATTCATATTGCACAATGAAACCTGGCTTGACTTGATGACTGTGGTTTTCTGTCCATTGACCAAATCTGATTCTCCCCTCTCCCAGAGATATATAAATGCAAATGAACTTACTGGTTTGTTCCAGACCTCCATTCTAGACTGCAGAAACATCTTAAGACTTCTTTGCTATTTAGAAAATCTCACAGCTAAGAGTTTGCTACCAACTAAACTCTCACAACATTTAAACTTCTATGAAACAAACAAAAATGCCCTTACATTAGTATGCATTGTCTTCTTCTGAATTCAACCTGCTAGTAGCCCTTGACCATGCATTTCTGTAGATCACAAATCTCAGCTTTACAAATATTTAGCAAGTAATCCCCAGAAGTTTAATGAAGTCAGTTAGCTTGATTCATAGGCTTTTCTGGAAATGATGTCTATAGTTCATTGATCTAAGTTAATCTCTGACTCTTTCTAAAATGTCACATTCACAGAGATGAAGACTAAAATCCATTTTACTCAACTTTTGAATCCAAGTTTCAATGATAAAGTTTAAACTTTCATCACCCTGCTTCCATGCAAAAAAATAAAAACTGACCTCTAGGAGACATTTTATTTTCTATCGTATTTTCTTCTGATTGACAGTTGCATTTTATTTTCACAGGAATAATATTTCATATAATAATATATTTATGTTGTCATGTAAAGATTTTCATCGCAATCATATTCTACGCAAGTGCTTGTTGCTTAATAAAGTGTCATCTATAATATTATTTTCCTGTTACATTAATGATGACTAATTTGTATGGTTGTAGCATTAAACGCCAACAAAATAGTTTCAAATCCTTATCACTGAATACCTCCAACAAAAGGTAAAGGATTGTGGTCTGTACAAATAACAGTCTCTGAAGAATTGTTCAGAAATCAAACAATGGTTGTTCATGTAGATTCTGTAATCTTGTAAAGTTAATACCAGGTTCAGTTGGATTTACTCCACTACTAAATACTTCTGTTGAAACACACTCAATTTCTTAGAGTAAGAAGGGACTGGCCATTTGCTATCCATCTCATTCTCTTGCAACAACACACCACCAACACTGATATCAAAAGCCAGATTAAATGTTCTGTGATAATGGGAACTGCAGGTGCTAGAAAATCCAAGATAACAAAGTGTGGAGCTGGATGAGCACAGCAGGCCAAGCAGCATCTCAGGAGCACAAAAGCTGATGTTTCGGGCCTAGACCCTTCATCAGAGAGAAGGGTCTAGGCCCGAAATGTCAATTTTGGCGCTCCTGAGATGCTGCTTGGCCTGCTGTGTTCATCTAGCTTCACGCTTTGTTATCTTAAATGTTCTGTTGTAGTTTGGAGCTGCAATACCAGTGTTGTAGCCAGCATATCTTTTAAACTGCCAAAGGCACTCTGACATTCTTTTATCCCTTCAAATTTCTTGCCCTTCTTTAATAGGTTGTCAAAGGTGCCACTAGCATGCTGAAATTCGGAATGAAACTCTGATAAAGTCCAATCATAGTGATATAGCACAGAATTTTGTGCTTTTTCTCAGGCACAGAAATATCCAAGAGAGGCCTGATTTTGTTTTGCTAGGTGTGACCTGCCCTTGTCCTACAGTGTAGCCCAAATAAGTCAGTATTGCTTTGCCAAATGCACTCTTCGCCAAACATATGAACAAGTTGGCTCTGTGTGAAATTTCAAATAAGTTGTTCAAATGTAATAAATGTTCTTTACAAGTTGGGCTGAACACAACCAAATCATCAGAGAGTAGCACTGCTACCTCACAGCACCAGGAAACCGAGTTTGATTTGACCCTTGAGCGACAGTCTGTGTGGAGTTTGCATGTTCTTTCCATGTCTGCGTGGGTTTCTGCTCTGGTTTCCTCCCATTGTCCAAAGATGTGCAAGTTAGATAGATTGGCTATGCTAAATTACCCACAGTGTTCACAGATGTGCAGGCTAGGTGGATTAGCCATGGGGAATGCAGTGTTACAGGGACAGGGTCAGGGGTTTGGGTGGATCCAGGTGGAATGGTCTTTGGAGGGTTTGTGTGAACCCAATGGGCTGAATCGCCTGCTTCCACACTACAGGGAATCTATGAAAGATTCTGTGATAAACAACAGTTACATAAGCCTTCGATGACCTTGTTGGTTAATTGTTGAAACATTGAAACAAAATATGTTTGGTGTTTCACAAGCTGATAATTCCTTGGCTCTATCAGTCAACGGAACTTGCCATTTGACAGACTGTTTGATACAGTTCTCTCAATTCAGGATCTGTCATTTCAATTACAGAGGATGGGCTGAACAGCCAGCCTCATTCTCTTCACCATTATCCTGTATTATTTAAAGATTTGAAAGTTTTATCAGATAATTACATTTCTAAATCATCTCCCATATGCATAGACCCCTCCACTTCTGTCTAATTCAATAACCCTAAAGACATAATGGTCAGGAAACAATCCAGGATGCTCTTCCTATAGTGTCTCAATTTTTTTTTTCAGATCTGCTGGTTATTCCAGCACCCATCAGAAAGCCAGTATTTTCTGAACCAGCCATAGAGTCATACAGCATGAACACAGACTCTTTGGTCCAACTGCTCCACAGTGACCATGTTCCCAAATCAAACTAGTCCCACTTGCCTGCATTTTGTCCATATCCTTCCAAACCTTTCCTATTCATGTACTTATGCAAATATCTTTTAAATGTTGTAACTGTACCTGCATCCATCATTTCCTCTAACAGTTCATTTCACTCACAAACAATTCTGTGTGAAAAAATGGCCCCTTAGGTCCTTTTTAAATTTTTCTCCTCTCACCTTAAAAATATGCCCCCTAGGTTTGAACTTTCATGCCCTAGGTAAAAGACCCTGCTATTCACTTTATCTATGCCTCTCATGATTTTATAAACCTCTATAAAGTCAACCCTCAACCTTCTACACTCCAGTGAAAAATGTGTTAGCCTATCCAGCCTATCTTTTTAAACATTCCATTCCCAGCAACATCCTGGTAAATCTTTTCTCAACCCTCTTCAATTTAATAATATCCTTCTTATAGCAGAGTGTACACAGAACTCCAGAAGAGGCCTCACCAACGTCCTGTATAATCTCAACATGACACCCCAACTGCTATTCTCAAAGGTAAAAGCAATGAATGCAAGCATGCTAAATGCCTTCTAAACAACCCTGCCTACATATGACTCAATTTTCAAAGAATTATGTACCCGAATCCCTCGGTCATTCTGTTGTACAACACTAAGTAGGGTCCTACTTTTAATTGTATAAGGTCTGCTATTGTTAGTTTTACCAAAATGCAAAACCTCACATTTATCTAAATTAAACTCTAAGTACCATTCCTCAGCCCATTGACCCAATTGACCAAGATCTTTGTAATCTTAGATACCTTCTTCACTGTCCAATATTGGTGTCATCCACAAACTTATTAACCATGTCCCCTAAATTTTCATCCAATTGTTTATATGATTGTCAAACAAAAGTGGACCCAGCACCAATCCCTGTAGAACACCGCTGGTAACAGGCCTTCAGTCTGAAAAATAGCCCTCCACCACTATCCTCTGTCTCCTACCATCAAGCCAATTTTCTTTCCAATTAGCAAGCTCTCCCTGAATCTCATGTTATCTAACTTCATCGATTAGTCTACCGTGCAGAACTTTGCAAAACACTTTACTAAGTTCCATGTAAATGACATTTACTGCTTTGATCTCAATCTTTTTGGTTACTTCCTCAAAAAAACTCTACGAAGTTTGTGAAACATGATTTCCCTGGCACAAAGCCATGGTGGCTATCTTTAATCATTCCTTGTCTCTCCAAATGCATGTAAATCTTATCTTTCAGAATCACCTCCAACAACTTAGCCCCCGCTGATGTCAGACTCACAGATCTATTGTTCCCAGGCATCTCCTGATAGCCTTTCTTAAATAAGAGCACAACATTAGCCAGCAAGTCACCTGTTGTTATAGATGAGACAAATATTTCTGCTGGGGCACTGTAATTTCCTCCTTAACTTTCCACATCCTGGAGTGTCCACCTTTACATTTTCTAAAATCTCCAGCACTTCCTCTTTGAAATGTGAACTGTTTTCAAAACATCAATATTTATTTACCCCAGTTTTCTAGGCTCCGTTTCTTTCCCGTAGTAAAAACTAATGTGAAATCATTTTGTAAGACTTGAGGGTTACTGGAATTCTTTATTTCAAAATTCATCCATAATCATGATTTTCTTTATATTTACAATGTTTTCATGCAACATCAGTGATCAAAATCACTGATCCCATAACATTTCTGTTTCTCTTGCAAATTCCATAAATATCTGATTAAGTTTCTTTCTTAAAATTCTAAATTTTAATTGTTTCAGGAACAAGCTCATAAGCATTAAAAAAAATCTCTTTTAACAGCTTTATAGTTTACAGATAGGTAATCTTACAAACCTTTGTACACATTCATAACTGTACCTGTCAATACACTTAAGTCCAAACATCTTTTGGCCACTTCATCTTCCCAGCTACATTTTCAAATGAATTGAAACATCTCTCCACTCTAACTTCTGTGGACGTAGTCACTAAATGTAGATCTCTCGTTAAATCAAATCCCTCAGTGGAATCAGGATCATCCTCTTAGTTATCACCTTTTCTTTCTTCCTTTACTCTAAGCTTTTCTCTTGGCAAGTCATGTTCTCAAGATTCTCTCTTTCTTTGAAGATTGAGCTTTTTGAAATTCTATTTCTTTGCTTTTCTCTCTCTTCAATGTCCAATTCAAACTTTCTTATTTCCAGGCCTCTTTTCTATTTTTCTCCTTCTCAACCATTACTCTTTTGCTTTCACTGTTTTCTCTTTCCAACGATCTTTGCTTTCCTTTTTCTTCATTTGTTCATTTCTCTTTCTCTCTGTTTTTCCCCCAGCTCACATGTTATTTAATTCCACCTGAATTCTATCAAATAATCATTTTAAGCACCTGAACCTTATGAGTTTATTTCTACCCCCAAATAATCTGCTAACTGTCTTAGTATAGCGTTAGACAAGGATTCCAAATAATCCACTTCCTTATGTTCTGTCCTCAGAAAACTGTTTAAAACATTCAAAGCAATTTTGGAAGTCCAATATGTGTATGCATGTCCAGTAATTTCATATAGTTATTTATCTAAAAGATTCACAAGCCCCTGTTAAATTCAATGAATTCCAATCCAGTCAATAGCTCCCACCTTATGATTTCATCTGATGGTATTACTGGTTGCCATGCTGACCAGGCACTGGTGGTATTCACACAAGGCTGCCCATGTATTTTAACAAAAAAACATAATTATATTGTAATTTTAATTCCTACAAAGTAAAAAATGTGCAAAGCTACAGATGATAGTTTAGGAAAACAGTAAAGATCTTAATGGTAACTGCAAAATAGATTCAAGCATTTTCCCAGCAGCAGTCTTTGCAGGCAATTGACCCATGAAAGTATCTCCACCCTAAGATTATAAAATGTGAGGCTGGATGAACACAGCAGGCCAAGCAGCATCTCAGGAGCACAAAAGCTGACGTTTCGGGCCCAGACCCTTCATCAGAGAGGGGGATGGGGGGAGGGAACTGGAATAAATAGGGAGAGAGGGGGAGGCGGACCGAAGATGGAGAGCAAAGAAGATAGGTGGAGAGGGTGTAGGTGGGGAGGTAGGGAGGGGATAGGTCAGTCCAGGGAAGACGGACAGGTCAAGGAGGTGGGATGAGGTTAGTAGGTAGCTGGGGGTGCGGCTGGGGGTGGGAGGAAGGGATGGGTGAGAGGAAGAACCGGTTAGGGAGGCAGAGACAGGTTGGACTGGTTTTGGGATGCAGTGGGTGGGGGGGAAGAGCTGGGCTGGTTGTGTGGTGCAGTGGGGGGAGGGGATGAACTGGGCTGGTTTAGGGATGCAGTGGGGGAAGGGGAGATTTTGAAACTGGTGAAGTCCACATTGATACCATATGGCTGCAGGGTTCCCAGGCGGAATATGAGTTGCTGTTCCTGCAACCTTCGGGTGGCATCATTGTGCCTCCTGCACTGCCACAATGATGCCACCCGAAGGTTGCAGGAACAGCAACTCATATTCCGCCTGGGAACCCTGCAGCCATATGGTATCAATGTGGACTTCACCAGTTTCAAAATCTCCCCTTCCCCCACTGCATCCCTAAACCAGCCCAGTTCATCCCCTCCCCCCACTGCACCACACAACCAGCCCAGCTCTTCCCCCCCACCCACTGCATCCCAAAACCAGTCCAACCTGTCTCTGCCTCCCTAACCGGTTCTTCCTCTCACCCATCCCTTCCTCCCACCCCCAGCCGCACCCCCAGCTACCTACTAACCTCATCCCACCTCCTTGACCTGTCCGTCTTCCCTGGACTGACCTATCCCCTCCCTACCTCCCCACCTACACCCTCTCCACCTATCTTCTTTGCTCTCCATCTTCGGTCCGCCTCCCCCTCTCTCCCTATTTATTCCAGTTCCCTCCCCCCATCCCCCTCTCTGATGAAGGGTCTGGGCCCGAAACGTCAGCTTTTGTGCTCCTGAGATGCTGCTTGGCCTGCTGTGTTCATCCAGCCTCACATTTTATCATCTTGGAATCTCCAGCATCTGCAGTTCCCATTATCTCCACCCTAAGATTGTTTACTTAACTGACTTTCTGGACATTCGGCAGATGTAACTCTTGCTGTCTCTGCTGGAGACACATAAATACAGACTAACTTACTGGTCCTTTACCACCCTCCTCCTTGAACAACTGAAGTATCTTAAAATGTATTTTCAGTTCTGATGGTCTGGAGACTTCTTTCCAGCTCTGATGACTTAGGGATTTCTTTTCAACTTACACAGCCTGGAACCTTTTACCAATGAAACTCTCACAGTCTTCTGCAAGCTACCCTCTCAGCCTGCAAACTGATATACCTTTCTGCATATGTGTGTTTTCTTCTGAACTCAATCTGCTAGCAGCCATTCACCACGCATTTCTGCAGATCATAAAACTTTATAAACATTCAGCAATCAATTTTCCAGAAGGTTAATTGAATCATTTATTTTAAGTCACGGGCATTCTTGGGAAGGCTGTCATTAGTTCACTGTTCCAAATACTTCATGCCACTTTCTTCAGAAAAGTCACTTTCATAGAATTAAAAACTAAAACCTTTTTTCTATTTCTGAATCTAAGTTCCCAAATAACAATAATACACTATAAATCTTCACAAATAAGTCAGCAGAGAATTGAACCTCATTATTTTGCATGAATTACGTTTGCCACTAGATATAGTTATGAGAATTTTTAAAAAATAAACGAATGCTGAATTAACTGCAGCAATAGCAGCTACTTCAACAAGCTTTTTAATAACCAGCACCTACAGGACTATGAGTTTGTCAGTTGATCAAATATTCTGGAAAATCAAGATGTACGCATAACTGCATTCAACCTTGGCCAAGCAAAGCTCCCAGACATTAATATCCCTTAAAGTTCATATCACTGTTATATCATATTTACAGCATAATTACTCAGATATCGTGGTATTTGAGGAATATAAATGTTGTCATTTTTTTGAGCATGTCAGGTGATAAAGGACCATTTAAAACAATGTTTGCTGATTTTGTTCACATTCAAAATAGAAATGTGGAAGTTAATATAGACACAAGGTATTTAAATTTGGCAGATTTTGAAAAGATGAGATCTGAACTGGGTAAGGTGAGGTGCAAAGAGTAATTGGCATACTGGACATAAAGCCAAGTTCGGAGACTATAAAACGAAAATACAAAAGGTACAGAATACACCTCCAAAAAATAGTCAACTTCAAGATTCGGAGTATCATGGATAAGTATGTAGATCAGATTCAAACTAAAGTTGAAGAACGGAGAATTTGGGTCCGCAGCTACGAGAAAATATGATACACGATCACAGAATTATTCTGACAAAGTTCCGAGGAAGGGTCACTTGACATGGAACGTTGACTCTGATTTCTCTCCATAGATGCTGCCAGACCTGCTGAGCTTTGCCAGCAATTTCTGTTTTTGTTATCACAGAATTATTATTGTACAGAAAGAGGCCAAATGTCCCACTGTACCCGCACTGGCTCCATTATCTAGTGCAAATCTCCTGCCGTTTCCCAATATCTCTACACATCCTTACTATCCAAAAAAAATCCAATGCCCTCTTGAATGTCTCAATAGAACTTGCCTCCACAACTCACTGCGTGAAAGAAACTCTTTTGCATCTCTGATGAAGGGTCTAGGCCCGAAACGTCAGCTTTTGTGCTCCTGAGATGCTGCTGGGCCTGCTGTGTTCATTCAGCCTCACTTATCTATTATCTTAGATTCTCCAGCATCTGCAGTTCCCATTATCACTTTTGTATATCATCCTTGCTTCATTTGCATATCAGTGTGAGGCAATGTCTTCCAGTTCTTCATTCTTTTACGAGCGGCAATAACTTCTACCTATCTACCCTATCAAGTCTGCTCATGGATTTGAAAATCTCAAGCAAGGAAAGTAAGGTAAAAGTATATGCAGTAAATTTCTAACATCTTTGATGAGATCAATTAAATATTCCACATTAATTTCAAAATGGATTCCTGAGAGGAGTGAGTGGTGATTTATTGGACAATAATTGAATATTGATAACAGATATTAGTAAGTACATGTTTTCAAAGCAGAAAATTACTCGGGAAGAGCTAAGTACTGAATGAACTAATTATGAGATCAGAGATAGAATAAATAAAATGATGGTATTAGAGATGTTAGTTTAGCTAAAGGAGGACAAAGTCTTAAGATTTTGGCAGAAAGAAATAGTATAAGACTTGGTAATTATATTTCAAGGTTCTATTGGGAATTGCTGCATATTTTTTCGCAAATGACTAACGCAATTTCCATTTTCAAAAAAAAAATGGGAAGCAAAACTAAACTGTAGGCATTAGATTCACACCTACTTAGCAATTTTTAATTACCACTGAAATGCCTAAATATCTAGATGTTGGGAAAGTAAGTAGAAATAGACACCATAACATTCAGAAATGAAAAGCATGCTAACGTTGTGTTTGGAGGAGGTGACAGATACGATGAATGTGTACAACACTGTTTAAATAATGTTATGTACATGAAACCTTTTGAGAGGGTACTTCACAAAAGAGCCTATTGGAAAAGATTAAAAGGTTTGAATTCAGTGGAACTGCAGAGAATCAGAATAAAATTTGGGAACAAGGGAGGTTACAAAGAACAGTTGTTTCTTAAAATATGTGTAAGTCGGAGTGGCCCCTAGGTACCTGTTCAGAAACCGTTTTTGTTCATTTTATACATCAACAGTATGGAAAAGGGCTACATGGAGATGGGTCTAATGTTGCAGAATCCACTAAAATAGGAGATGCAGATAATTATTATAAGCTGATTTGTAGATCAATTGTTCTCTTAGAACTTGTGTAAGAAACCACATCTTTTTATTTTTGGGGTCTGAACAGCAGATGAGAAAAATGGGCATTTTTAAAATAGGCTTTTACAATGGAGAGAATGTAAAAGGAGATACATCATTACTACATAGATGTCATTGAAGTTTCATTAAAAAGTTTAAAAGATTGTGAAACCAACCCATCTAGTTTTGTAATCTGGACTAATGATACAATAGTCTGATTATATTTAACTCCTCTGCTCATAATACTTGCGTTTTGCCTGTTGCTTTTTCTGTGCTTGCGGGGGAGAATTTCAAAAGGTGTGTCACAATAAGAGAGTTACAATAAATAGTTATTTTTACGTTCACTAAAGTAACCTGTTGAGGTCTGCTTTTATTCTGGGTAGCAGTCAGTTAGAGGAAAATTAGGATTTCTGATAGTTTCAACTTCATTTCTGTGGCAACTCCAGGGGTAGTGGGGCTTGATTCCAGCACACTTACTCAGGTTGGGGCAAATTCAGGTTCATAAGCTTTTAAAAGCAACATTTCGAATGGAAAGGTTGAGAAATAATGTTAAAGTTTCAAAAATCCTTAATAAGCCTATAGTTGTGAATATGGTACACAGCTCAGGAATCCACTGTATAAGAATATTTGCAGCAATAAAATGGACACTGTGCTATTGGCAAAGGTCATGCCTGATATAAGAAATAAAATACTTTTCTCAGCTCAGAAGAACTTAAAAGGATGATTTGACTGAGGTTTTTTCCAATTTACAGAAACACACTGTACCAATTCTATGAGGGATCTAGAAGAAGGGAACATGGTAGAAGATAACATTTAGGAGAGATAAAGAAATTATGTTACACAGATGATTGTGAGGCTGTGGAATGCATTATCATTGTTCATTTGTAAAATACATATCATGTCAATAATTAATAATAGGGTATTCATTTAGGTAAAAGAAGGAGACATAGATTTACATGGTGACAAGGCAGTCAGATGAGTTTTGGACAACTGCTTGTGTGAAAATAAACATCTGTCTAGATGTTGGGCTAAGCAGCTTATATTCAAGTTTTGATGCAATTCAATGCAATTTGGGAATTTTGGTAGACTTAATACTCAATATCCTGAACCAATGTTGACCTATATACAGATTTGAATTTATACAGTATCTTTTATAACCTGAAGATGTCCTAAAGGACTTTACTACAAGTCACATACTTTTTGAAATATAGATGCCGTGATAATGTGGAAAATATTATCTTTGTTCTGTGAAGTTGCCTACAAGTCATTGATATCTCAGTATCCATTAACTTCAGACTTTAGCAAAAACTCCAAATCTTTGCCACTGATTCCATTCCCCTCTTCCAAAGCATTCTGAATTAGAACAAGCATTCTGGTTGTTCCTGAGTTGAACTTCAAACCTCACATACTGTTTTTTCAAAAAGATCTAATATCCATATGAGAGAAATTTCCCAGCTCAGGCCCTATCTTGGTCTGCCCTTCATTGGAGCCTTAGCCATGCTTTGCTATCTCCAGAACTGATTAAAATTTGGGAACAAGGGAGGTTACAAAGAACAGTTGTTTCTTAAAACATGTGTAAGTCCGAGTGTCCCCTAGGTACGTGTTCAGAAACTGTTTCTGTTCAATTTATACATCAACTATGTGGAAAAGGGCTACATGGAGATGGGTCTAATGTTGCCGAATCCACTATACTTTCCTTGATAATGACCCACTCGTTATCTTCATAAGCCCCGAGCTATGCAAAAGAATTACTTCCTGACCTATCATATATTAAGATGGACTTGACCATCATCACAGCCCCATCTAATCTACATTACCGTACAATATTCCAACCCATTGGGCAAAATCTTCAGGGCTGCCTGTAGCAAACAGCCAGGAGGGGAACATAGCTGTCAAAACACAGGGTCCTCACACAGTTTAGGTTTTGGTCTTAAATTAGAGGAAAGATTCAGGGGGAGCTAACCCTCTCAATGCTTTATTATTGGAAAATGCTTTACATTTTTTAGTATGTCATGAATACTCATTAAAATCGCATATAAATGAAATAACTGCACAGAGGCTGGTATCCAGTCACCAAGTCACCCTTTATTTACTTATGCACAGTATACTGGCTGTGGCCAGCCAGCTTGGAGTTAGTGCCTGAACTGAGGAGATTCTGTCCTCCTGCTTATTTTACTTTCCTCTTTTTATTTGTAGGTGCAAGGAAGAGTAAAAACATTGGGTATATTTATTGATAGTCCACCACAGGAATAAAAGACAGTAGCAAGCAGAGCCCCTAGGGGCAATACAAATGTGAAAGAAAAAGTGATGGGGAGGGTAGGGATCAAGTCAAAATAGAGTTTGTGTGGGAAATAAAGCACTCCACACCCTACAGTGCCCACCTCTCCCAAAGGATATTGAGTGTATTGGTGGATACCATGTGCTCTTTCTTCAGGGACACCCGGCCGCAAACGTAGCCACGGAAAAGGGGCAGACAGCTCGTCATAATGGCACCCTCCATGGACCTATTAATGACCAGCTTGGCCAGGCCCAGGAGCAGGCCTATGAGGAGACCCTACAACCTGCCCGCTCCCCACCCCATTGGGTGCCCAAAGATCAGGAACGTGGGGCTGAAGTGCAACCAAAAACACAAAAGGAGGTCCTTAAAATAACTGAAAAGGGAGTACAAGCACCCACGCCCAATAATATACATGGCCCATGAAATCCACAGTGCTGCAAAACAGACAGTTGGATGGAGAGTCCTTGTACCATGGCAATCTGTAGTTACAGGGGACTGCTGCATGCAATATCCTCCACCTCAGATCCCCAGGAGAAAGGGGGACCTCTTGGTTATATTTGTCAGCCTCGGCTTTCCTGATTAAACCAGATTAACAACCCCAATCAACAACCACGTAGTCAATGGGGTTAGTCTGGTTCCAGTCACTACAGCCCTCCCCCTCAAGTCCGGGGGTGTAGGCCTAGCTTTTCGCTTGTAGCTTTTCCTGTGATGATTTCACCCTAACCCTGACATACCTGGCCCTTCAGAGCGGCAAGAGGCCTCCCTCTTCTTTGCAGAGTGTTTCGGGAGAGTTTCCTCTTATTCTTCCGGAGATAACAGTATTGAGATCTCACATCACTCTTGCCTTGCACCTAGGCAGGGCCATTTTCGCGGTTCCAGTACCAAACTTCATACCCTGAATTAAACTGTCTCTCTCACTTAGAGGAGGAATGTGGCTGGCATTGGTATTCCTGCTGCCATTTCACACACCCCACCCCAGATCTGGGAATAACAGGTTTAACCTGGTGTCGTGTCTTCTCCCCATCAGTAACTCTGCTGGAGTTATCCCTATTGTTGCAGATGGGTGGTCCTATAATTGAACAAGAACCAGGATAGTTTAGTATCAATAGTACCTGTAGGCCACGTCTTTAAGTCTGCCTTCAACGTTTAGACTCCTCTTTCAGCAATACCATTAGACGATAGATGGTATGGATGGAAGGTATGTTCTTATGCGCAAAATGCCATTTGACTCGAGGAAAGAATCAAATTCCCTGCTAGTAAATCATAAGACCATGAGACAGAGGAGCAGAAATTAGGTCATTCCGCCCACTGAGTCTGTTCCACCATTCAATCTTGGCTGATAGGTTTCTGAATTCCACTGTCCCGCTTTGTCCCCACAACACTTGATCCCCTTGACTATCAAGAGCCTGTCTATCTCCGTCTTAAATATACTCAATGACCTGTTCTCCACAGCCTTCTATGGCAATGAATTCCATAGATTCACCACTCTCTGGCCGAAGATGTTCCTCTTCATCTCTGATCTAAAAGGTCTTCCCTTTACTCTAAGGCTGTGCCCTCAGGTCCTAGTCTCTCCTGCTAATGGAAACATCTTCCCAATATCACACTGCCCAGGCCATTCAGTATTCTGTAAGTTTCAATCAAATCCCCCCTCATCCTACTAAACTCCATTGAGTATAGACCCAAAGTCCTCAAACATTCCTCATATATTAAGCTTTTCATTTCTGGGACCATTCTCACGAACCTCCTCTGAATTCACTCCAGAGCCGATACATCCTTCCTCAGATATGGGACCCAAAACTGCACACAATACTCCAAATGTGGCCTGACCATAGCATTATACAGCCTCAGAAGTACACCCCTGCTTTTATGTTCAAGTCCTCTCAAAATAAATGCCAAACTTGTTTTTGCCTACATTATTACTTACTCAACCTGCAAATTTATTTTGAGAGAATCCTGGACTGGAACTCCCAAGTTTCTTTGCACTTCAGACTTCTGAATTATCTCTCCATTTAGAAAATAGTCCATGCTACTATTCTTCTTACCAAAGTGTATGATCTCACACTTTCCCAGTAATCCATTTGCCACTACTTTGCCCAATCTCCTAACCTATCCAAATCCTTCTGCAGCCTCCCCACCTCCTCAATACTACCTGACCCTCTACCCATCTTTGTATCATCTGCAAACTTACCCAGACTGCCTTAATTTCTTCACTGAGATCATTAAGGCATGAAGTGAAAAGGTGTGGTTCCAACACTGACCCTTGTGGAACACCATTAATCACTGGCTGCTATCCTGAGAAAGACTCTTTTATCCTTGCTCTCTGCTTTCTGCATATACTAGTACCTTTCTCTAACACCTTGAGCCCTCGTCTTACTCAGCAAGCCTCCTGTGCAGCATCTTGTCAAAAGCCTTCTCGAAATCCAGGAAGATAACATGCATTGGCTCTCTTTGGTCTAACATGCCCATTACTTCCTCAAAGAATTCTAACAGATTTGTCAGGCATGACCTCCCATGATGAAGCCATGCTGACTTTGCAAAATTTTACCTTGCACTCCAACTTGAAGTGCTTAATCTACCAGGTGTGGCTGCATCTTGAAATACAGTGTCCAGAAACTTCTCTCCCTCCTGGATGTTCTGCAGTGTTTTTAGCTCAGATTCTGGCTCATCAACTCTTGAGCTGAAGTTCCTCAAGCAACCAACACTTGCTGCAGATGTGGTCACCGCATATCACAATGGGATCAGCCAGCTCCCACATCATACAGCTACAACACATCACCTGTAATTAACTCTGCTTAGTTAATTACTTTATTGAGTTATTCCGTGATCAATACTTCTGGGAGACCGTGTATCACGAACGATGCTTGCAGCTTTTCAATCATCGTCCCTGAGTTTGCTGAATGAACGTTATGTATGTCCACCCACTTTGAATGAGCATCCATGATGACCAGGAAGATTAAGCCTATGAAATGACCAGCACAGTTGACATGCAATGGAGTCCAGGTTTTTCATGGCCATTCCCATGAATGTGGTGGCACTGCTGGTAGCAATTTTTGTCCTTATTGGCACTCTGGTCTCTGCCCCAGGAATACAGCAATATTGGCATCCAACCCTGGCCACCAGACATCGTTTCTTGCTAGCGTCTTCAGCTTGGAGACCCCTGGATGACCCTGGTGAAGTTTAGGCAGTATCTGGCAGTGACCTTTACTCAGGACAATCACTCTTGCTCCCCACAGCAATAAACCATTGTCTACAGTGATCTGGTCTCAATAGGTCCAGACAGGTTTCAATCCAGGGTGCGATGACCCTTCTGATTCCCCCATTACCACCAGCCGTTTTAATTTTGCGAGGACAGGATCTTTGTATCCACAGTTGGATATTGTCAGCAGTGACTGAAAGGGTGTCCAGGAAGTTTAAAACCAAAACAGACTCCTTCAAGGGAGGTACCACTGGTGGAGCGTGGAGCACCTGCCAGTGGGAGGCAACTCAATGCATCTGCATTAGCCACTTGGCCTCCTGGACAGTTCTCTATTTGTATGGGCTTGAGAATAAAGGCCCGAAGCCAAATTCCACTGGAAGCTACGGGCAGCATCTCATTGTCCTCCTTCGGTGGAGTGGCAGGGGTCTGTGGTCTTTTACCAACACAAATTCCCATCCGCAAAGGTACTGGTAGAACTTCCTCACACCAGAAATGACAGCCAAACCTTCCTTCTCTATCTGGGCATATTTGCGCTCGGCATCAGGAAAAGTCTGGGAAGTGTATGCTATCAAGTGTTCCACTCCATTGGGCCACTGGTGAGCCAACACTAACCTGATACCATACTGAAAGGCAGCGCACGTCAGCACTGCTTCTCACTTTGGATCATAGTGGGCCAATTCCTGAAATGATGATCGCTGTTTTTTCACTTCCCTAAAGGCTACTTCTTGGCTACATGACCATTTCCAAGGCAGACCCCTTTTCAACAGGAGCTGTAAGAGTGCCAAGATGGAGGCCACGTTATGTATGAATTTTCTATGATAATTTATTAATCCAAGGAAGCTCCGGTGCAGTCATGGGAGCTGGGGTTCCTTTGATTGCCCTCACTTTATCCTCCAATGGGTGTAACCTGGTTGTGTTGACTCTATCTCAAGTATAGCACTTGGGGCACCTGGAAAACACATTTTCCCATTTAAGGTGTGTGCCTGTCAGGGAGAATTGTTTGAGCATGATGTCTAAGTTCTCCAAGTGCTCTTTATTGGTTTTCCCTGTTCTTAGTATCTCATCCAGATAAATGGCCACCTGGGATAGCCCTTGTAAAGTGTTCTCTATGGTCCACTGGAAAAGGGTGCAGACTGATGGTACCCCAAATGGCTATTTTGTATATTGGTATAAAATCTTATGGGTATCAATTGTGGTGCACATCTGGGACTCCTCATCCAGTCACAGTTGCAGGTAAGTGTGGCTTATGTCCAGCTTCGTAAGTGATATCCCCCTCTGCCAACATTGTGTGCAAGTCCTCTTTGTGAAGGATTCAGTATTTTTCCTGCTGAGAGACGCAGTTTACCATTTGCTTAAAATCCCCACAAAGGCAAACTGAGGCATCAGGCTTCACAATCATTACAACCAATGCCAGCCATTCTGCAAACTGCACTGGTCTGATGATTCCTTCACTCTCCAGCCTCCTCGATTCCGCCTCTACTTTTGCCTGCACGGAAAATGGCACCAGACGGACCTTGCAAAATCTCAGAATTGCTTCCAGGTCAACATGTGAAGTGGCTTTGGGCCCTTTGACAGACCTACATCCTTCCTGAAATACTCCTGGGTATTTCACTGAGGCAGTCATTTTCTAATTGAAAAATGTTGAGCCAATCCAGGTGAATTTTTCTCAACCAATTTCATCCCAAAAAGGCTTGGGCCAGAGCCTTTTATCACCATCAGTGGCAACTGCACCAATTGCTTCTCATAGGAGACCAGAAACGAAGTCATATCCTTAATCTGCAGTAATTCCCCAATGTATGGTCTCAGTGTGGCTGAGGTCTTATGCAAACTTAAGGGTTGGAGTCCCAAGTGAATCTTTTTAAACACTAATTGTGCAACCACAGATACAGCTGCACCAGTATCAACCTCCATGGAACTGAACGGCCATTTAAGCAAATAATAATTTTAATTGGATACAATTTGGATGTCACCAAGCAATTTATTTGTTTCAACCCAGGTGTAGGGGGTCTTTCCGGGATGTGCACTCTCCTGGGTACCAGTCTACAAGTTTTCTTACTCAGGTCAGACCTTGTAGGACCCGTCTACTGTATCCAGTCTGCATACCAGCAGCAACTACAATGGTTTGCCAGCCCAGAGCGTGAAGAACTTTTCAGCCATTTAGCTGAGGCTCGGCTTTATTCTGACATTCTGCTGTGGGCTGGCCTGGGGGTCCCTCTGATCAGGATATGCCCTGCGAGAGGCTCTGTGGTTGCCTACACTCACGTGGTGTTCCGCAAGCTCAGTTGGACTTGTGAGGGAGTCCATTTCCAGTAGGATGTTCTGTAGCTCCCATGCTCCATTTGCCGTTTTTTTTTAATGACAAAGCCAGTTGCAGTTCCTGTTTGAAGTCCAGTTGGGTTTCAGTTGACCAACTCCGTCAACTCCTGGAAGGTTTCAGTGTCTGGTGCCTCTGGGAAAGTTATACCCCTTATAACTGAAAATGGTGCAGGTCTGTAAGCAGTCAAAGGGACTACTTGTTGCTTTTCATCTGCCCCAGTTTCATTTGCCTGAAAAAATATCACATTCTTTTCACGTACTGGGCCCAATCTTTGTCAGCAGGATCAAATGAGTCCAGCTTCCCAAATAAAGGCATAATGCCAGAAATGCTTACCATAACTCCAAGATGATTGTTGCAAGCAAATGTTCTTCAGGCACATCTTATTTTTTCCTGTTGCCACTGAAATAATTGCACAGAGGCTGGTATTCAGTTACTAAGCCACCCTTTATTTACTTGTACACAGTATACTGGCTACGGCCAGATATCTTGGAGTCAGTCACCTGGACTGAGAAGATTCTAATTTCCTGGTTTTATTGGTCAGCCTGGGCTTTCCTGATTGGCCAGGTTAACAACCCCAATCAGGGATCTCATACTCAACAAGATCAAACTTGTTCCAATCACTGAAGAATCCATGTGTGCTGTGGAAGCTAGTAGCCTGTAGCCATGGTGACAGTTTAGCATGAGGTGTCCAAATGTTGGTCACATTTGATTCTGTGTAGAAAAAATGGTTAGCTCATGTTGCAGGTTTTTAATAGGTCAGTCAAAATTAGATCAATGAATAATATTCAGCAGACAATCAGTTTGCCAGTTTTACTCATCCAAAGAAGGTGAATCTGTGATACTCAAGAGTTGTTGTTAGCTGGATTCCTGCATTCTTGACAAAAGACAGGTTATGGATGGTGGGGATCTTCTCACAGAAGCTAGAAATCTAGAACTGTGCAAGTGGTTAGATGCTTGAGTCTAGTTGGGTCAAAACACTAGGCTGTAGACTTAAAAGTAGGTAAGCTCAGTTGTAAAAGCAGATCAAAAAGGCTTGTCTGGGAGCTCATTCTGGAAGCTCAGAGGCATTAAAGGTCACAACTGTCAAGCTATCACTTAAAGAGGGAACGTGCTAATATGCAAGAAACCAGGATATTGAACATATGACTAGCAACTATGGCACAATCTAGCTTGCTGCACATAGTGTGAGGCACTCTAGTTGTGTTTTCCTGTAGTAACATTTGCTGAACCTTCATAATTATTCTAAGCAATGCTAAAACATATCTTCAACAAAAAAAATCTACATCCTGCATCTAATCGTGGTGTGAGATTGACAAATTTTTGTGTAAGCAAACGCTAAATCACAACATGGCGATCAGCAATGATTTCTCTTAAATGGCATGAAGGCAGCAAAGTGAGTTTAAAGACATAAAAAGAGCCACGGACAAAATGTGAGTCAGTACAGAAGCTGCATGTACATTGAAACATCGGGAGGCATCCTTTTACAAACAGCAGTGGCTGAACAGCGAGTACAAGATTTGTGGAATGGCTGGATTGGTGGCTCATTTATGCAATGAGTTTGTTTTGAATCGGGTTGTAATCAGTGTAATGAAATGTGAGGCTGGATGAACACAGCAGGCCCAGCAGCATCTCAGGAGTGCTTTCATTATTATCTTGGATTCTCCAGCATCTGCAGTTCCCATTATCACTTGTAATCGGTGTAGATTGCCGATGCAACCGTGGGTGTCATTCCCACACAAAAGAAAAAGCATACAATACGACAAAAAAGTCTTGTCCACAACCAGAAACAGTAACATAGCAGCTGCATTGCTGAATTTCTGCAGGGAAAAGGAGTAGATTCCCCCGGAGGCTTCATAATTCTTCCCGACGGATTATGTGTTGGAAAGAGAGGAGTAGCTTTTTGGTCACTCGAGGACAGCTGATTTGGCAGTTGATCGCATCTTTGCATTGATTGGATTGCCAAGGCTCCTGACATCACTCATTGGATCCATCTCATTGTAACTGTCATCATTTAAGAGTTCTTACAATATCAAGCCCTGCTGTTCCATCGGCTTTGTTGCTTCTCAGCCACCAGGCTGTGCAGCTGTTTGTAGGGGCTGTATATGCATTCACTGTGTAGATGCATTAAGCTGTTGGAACTGATTGCCGTGTGGGGACCTCCATACGGTGATAGGGAAAACGCAAAGGAAGTCATCCACAGTCGGCCATGAAATGTGTAAAAACTCAATTAGATCACCAAATGACCAATTTTACTGGTTGATTGCTATTCAAGACAAAAACAATTCACACCAGCTAACATCATTTCCAGAAAATACTATTTATTGTAAGTGCACCTAACTTTAACAAATGGCAGAGAAAGCTACCACTGTGCAACTTTAACATCCAAGTACACAGAGTCTTTCACAATCAGGCAGGGAAAAGACAGGCCATTCAACACAAATATTATGGATAGAAAAACGTTGACAGGAGAAAATTAAAATTCTGAAGATCAAAAGTCCAGACCTCAAGAATGACTTAAATTGTCTCACAGTGTCATCTGATCTCAGTAATGATAACAAACTGTTGTCTGAAAAGCAACAATTGTTCCTCACTTTGATTGTTCATCTAGTGGATCTAGATCTATGCTGTATTGGAATTCTTTCTTTTTACTTTATTGGTTTTCCTGTGCTTTCACTCACATAAAGACAAGCCAGAGAGAGTGATGTGTTCAGTTTACAACTTTTGGAGTTCTAAGACCGCTCTGCATTTACAGTTTTGGAACAGACTGCAGCTCAACCAATCCAAGGGCTGTGATCAGGCAGTTTACCTTTAATTCAAAGACTTCTGGTGCTACTTTGTCTCAGGTAATGATCTCACTGCTTTGAAACGCAAAATTCTCTTGCACAGCTAAAAATGCGCACTACTCAATTTTTCCAAATTACAAAACCCCCTCAGTATTTCAGCCATTTAGCAATGTCCAAAAGTTTATTGTCTGAAAAGGAAAACTATATAGTCACTTTTGAAAGAGTTATGATTATGGTTCTTTAGTGAGACAAAGTGTTCGTAATTCTGACATGTTACAAGATATGGCTATTGCTGATTTGGTACATGTTCAATGATAGCACCACTCCTACTAAATCTAGGTCCACACTGTTTCACCTTGTTCAAGCCTAGGTCAAGGTTTTTATGTGAAACGGGCAGTTAGTCATTTATTGCTGATGAAATCCCTGTTCTTTCTGGCGAGTACTTTTTAAATCCATGAGACTCATTCGTGGAATCAACCATTTTAAAAGAATAGGAGTTGAATTTTTAGTTTTCTCCCCATTAATAGTTCAAATTAATAATTCAGACCCTGCTTCAGAAATTTTGAAGGAGGGTCACTGGGCTCAGAATGCTAACTCTGTTTTCTCTCCACATATACTGCCAGACCTGCCGAGTTTCTCTAGCAATTTTTAGTTTTGTTTGCTCCAGATCTTCAGCATCTGCATTCTTTGTTTTATTTTGAAAGATTAGTGGTTCCCTTCTTTCACAATTATGTATGGTACATATTTCATGATCCATTATGAGGCTGCATGTCTGTTTAGCAATTCCAAACCATACTGTATATATGATGATGCTTAGATCTCCTGGTGTACCTTGTCCAGAATAGTGGTTCTTCATGAAAGAGGAATAATAGTGAAGTGGTGGGGACAATAGTGAAGGGTTATCTGTACTCAAAATAGATTTTCATACTTAAGCTTTTGGGCTTCTTTTTAGCCCAGTTTTCTATACAAAATTCCAGCTCTTTTCTGACTAGTGCCTTGTATAGTTTAAAAAAACCTTCCTATTTTTATATTCCAGTCCCTATGAAATAATGACCAAAAATTCATTTTGCTTTCTCTGTAACCCACTGGACTTGTATGCTAGCTTTTCCCAGTTTATGCATGAGGAAACCCCAAACCCTCTGTGCTGCAAATTTCTCCAATTTTACGCATGTAACTGATATTCAGCTCATCTATTTTTCCTGGCCAAATACATAACTTCACATTTTCCATGTTATATTCCATCTGCCAAAATCTCCCCCATTCATGTAACCTCTCTATATCCCAATCCAGACATTTTTTGTCATTTCAAAGTATCTGTCAATTCTGTGTTATCTTCAAACTTACATATATTTCCTTCCCTCAACCAAGTCATGAATATACATCATAATTAATTGTTACCCCAGCAATGATCCCTGTTAGTTCAGGATAACATTCCGGAAGTGTCTACTTTATCCCAACTCTGTGTCTTATAATAATTAACCAATCCTTTCTGTTAATGTACTTCCAAAACACCAGGGGTTGTTAGCTTATTAAACAGCTTCTGGAAATCCAAATATATCACATCCCCACTTCCTTTTTATCTATCTTGCTTGTTACCTTATCAAATTATTCAAATAAATTTGTCAGGCATAATTTCCCCTTCATTAAGACATGCTGACTCTGGATGATTATATTATGCATTTTTAAACTTCCTGCTAATATTATATAATACAACAAACTCGAACATTTTCCCAGTATTAGATGTTAAGCTAATTGGCCTATAGCAAGTGCAGGGAGTGAAGGTAATTGCTGTGTGAGATTGGTGAATACATTTAATCTTTAAAGTAAAAATTAGATCTTCAGTTTGTGTTTGTTTTTCTTGTCTTAAAAAAATCTGCTTAAGCATAAGCAGCATTCCCGTTCATTTTTTTCCTCTGTGCAGCCCTCTGAGATGTGTGCATGGCAGCCACTTTAGAAGTTAACGCTGTGATCTGCGTCACCACCATACCACCATCATGAGATCAAGAGGGAGTGTTGAGTATAAGATTAATACTGGTGGTTTATTCATTTAAAAATATAATTACAGTAAAGTATAAAGACCCTGGAATTGAGGGTATTCATTAATAAATTAAAGCAAACATGATACTGGTCACAGGACAGGTGATGTGTTGCTACTGCAGCATGTGCAAGTTGCTGGACTCCAAGTTGCTTCAACTCAAATTCATCCATTTGCAACTCAGGGAACTCCAGATCAAACTGAAGCTAATGTCCAAGCTGCAGATATCATACCAAATCAGGGAACTGAAAGTTACCTAGACACTTTGTTCTGAAGGCAGTTACACCCCTCAGACTAGGTAATTTAAACTTGTGCTGTGGTCAGGGACAGCTGGACATGACTGCAGGTGAAGCAGATATGGGAACACAAGGAGTTGCATTTGAAAAGTCTCAGCCCAATTGGCCAACAGTTATGACGTTCTTCAAAACTGTGCAGACAAAGGTGAGGGCTGCAGGGAAGATAAGCAAACTAACCACAGCAACGTGGTATAGGGAATCATTCTAGTGCTGGTATGGGGCAGCAGAGTATGGAATGTGGTGGTGCAAGACGACAGTATAATTAGGAGAATAGATACTGTTCTCTGAGGGTGATTTCCAAAGACTCTGTTGTCTGCTCAGTGCCAGGATTAAGGATATTTCATCTGCACTGGAGAACAGCATGGAGTGGGAGGGGTGTTATCCAGTTGTAGTCAGCCACATTGGTACTAATGACTTTGAATGACTAGAAAAGAGATTCTGCAGAAAGAATTTGTACAATTAGGAGCCAAATTATAAGCAGAACCTCTCAGGAAATAATCTCTGGACTATTACCTGACCCATGGGCAAACTAGCTTAGGGTAAATGAAATCAATGAGTTAAATGCTTGGCTCAAAGATTGGTGTGGGTGAAATGTGGTTTCAGTTCACCAGACACTGGCTCCACTACTGGGGAAGAAGGAAGTGGGATGAACTTCATTTCAAGTGCGCTTGGGCCAATGTTCGGGCAAATCCAACATCTAGGGCTATAGAAAGGGTGTTAATTTAATTAGAGGGGAGAAGGTTTGGGAAAGGGGAATGTAGGCTTACAAAGCAAAAGGAGTTAAGAACACGGAGCTACAAAGTCTAGATGCTGGAAGGCCCGTTAACTTACTTTTATACGCACTATTAAAAGTTTAAATTCTTCAATTCCTAAACTTGCAAGCATAGTTTTACGTTTTGCATAAATAGCTTCTGTCAGTCACTACCAGTGTCACTGAATGTGCCTGAGATTTACATTTTTAATATATGACAATAAACTGAATACTATCATGGAATACTAATTAATATACTTTATGGATGGGGTTGATAGATATTTCATACGAGATCTCACTTCTGTATTAAGCAGGAGTAAAACATATTGCAGAAAAACTTAAGATGGCAATGTCAGTTCAAGATAGAGTTATTTCTAGATAAAAAAAACCAACTTGAGCATTCAGAGCTTAGTATTTTCTGTGAAAACTTTCACTTTGTGTAAAACAAACTTTGCTGAAAGCAGTGCATTAAACATAACAGTAATATGGTTTGTGTCATCTTTAACATTCTTTGTCATATCACATATAACTGACCTTATTTGTTCAAAACTGGATTTACCCTCTGTGGTTTGGAATCCTTGTTCTGTTCCCAAAATATTGTTTTTCTTCATGGTTTTATATTGCTTACGAGCCAGATATCCCCTGATACCTGTAAAGGATCATGTACAACATAATTAAACTCATTTATTAGACTCACATAGTTAGGAAGATAATATGATCATTGCTGCATGCAACGCACAATTCCATATCACCCTCACAAAACGGCATTGCCAACGAACACTTAAAATACAATTAATCTTTTGGTTACTTACAATACATGGGCATATTTAAGGCATTACCAACTTTAACCTTAGGCAGAAATTGCTAATGCTAGTTCCATCAACTATGGCCACCTGAACACTTCAAGCTGGAAAAAGGCGTACCTGCCAGACAGGTCAGGATGCCCAAGTGATAATCCTAGCAGTTCTGTCTGCACATGTGCTCAAACACCTGTGGAAACACAATGCTTTGGCAGACAGTGTTGGTTGAATCTCCCCTTTGTAATGATTTATTATCCAGTAGACCTCCCTGTGGTATCACAAACAGACTTGAACAACTTACTATTTATGCAAAAAGTAAAACTATGCTTGCAAGTTTAGGAATTGAAGAATTTAAACTTTTAATAGTGCGTATAAAAGTAAGTTAACGGGCCTTCCAGCATTTAGACTCTTAATCAGGAAAGTTTGTCAGTGGCTTTCAGATCACAACATTTTATATTTTTCATGCTTTGTCAGGAGGAAAGGCATGCCAGAGTAATTAGGGTTGCCTATTTGGCCAACAAAAATGAGCTAGCATCTATTCCAGTGGTATATGGCAAGATGCCCAGGGAATGACCTATCTTTTTAGTTTGGATCAGCAGATAGAAAATGCTTAGGTATCTCAGATGTTATAAGGACAACCACGTTCATAAAACTTGCAAGGACACTAACAGTCACGATCACTACAATAAAAACAGTATTGTAGTGTGCCATGGTAGTTATTACTGAGGATTAACATGTTGATATATCAACCAGAACAATTCTTTCTACACTGACACCTCCTTTTCCAGATGTTACAATATTAAATTGAAAGATGCAATAAAATGTTTCACTGTATAACCAGCCTCATTAAACCCTGAAATGAAAATAAAAATCACCACAGTAATACAATGATGTTTATTTTAGATTTGGAAAAATTGTGTAAAGACATTACATTAAAGCAGACATGAAACAAGAACAAAGATAATGGGAACTGCAGATGCTGGAGAATCCGAGATAACAAAGTGTGGAGCTGGATGAACACAGCAGGCCAAGCAGCATCTCAGGAGCACAAAAGCTGATGTTTTGGGCTTAGATCCTTCATTAATGGTCTAGGCCCGAAACGTCAGCTTTTGTGCTCCTAAGATGCTGCTTGGCCTGCTGTGTTCATCCAGCTTCACATTTTGCTATCTTACAGAACAAGAACAAGACTGGTGCAAATTCGGAAAACTGCCAGATCGAATTGTTTTCTTTATAGAAGACATCAATGTTGAAAAGGAATGTTAATGATCAATGTTCTGTACTTCAATGTTCTTATTTTTAAAGCTGCTGTGACTTACTACTGAAAGTTAAAGAAATAAAATGTTGATTTCCATGCAGAATTTATAAACACTTTTGCCTTTGCCTTGCTTTTAATCAAACGTGATCTGGAAATTCCATGCTGTTCTTGATGTAATTTCAGTGTGTGCTAACTTTTTGGCATCTATTAATGCTATTTCCTGCCCTAAAATCTATCTCCCTAAATTACCTTGTGCTTTTTGGCCCTTCCCACAATCTGCCCATGAAGTCCCGAATGAGCTCATTTACATCCATCTTAGCCTTCTGCTTTTACACATGCAATGCACGAGGGGCAAGTTAGAATGTGAATTATAAGCGCAGCTGTTGCCAGAATCAGAGAAAGTTGGAAATGAGGAATTTGTGAGTGAGCTTGAAAAGTGTAGAGAGTCTTAATTGCAATTTCTGCAACTGGGAATTAGTTTTGTGGCAATTTTTTTGGCATTCTGCACAGACCTGGACTTGTTTCAGAGTGCTTCTTTAATTGCAACACTATCAGAGAACTTGTGTGCCATGGTCATCACACACTCCACCAACCACAGTGGAAACTTCTTCGTATCAGGTATGGCATGCCCTGTCTGATTTTACGATTGTCCACTCTGGAGGAGGAGAACAGCAATATGGAACAAATGAGCATCAGGCAGCACTTAAGGAAAAAGGATCCCATTTGATATTATTTTTCCTCATTGACTACAAAGATAACATTTGTCAGGAAGACATACTGACATGTTGCTCGGAGGCAGAATAAAGTTCACTAAAATGGTCATGAGGGTGATCTGTCACAAATGTTATGAAAGTTAAGAGATGATCTCTTGTCTAAACTGCTGTCTTTATTTGACCAAGAAGGCGACGACTACAATCAATATAGTGTAATACACATAGTGTAATTTCAGACCGTCACAGGGAAATTCATGGAATATTAACTAGGGAGCAGCAGGGATAGATTTTTGTCATGTAATTTACACACTTCAAATGAGATCTGGGAAATTTATACCATTTTCTCCACGGCAGAGATAAAAGGGAAGGGCGGTGGCAGCTGGAAGATTGGCAGGGGCTGCTGCCCTTAATGAATCAGAAAAACTCTAAACGTTACCAGTCTAATGGTCTCTGGAATTTGCCCTCAGAACAGCCAATCTAATAGTCCCCAATCCTGAAAGCCCTGGGAAACAGAAGTATGTATGAAGGTTGCCATGGACTAGAAGCTTCTATTGCCTTTAGATATTCAGTTTTTAATTTTGTGGAGGTGGAGACAGTGCTTCCAACCTGTTTCTTAGGAGGATTCTGCTTCAAACTGCAATTACGTAACAACAAACACAGGAAATAGGAATAGGAATAGGCTATTCAGTCCTTAAAGCCTACCCTGTCATTCAATGAGAGAATGGCTGAGCTATATCACACCATTTTCCTACATATCCCTTGATGTTTTTAATATGCCAAAATCTATCATTTGCAATCTTGAACATTCTCGTGACTGACCGTCCTCAACCAGTCCGGCACGGTGAACTCCAAAGATTGACTATTCTCAGACTGAAGAGATTTCTCCTTATTTCAACCCTAAAAGCCCGAAAAGCCCTTCCCCTTGTTCTGAGACTGAGTTCCCTGGTTTAAGATGACCCAGTCACAGATCACAGAATCTCTGCAGTGTGGAAACAGGCCCTTCGGCCTAACAAGTCCACACTGAACCTCAGAGTATTCCACCCAGACCCGTCCCCTTGTAACCCACCTAATCTACACATCCCTGAACATTGTGGGCAATTAGCACAGCCAATCCACCTAAACCTACACATCTTTGGACTGTGGGAGGAAACTGCAGCACCTGGAGGAAACCCATGCAGACACGGGGAGAACATGAAAAAACCACTCAGGCAACTGTCTGAGGCGGGAATCGAACCCAGGTCCCTGGTGCTGTGCGGCAGCAGTGCTAACCAGTGAGCCACTGTGCCACCCCAGGGGAAACATGCTTCTTGCATCTACCCTGTTGATTGCTGTAAAAAACTTAAATTATTTTTAAAATTTATTCAAGGATTGTGAATGTTACTGGCTGGGCCAATACTTATTGCCCATCTCTGTCCTTGAGAAGATGGTGAGCTGCCTTCTTGAACTGCTACAGTCTACATAGTGTACAAACACTCATAATGCTGTGAAGAAGGAAGTTTCAGGATTTTGACCCAGCGACACTGATAGAATGCCAATGTATTTTTAAGTCAGGATGGTACCTGGCTTGGAGAGGGACCAGAGGGCTGTAGTTTTCCTATGTATTTGCTGTTCTTGACCAGCTATATGGCGGATGTGGGTTTGTAAGAAACCTTAGTGAACTTTTGCACTGCATCTGGTAAATGGTACACACTGCTGTTATTGAGTGTTGGTGATGGCAGAGCGAATATTTGTGGATTTAGTACCAATTAAGTTTGCTGTTTTTCTCCGGAATACTGCGCAGCTTTTTGAGTGCTATTGAACCTGCACTTAAGCAGGCAAGTGGGGAGTATTCCATCACACTCCCAACATGTCATGAAAATGGAAAACAGGCTTTATGGTGTCAAGAGGTGAGTTACTCATTGCAGGATTCCTGGTTGTTGACTGGTTTTTGTAGCCACTGCATATAGGTGACTGATTCAATTCAGTTTCTGGTTAGTCATAACTACTATAATGTTTTTAGTGGAAGATTCAGCAATGGCAATCCGATTTAATGTCAAGGAGCAATGGTTAGATGATCTCTTGTGGGAGATGGTCATAACTGGAACTTGTGTGGCACCAATGCTACTCCCTAATTTTCAGCATATGACTAATGTTGCCCATGTCTCGCTACATTTGGACATCTACTGCTACAGTGTCTGAGTGGCCATGAATGGTGCTAAATGTTGTCCAATCATCAGTGAACATCTCTACTCCTGACCTTAAGATGGAAGGAAAACCACTGATGAAGTAGCTGAAATTGGTTGAGCTGAGAAAACTAGCCTGAAGAACTATTGCAGTGATGGCCTGGAGCTGAGAATGATAAACTTCCAACACCCATAATCATCTTCTTCTGTTCCAACTATGCTTCTAATCAGGGGAGAGTATTCTTCCGATTCCTGTTAAATTTTGATCACCGATGCTATACTTACTCAAGTACGATGTCAAAAATAGTCTTAAGTAGCTCTGGGGTTCAGTTCTATTGTATATTTTTGAAACAAGGCTGTAATGAGAACAGTGCTGAGTGGCTCTGGAAGAACCCAAACTGAGCAGCTTTGAGAGGGTTATTGCTGAGTAGGAGCTGCTTGATAGCACTGTTGCTAATTCCATTTGTCACTCTCCTGATTGAGAGTTGTCTAATTGGGTGGTAGTTGGCGACGTTGTATTTGCTCTGCTTTTTGTGTACAGTCATAGCTGAGGAATTTTGCACATTGCTGGGTAGATGCCAATGTTATAGCTGAACTAGAGATCAAGTAGTTCTGGAGCACAAGTCTTCAGTATTGTTGCCAGAATAATTTCAGGGCCCATAACTGTTGCCATATCCAGCGCCATTTCTTGATATCACATGAAGCGAATCAAATTGGTTGAAGTTGGCTTTTGTGATGTCAACAGCCTCTGGAGGAAGCCAAAATGGATCATCTAGTTTCTGATTGAGTGTTGTTTTGAATGCTACAGGCTTGTCTTTTGCACTGATGTGTTGGACACCCCCCTTATTGATGTTGGAAATATTTGTGCAGCCTCCTCCTTCAGTGAATTGTTAAACTGTTTATGACCATATGGAATGGGTGAGGCAGGACTGCAGTGCATATATCTGATCTGTTGGTTGTGGAATCACTTAAAATGGTCTGTCATTTGCTGCTTACACTGCATGGCACAGAAGTAGTTGTTTTGTATCTTCATAAGGTTGACAGCTCTATTGTTAGGTTGCCCGGTGCAGCAAACACTCCTGAAGCTTCATTGACCAGTGGCTCATTGACGGCAATGGTACAGTAGAGGGATGTGCTGGACCTTGGGATTGCAGTACGTATTTGAATATAATTCTGCTGCTACTTACGGCCCACACCCACTCATGGATACCCATCCTGCAGTGCTAAATCTGTTTGAAACCTAACCAATTTAACAAAGTGGTAGAGCCACACAACATGATGAAGGGTACCTTCAAATTAAAGACGAGTCTTCACCTTGTCAAGGACTATGTGGTAGTCACTCTTACTGATACTATCATGGATAGATGCATCCGCGGCTGGCAGATTGGTGAGACAAAGGTCAAGTATTTTCTTTCTGTCTTGTTGGTTCCCTCACAGGCTGTCACACACACAATCCAGCTGCTATGACCTTTAGGAGTTCCTCCAAGTGCTATTAAACATGGAGGATTGTGGGCTCATCAGTTGAAGGAGGGTGTAAGACATGATTAGAGATTTTCTTGCCTATGTTTGACCTCATATCATAAAATATCATGGCATCCAGAGTCAATGTTGGGGCTCCCGGGCCAAATCCCTCTCAACTGCATACCACTATGCCACCACCTCTGCTGGGTCTGTTCTGCCAGCAGGATAGGGCTTACCCAAGGATGGTGATGATGTTGTTTGGGACAATGATTCCATAAGGTATGATTCCATCTGTGTGATTATGTGAGGCTGTTGCTTGTTCTGAGATTGTTCTTCCAGTTTTGGCACTGGACCCCAGATGATAGTAAGGAGGATTTTGCTGGGTCAATAGAGCTGAATTTACTGTTGTTGTTTCCAGTTCCTAGGTTGATGCCAGGTGACCAACCTGGTTTCATTCCTTCGAGACTTCTTAGTGGTGTTAATACAACTGAGTGTCTTGCTAGGCCATTTCAGAGGGCAATTAACCACATTGCTGCAGGTCTGGCTTCACATGCAGACCAGGTCACGTAAGGGCAGTTGAACTCCTTCTCTAAATGACATTAGTGAATGAGAAGTAAATTTGCAACAATAGACAAGATTGGCATCATTTGAATTTTTATTCCAGATTTTCTTAAAATGCAAAATCCACCATCTGCTATGGTGGAATTCAAATCCAGGTCTCCAGAGCATTACCTGAGTTTCTGGATTATTAGTCGAGTGACAATATCAGTACATAATTGCCTTTGTGCCAAATGTTTCAACGGTGTCACTGCTTGTTCTTCCAAATTGCAGAGAATATAGGTCCACTCAATTTATCATTTCCTGATATTGCAATCCCTCCATCTCAGAATTTAGTTAGTGATCTTTCGTTGAGCTCCGTCTTTGGCTGGTTTCCTTCCACAGTCCAAAGATGTGCAGGTTAGGTGGATTGGCCATGTCCATAATGTCTAGGATGGGAAATGTAGGGATGGCATGGGGGAATGAGTGTGGGTGGGATGCAGTTTGGAGGGTCAGTGTGGACTTGATGGGCCAAATGGCCTGCTTCCACATTGTAGGGATTCTATGATTCCATAAATGTTAGCCATTGCCTGTCTGCTGTCATATGTTTTAATTTAGTTTCCCAATCTGCCTTGCAGGCATTTCAAGAAATCATCCTCTGCAACCTCAGTTAGGTTTACCCAGTCTTTAGATATTGAAATTGCCCAATGATTATTGCATTTTCCTCATTACACGTATCTCTCATGTCCTGATTTACACTGTTATTTACATTTCCAATGCTGTTTGGTGGCCTACAAGCAATTCTTATCACAGTTTTTTTTGCCCCTTGCTTTTCTTAATTCCACACAAACTGATTTTACATCTTGCACTTTAGAACGAAAGTCATTATTCACTTCAACAGTAGTACACTTTTTAATTGAAAGAGCATCCCGACATCTTTTCCCTGCATTCTGTCCTTCCAAATTGTAGCCTTAGCCATTTAAGCCTTAGCTTTGGATTCCTTTCTTTCTCATAAAACTGTGACTTGTTCTATTTATGTATCCAAACAAGGAGGTTTTTCCCTTCTGTTCCTATAAACAAGAGGCATAAAATGAAGAATCACCCCTGTCAGATGTAATACAAACTCGATGCAATGTAGACAATTCATTTTTACATCTGAGAGCAAATATATTTCTGGGACTCATTTCAAAATCTATGAGCCATATTTTTGTCAATTACTATTTGGAAGATAACGTACCCTTGTTCACTCATCCATGCCTCATTCCTGTCAGGCTAAAATACGTGAGCTGGAGCATGCAAATAAAGACAGAAGTGAAAAGGGGTTGTGTTTGAATGATTTCCGACAGAGGAATATAGATAAGGGATTCCTTCACCATTTCCTACATCTTATTCTTGATTTAATATCTGTGCCTTTGTCATCATTATGATAATTCATAAAGAAGCAGTTTGTCTCTAATCCTCCCCCTCCTTAACTTCTTCCTCTTATGTCCAGCCTTGCTGATGTGTACCTGGAAAAAAGGACAGTAAAATCCAGGAGTGGGTGAGCACAACCCTTTCAGAAGTATGGGAATGTGGCTAATGAGTGAAAACTAGTGATTGGGTGATTCTTCACTGGGATGCCCTAAACACTGTGTAAATATTTATCTCTGAACTTGTCATTAGAACTTTAGTCCCCAACATAATCAACTCCTATTGCAACAGCAGTCTCGCCATGAGCTCCAGAACCATACCATGACATATGGTCATCTAGTGGCCTGCCTCTTTCAAGCATAATGCTCTAATCTCTTCTGCAGCAACAGGAGAAAGTATACTTAATATCAGAACTATTTTAGATTATGTTCAAGGACAGTGTAGGAGATTTGGTAGAATCATCCTGGTTAAATGGAGGGAAGAGTTTTTCAGGATTATTAATGCATGTAGTTGTCGGTAGAACAGAAAGAAAGAGGTACCTTACTATAAGATTTTAATTTAGAGCAGGCAACACACACCCCCCACCTGCTGCCAACCCAATGATCACTGGAACACACACCTAACCCTCTCTGTTTCTTCTGTTATATATCGTTGAGTAATGTTTACACAGTGAAACTGTGGCATCTTCTTTTGCTGTGTTGCTCTTTTCTGTTTGCCAAGTTTTTCAGTGTTAGATTTTCTTGTAATGATGTGGAGGTGCTCATGCTGGACTGAGGTGGACAAAGTCAGAAGTTACACAACACCGAGTTACAGTCCAGCAGGTTTATTTGGAATAAGACAAGTTTTGGGAGCACAGCTTCTTCATCAGGGCTGCGCTCCTGAAGCTTGTGTGATTCCAAACAAACCTGTTGGGCTATAACCTGGTGTTGTGTGCCTTGAAATTTTCTTGTAAAACAGAGGTATGAGTCAAGCTGGCTCAGAATTTCCCTGAGAAGCACATACCTCTCTGATGTGCTCCTCCCTTAGACTGCTGCTCTGGTCTTCAACCGGAACTAGCAATAAAAGGAGCACTCTCATTTTCATCTATTCTGACATATTATTCTCATTTATGAGTTTTTTTTCACAAATTGCCACTATAGATATGCAAATCGGTTAATTCACAAAAGTCTGATGTAAATATATCTCCAGGCTATTGATAGATGAAATTCATTTTCTATTTGGGTAAGAATGGTACAACTCAGTATATGGAATTCTGAAGCTAATGACTTCATTTAAAATATTTATGCATTAACTCCATTTGAACTTGTTTACCCCTCAGAGTAAAATAGATATCAATTTCAAATATAATTTGTCTAAGCAGAGGTTTATTACAATTTCAAAATGGCAAAAAATTTAAAAAATGCAGCATCTATACAGAATCCAAATCATTTAAATATTTTGATGCTCTTCAGTTGTAGGACAGATGAAAGTAGGGATGACTTTGTTGAACATTTGGGGGTTTAAATCATTAAAGATAAATTTGGTTATACTCTGTTTATTTTTATTAGTTTATTACCTCTTTTTTCATTTAACATGGTGGCTGTATTTTTTGTGGTAATTGAGCTGACTTGCAATGGAATTATCAATGAACAATCACATACTGACAGTTTTTAGCGATTAGACAACTGAATAAGAGCTTTAGCTGACTGGAGCAGTTAGAGTAACTTAAAAAAATGCTCATGAAGTTCATGAGAAATGTGATAAATAAAACAAATACATTTTTATATCCAATTTTTATAACTGACTATTTGTACCTGTGCGGTCCCTGTGACTGTCTACATTTAAATTATTTGACATTTTCTTAAAAACTCCAATTGCACTTAGAATTGAAGACCCATAATGCTAGCCTGCTTGGAGACAAGCCATTTTAAAAACTCAGAGTAAATAGATTTTCACAGAGTCATAGAGTAATACAGTACAGAAATAGACCCTTTGGCCCAAACCTTTCCACGATAACCCCTTTGACCACTCAGGTAGTTCTGATTGCCTGTATTTGGTGCATGTCCTTCTAAACCCTTCCCATCCATGTACCTATCCAAATGTTTTTCAAATGTTGCTATTGTATCTGCCTCAACTACTTTCTCTGGTAGCCAATTCCATATACGCACCACTCTCTGTGTGGAGAAGTTGCCCCTCAGATCCCTCTTAAATCTTTCCCCTCTCACCTTAAACCTATGCTTTCTAGTTTTCAATTCACCATCTCTGCATTCATCCTATCTATGCTCCTCATGATATTATACACCACAATAAGGTCACCCCTCATTATCCTACATTCCAAGGAATAAAGTCCATTCTTGGCCAACCTCTCCCTATAACTCAGGCGTATTGGTCCTGGCATAATCCTCATAAATCTTCTTTACATACTTTCCAGTTTAACTATGTTTTTCCTATCATTGGGTGACCAAAACTGTACATAACGCTACAAGTGCAGCCTCAGCGATGATTTATACAATTGTAACATAATGTCCCAACTCCTACACTCAATGCCTCAACTGATGAAAGCCAGTATGCTAAATGCCTTCTTCACCATCCTGCCCACCTGTGACGTCGCTTTCAATGAACTTTGTAGAACATAGAACATAGAACATAGAACATAGAACATTACAGCACAGTACAGGCCCTTCGGCCCTCGATGTTGTGCCAACCTGTCATACTGATCACAAGCCCATCTAACCTACACTGTTCCATATACGTCCATATGCTTATCCAATGACGACTTGAATGTACCTAAAGTTGGCGAATCTACTACCGTTGCAGGCAAAGCATTCCATTCCCTTACTACTCTCTGAGTAAAGAAACTATCTCTGACATCTGTCCTATATCTTTCACCCCTCAATTTAAAGCTATGCCCCCTCGTGCTTGCCGTCACCATCCTAGGAAAAAGGCTCTCCCTATCCACCCTATCTAACCCTCTGATTATTTTATATGTACTCCCAGGTCCCTCTGTTCCACAACACTCCTCTGGACTTTACCATTTACTGTATAAGTCCTACTTTAGTTTGACTTTCCAAAATGCAACACGTCACACTTATCTGTGTTGAATTGCATTTGTCAATCCTCAACTCACATCCCCATCTGGTCAAGTGCCCTCTGCAATTTTTGATGAACTTCTTTCATATTAACGATACCTCCTAATTTTGAATCATCTGCAAACTTACTAATTATGTCTTGTACATTCACCTCCTCTGCATCTCCTCTCATTTTCTGCAGCCATAAAAACTCAGCACATGAACTGGTAATATAATATTGTCCATTCAGCACAGTAGTTTGGATAAAGATAAGGAAATTGCATGTTATTAGCATTAAGTTAATCCTTATTTCTGAATGCTGCAATGTAAAAATAGTGTTAGACTTGCTAAATCATTCTTGTAAAAGTATAAACTATTAAATCTGAAGAAACAACCATCCCCTAAATAGGGTAGTGTTTTCTTTTACCCTGCTTTTGATGGATCAACGGATAGGGAATAGACTAGGCCAATTGAGAGCTTTGGGCCATCAGCTCCTGTACTTGAAAGAAGTGTGTTTATTTTTAAAATGCTAATGTAGTCTACCTCAAAGCAATAGCTGCAACAAATGAACAAAATAAACAAGTCAATGGTTTTCCATAAGGAGCTACTTTTCCCTACCCTCTCCACCTGTGAGCATCTGCTGTCAGGATCACTGAGCAACATGATATATGCAAAATTAATAAAGTTATTTACAAATCAATGTAGGCAGGGTAAAGAAATCAAGAATTATTCGGTTTAATCTTTTATCACCACACTGTTTGGACTTATGATAAGGTCATTTACAAAAAAAAACTGTGCCTTTGCAATGTTTGTTCTTGTAGACGGGGTTCTGCCTGGAGGAGGGCCATGGATAACAATTAAATTGGCCTTCTTACACTTACCTCACAGTATTTGGCATTGGTTCTGTTGAAAGAAAGCCTACTTTGTATCCTTAATATCCCCACTTTGATCTCTGTTGAAGCATACCAGAAAGAATTAATTTACATTTCAGATTGAAAAAAATGTTGACAGTATGAAAAGGCGTCTTGTTTCTGGTATGTGAATGTGCTTCAACAGAATGAAAATGGAAAGAAAAATGAGGAGGCAAAAGGGATAACCACTATTGCTGCCTTTGTGGTAGAACAAATGAATGAAGGTTAGATTTCAATATGCATTATCTAACAGAAGCACATAAACTAAATGCTGCTGGAAGTTCAAATCTTTATGGAGAATGAAGTAATACATGAGATTCCAATGTGAGCTGTCAAAAATTTAACAAGTCAGTTCTATAATTAACTATCTGTTGGACATAACTTCAAACAGGAGTCCACAGGAAGAGCCAGAATCTAATTTCTGGCATGGCCTTCTGGGGAACAGTGGATGAAATTTGTCTCCAAGTTAGAATGGTGAGAGAAATAGATGGGATCTTGATGGTGGTGGTCTTCCCAAATATTTACTACATTTCACCTTTTAGATGGCGAAAGTTTTTCAAAACAGCCTTGGTGTTTTACACGTTGTAGATGGTATACACACTATGTCAGCAGTGAAGGAGTGGATGTTGAAGGTGGTGGGGTGATAATCAAGATGGTTGCTTTGTCTGAGATCGTGTCGAACCTCCTAAATGTGTTGAAGCCAAACCCATTCAGGCAAGGACAGAGCATTTCATTACCCACCCAATGAGTGCTTTATAGATAATACAGGCATGGGGGAGACTGGAGGTGAATTGTTCTCCATAGAATATCTAGCCTCTGACTTGCCCTTATAGCCACAGCATTTAAACTGCTAGTCTAGCTCATTTTCTAGTTAACTGTAAAATCTAGGATCTTGATAGTGAGTGATTTAGAAATGGTAATAAATTGAATGTCAAGGGAGAATGATCGGGTTCGATCTTGTTGGATATAGTCATTGCCTGGCACATTTGATGCAAACATCATTTGCTACTTATCAGTTCAAGCCTAGACACTAGCCAGGCCTTGCTGTATGTGGACAAGGGATGCTTCAGTATTTGAGGAGTTGTGACAGTTCTGATCACCATGCAAAAAGCAAACATCCCTACTTCTAACACAAAGAGGGAACGAAGTTCATTGATGAAGCAGATAAAGACGATTGAACCGAGGAGATATCTCTCAGAAACTCCTGCAGAGATATCCTGGAGCTGAGATAGCTGACCTCCAACAAGCACCATCATCTTCCTTTATGCTAGATATGACTCCAACATGTGGCAAGCCCTTCCTGAGTGCCACTGACTCAGTTATATTGGGATTCCTTGATTCCACGCTTGGTTGAATGTTGCTTTGATGTCAAGGACAGTCATTCTCGCCACATCTCTGGCTTTCAGCTCTTTTGTCCAAGATTAAATTGCAGGCGATACAAAGATAGGTGGAAGGACAGGTAGTATGGAGGAGGTGGGAGGCTACAGAAGAATTTGGACAGGTTAGGAGAGTGGGCCAAGAAGAGGCAGATGGAGTAGAACGTGGGAAAGTGTGAGGTTATGCACTTTGGTAGGAAGAATAAACGCATGGACTATTTTCTAAATGGGGTGAAAATTCAGAAATCTGAAGTGCAAAGAGACTTGGGAGTTCTAGTCCAGGATTGTCTCAAGGTAAACTTGTAAGTTGAGTCAGTAGTCAGGAAGGCAAATGCAATGTTGGCATTTATTTTGAGCAGACTTGAATATAAAAGCAGGGATGTACTACTGAGGCTTTGTAAGGATCTGGTCAGGCCACTTTTGGAGCATTGTGTGCAGTTTAGGGTCCATATCTCAGGAAGGATGTACTGGCCCTGAAGCGAATTCAGAGGAGATTCACGAGAATGGTCCCAGGAATGGAAAGCTTAACATATGAGGAACGTTTGAGGATTCTGGGACTATACTCATTGGAGTTTACAAGGACAAAGGGGGGATCTAATTGAAACTTACAGAATACTAAACGGCCTGAACAGAGTGTATGTTGGGAAGATGCTTCCATTAGTAAGAGAGATTAGGACCAGAGGGCACAGCCTTAGAGTAAATGGATGACCTTTAAGAATGGAGATAAGGAGAAACTTCTTCAGCCAGAGAGTGGTGAATCTATGAAATTTACTGCCACAGAAGGCAGTGGAGGCCAGGTCATTGAGTACATTTAAGACTGAGATGGATAGGTTCTTGATTATCAAGGGAATGAAGTGTTACAGGGAGAAAGCAGGAGAATGGGATTGAGGAACTTATTGGCCATTATTGAATGACGGAGCAGACTCGATGGGTCGAATAGCCCAATTTCTGCTCCTACGTCTTATGATCTTATGGTCTTATTAGACCAGGATAAAATGAAGTTGAGCCAGGTAGCCTTGACAGAATCCAATATTAGCTTCAATGAGCTGGTTAATATCTTTCAAGAGCTGTTTAGTAGCACTTGTGATGAGGCTTCCTATTGCTTTAAAAGACATTTGCATGAATATATGAGTAGGAAGGGTTTGGAGGGTTATGGGCAAGCAGGGGGACTAGTTTAGTTTGGGATTATGTTCAGCATGGATTGGTTGAGCTGAAGGGCCTGTTTCCGTATCACTGCTGTATTATCCTATGACTCTATGATTGAGAGTAGACTCGTATCTATTATTAGCTGGGGTGGATTTTTCTTCCTTTCTGTGCATAGAATATATGTGAGTAAATTTCCATATTGTTGGTAGATGTGAGTATTGTATCTGTACTGGAATAGGCGGACTAATGGCAAGGCTAGTTCTGAAGCATGGCTAGTTCTACAGTGTGACTGGGTCTGGAGAATATGCAAGAAGCAATGCATTCAACTTAGTCCACTTGGACCAGAGCAAGGCTTTTGATAAGATCCTGCATGGGAGATGAAGAGTGAAGGTAAGAGCCCAGGGGATTAAATCCAGATTGACTGAATAGCTAAAAAACAGAAGGTAATAATCGAGATAATGGGAACTGCAGATGTTGGAAAATCCAAGATAACAAAGTGTGGAGCTGGATGAACACAGCAGGCCAAGCATTGTGCTCCTAAGATGCTACTTGGCCTGCTGTGCTCATCCAGCTCCACACTTTGTTATCTCGAGTAATGATTGAGAAATGTTTTTGTGACTTGAGGTCTGTGACCAGTGGGGATCTGCAGGAATTAGCATTGTTGCCCTTGCTGCTTGCAGTATACAAAAATGATTTAAATTTGAATGTAGGAGGGTTGGTCAATAAGTTCACAAATGGTATGCAAATCAGTGGGGTGGTAAATAGTGAGGAAGACAGGAAGATGTATATGGGTTGGTCAGTGGCAAATGAAATTCAGACTGGATAAGTGTAAAGTTACACAATGGTCCTCTAAGGTGCCAGGACAGGTACATAAAGTGAGTAAGAAGGCCTGTGGCATACTTGTGTTTATTAGCTAAAGGCATCAAATTTAAGGACTGGGAGGAACAAAAGCAGATGTTTCTGGAAAAGATCAGCAGGTCTGGCCGCATCTTTGAAGAGAAATCAAAGTTAACGTTTCGAGTCCAGCAACCCTTCCTCAGAATCCGACCTGAAAAGTTAACTCTGATTTCCCTTCACAGATGCTGCCAGACCTGCTAAGCTTTTCCAGCAACTTCTGCTTTTGTTTCTGATTTACAGCATCCACAGTTCTTTTGGTTTTTATTATAAGCAGGGCGGTTTATGCTGGAATTGTGTAAAAAGTTGGCTTGGCCACAGCAAGAGTATTGTGTGCAGCTCTGAAATCCACATTATAGGAGGGATGTGATAGCACTGGAGAGGGTGCAGAGGAGATTTTCCAGGCTGTTGCCTGGGCTGCAGAGATAATTGTTAGAAAGGAAACAATACGCAGCCTAAAGGGGAAGAAGTAGGAGAATGACACAAATGCAAGATAGATTGCTCACTCAGCACCTTTGCAAAAGGTGGATGCAAATATTTCAGCTTTGTCTTTTGTACTCACGTGCACTGGACTCCCCTGTCATTGAGGATGATGTTATTTATGAAGCTCCCACTTCCTGTTAGCTGTTTAATTGCCCACCACCATTCATCACTGGATGTGGCAGGTCTTCAAAGCTCATTTATGACCCATTGCTTGTGGGATCACTTAACTTTGTCTTCCATAGGGTACATCCACTGCTTGACATGTTCAGTCACAGCAACGGCATTGGTGGAGGCAAATAGGCCCAGTGCTGCCTAATAGCGTTTAGTGGAGCACTTAACAAGAAGGACTGTAAAGTTGAACACCTTTTCTTTATTTCGTTATTCTCCTGACTTTATATTCTATATATTGGTTTATTTTTCTGTGTTTCAAGATGATGCCAGAGAGCGGCGACACGATATAACACTTTTCACTGTATTGTGTAACGAGATACAGATGACAATAAATAAATCAAAACAATTTTTTAAAAAGTATTCCTGCATTATAGCAGGTCAATCATGGTATAGACCCTTAAAATCATATTTCAGTATTTGCCCAGAGTAGTGGAAAATGAAGAAGCGGTTTGATCACAAAATATCATAGACATATGACTGAAAGAGGGACAGAATTGACAGCTTAGTGTTCCAGGATATTCATGTTTTAGATGAGGCAGAGGAAGAAGCAAAAGAGTAGGGGAATTGCATAACTGGTTAAGGAGTGTGTCACAGCTACTTTGAAGGAGGACATCCTGGAGGGATGTTGCAGCTAGATATTATGGGTAGAGCTTATGAAAAGAAAGGGTGCAATCACAATGCTGGGATTATACTGCAGACCTCCCAGCTGCAGATAGATAAAGATATGTGCAGTCAGATTCTGAAAAGGTGTGAAAATAACAGGGTTTTTGAAATAATATGTGGATAATTCAATGAGGGAAGGGGCCATACTGGACATGGTATTGGGATATGACCCTGGACAGGTGATGAAAGTTTCTGTGAGGGACCATTTGGGAAACTGAGACCATAATTCCCTACGTTTTCAGATACTTCTAGATAAGGACAAGAGTGTGCCTTGGATGAAGGCGTTAAATTGGGGGAAGGCCAACTACAAGTGAATTAGGCAAGGATTGGAGAGTATGGATTGGAAGTGGCTGTTTGGAGGTAAATCCACATCTGACGTGTGGGAGGCTTTTAAAGACCAGTTTATTAAAGTGCAGGGCAGGCATGTTCCTGTGAAAATGAAGGACAGGAATGGCAAGATTCAGGGACCTTGGATCACAGGGGAAATTATCAGCCTACTCAAAAAAAGAAGCAGCATACCTGAGATCTATGCAATCAAAAACAGTCAAAATCCTTAGAGAATATAGAGAAAGTATAAGGAGCTCAAATGGGAATTTAGGAGGGCTAAAGGGGCTATGGAATGGCCTTGGCCAGCAGGGTTAAGGACAGTCCTAAGGCATCTCATACATACATTAGGAACAAGAGGATAGCTAGGGAAAAAGTAAGCCCACTCAAGAACAAAGGAGAGAGTTTATGTGTGAAGTCAGAGGAAATGGGTGACATCCTTAATCCTTACATCGATAATCACCAAAGGGATGGACATGAGTGATGTTGACATTAGGGCAGGTCAATATAATGAAGGAGAAAGTGTTGGTGTCCTTAGATGTATTACGGTAGACAAGTCTCCAGGGTCAGATGGGATCTATCCCAGGATACTGTTGGAGGTCAGAGAGGAAATAGCTAGGGCCTTAGCAAATATCTTTGTGTCCTCTTTGGCATCAGGTGAGGTTTCAGAGAACTGGAGAAACAGATAATCAAGGTAATTACAGGCTGGTGAGCCTGATATCAATAGTGCAGAAACTGTTGGAGAAGACACTGAGAGAGTGGATTTATTCATATTTGGAAGTGAATGGACTTGTTAGTGATAGGCAACATGGATTTGTGCAGGGAAGGTCATGTCTCACCAATGTGATTGAGTTTTTTGAGGAGGGAACAAAAATGATTGACGAGGGAAAGGCAGTGGATGTTGTCTGCATGGAGGCATTTCAGAAGGTAACTCATGGCAGGCTGATACATAAGGTCGAGCCTCATGGGTTCCTGGGTGAACTGGCTAGATGAACATAAATCTGACTTGATCATGGAAGACAAAGAGGAACTGTGGAAGTGTGTTTTTCAGAATGGAGATCAGTAACTAGTGGTGTTCCATAGGGATCAGTGCTGGGACCTTTATTGTTTGTTATATAAATAATCTGAAGAAAAATACAGGTGGTCTGATAAATAAGTTTGAGGGTGATACCAAAATTGGTGGGGTTGCAGATAGTAAGGAGGATTGTCAAAAGATACAGCAAGATTTAGAAAGATTGCAGATTTGGGCAGAGAAACAGCAGGTGGAGTTCAATCCAGACAAATGCAAGATGTTACATTTTGGAAGATCAGATTCCTGTGTGAATAAATGGCAGAACACTTAGCAGCATTGACATACAGAAGGATTGAGACGTACAGGTCCACAGATCTCTGAAAGTGGCAAAACAGGTTGATAAGGTGGTCAAGAAGGCATACAGCGCGCTGTGTCCAATTTTGGGCCCCACACCTCAGGAAGGACATACTAGCCCCAGAGCGTGTCCAGCAGAGATTCATATGAATGATCCCTGGAATGGTAGGTTTAACGTATGATGAACGGCCAAGAATCCTGGGATTGTACACATTAGAGTTTAGAAGATTGAGGGGAGATCTAATAGAAACTTACAAGATAACGTAAGGCTTAGAAGGGGTGGATGCTGGGAAGTTGTTCCCGTTATTACCAGTGATAGGCAACATGGTTTTGTTCAGGGAAGGTCATGTCTTACCAACTTAATAGAATTCTTTGAGAACGTGACAAATTTGATTGATGAGGGAAAGGCTGTAGATGTCATATACATGGACTTCAGTAAGGCGTTTGTTAAGGTTCCCCATGGCAGGCTGATGGAGAAAGTGAAGTCACATGGGGTCCAGGGTGTGCTAGCTAAATGGATAAAAAAACTGGCTAGGCAACAGGAGGCAGAGGGTAGTAGTAGAAGGGAGTTTCTCAAATTGGAGACCTGTGACCAGTGGTGTTCCACAGGGATCTGTGCTGGGGCCACTGTTGTTTGTGATATATGTAAATGATCTGGAGGAAGGCGTAGGTGATCTGATCAGCAGGTTTGCTGATGACACTAAGATTGGTGGAGTAGCTGATAGTGAAGAGGACTGTCAAAGATTACAGCAAAATATAGATAGACTGGAGAGTTGGGCAGATAAATGGCAGATGGAGTACAATCCGGGCAAATGCGAGGTGATGCATTTTGGAAGATCAAATTCAAGGGCGAACTATACTGTAAAAGGAAAAGTCTTAGGGAAAATTGATGAACAGAGAGATCTGGGTGTTCAGGTCCATTGTTCCCTGAAGGTGACAACGCAGGTCAATAGGGTGGTCAAAAAGGCATATGGCATGCTTTCCTTCATTGGGCAGAGTATTGAGTACAAGAGTTGGCAGGTCATGTTGCAGTTGTATAGGACTTTGGTTCGGCCACATTTGGAGTACTGTGTGCAATTCTGGTCACCACATTACTAAAAGGATGTGGATGCTTTGGGGGGGGGGTTGTAGAGGAGGTTCACTAGGATGTTGCCTGTTATGGAGGGCGCTAGCTACAAAGAGAGGTTGAGTAGATTAGGATTATTTTCATTAGAAAGTCGGAGATTGAGGGGGGACCTGATTGAGGTCTACAAAATCATGAGGGGTATAGACAGGGTGGATAGCAAAAAGCTTTATCCCAGAGTGGCGGACTCAATTTCTAGGGGTCATGAGTTCAAACCGAGAGGAGGAAAGTTTAAGGGAGATATGCGTGGAAAGTTCTTTACACAGAGGGTGGTGGGTGCCTGGAACGCGTTGCCAGCTGAGGTGGTAGATGCAGACACATTAGCATCTTTTAAGATATATTTGGACAGGTACATGGATGGGCAGGGAGCAAATAGACACAGACCGTTAGAAAATAGATGACAGGTTAGTCAGAGGATCTTGATCGGCATAGGCTTCGAGGGCCGAAGGGCCTGTTCCTGTGCTGTAGGTTTCTTTATTTCTTTGTTTTCTTTGTTTTGTTTGTTAGGTGGGGAGACTAGGACCCGTGGGCACAGCCTTAAAATTAGAGGGGATAAATTTAAAAAGGAAATGAGGAGACATTTCTTCAGCCAGAGAGTGGTGGGCTTGTGGAATTCATTGCCACGGAGTGCAGTGGAGGCCAGGACGTTAGATGCCTTCAAGGCAGAGATCGACAAATTCTTGATCTCACAAGGAATCAAGGGCTACGGGGAGAGTGCAGGGAAGTGGAGTTGAAATGCCCATCAGCCGTGATTTAAATGGAGGAGTGAACTTGATGGGCCGAATGGCCTTACTTCCACTCCTATGTCTTATGGTCTTTATCAGCCAGGGCATTGAGTATAAAAGTTGGCAAGTTATGTTAAAGACGTACAAAACTTTGGATAGATCACATTTGGAATACTGCCCACAGTTCTGGCACCACACTACCCAAAGAACTTTCATTCAACAACTTCTCTTTTAACTCATCTCATTTTCTTCAGGTCAGAGGAGTGGCCGTGGGTACCCACACGGGCTCCAGTTATGTCTGTCTCTTCATGGTGTATGTAGAACTTCCCCACCCACAACTCTTTCGCTGATAAATTGATCATATTGTCAGTGTTGCTTCCCTCTCTCAAACGGAATTGGAAAAGTTAATCGACTTTGCTTCCAATTTCCACTCTGCCCTCACTTTCACCTGGTTTATCTCTGACTCTCCCTTCCGTTCCTCGATGTCTCTGTTTCCATTTCTAGGGATAGACTGGCTACTAATATCCACTACAAATCCACTGATTCCCGCAGCTACCTGGACATTACATTCTCACACCCTGCTTCCTGTAAAGACTCCATCCCATTCTCCCAGTTCCTCTGTCATTGTCGCATATGTTCAGATGAGGCCAACTTTGACAAGGGAGCCTCCGAAATGTCCATCTTCTTCCACAACCGAGGACTCCCCAGCACCGTCATTGGTAGGACACTCAACCGGGTCCGACCCAACTCCTGCACTTCTGCCCTCTCTTCCATCCTGCAAACGCAATAGCATTCCCCTTGTCCTACCTACCCTCCCATCAGCATTCACATCCAGGAGATCATCAGACACCATTGCCACCAATTCCAGCAACATGCCACCACCAGACACATATTCCCCTCCCCTCCCTTGTCCACCTTCTACAGGGGCATTTCCCTCCAGGACGCCCTGGTCCATTCTTCCTTCACCCCCACCAATCCCCAATATCCCATGGCACCTTCACCTCCAACCAGCAAAGGTGCAACACCTGCCCATTTCCCTCCAAGCAACACCTCACCTGCACTTCCCAGAATCTATTCTACTACATTCGCTGCCCACAATGTTGTCTCCTCTACATTGTGGAAACGAAGCATAGACTGGGTGACTGCTTCGCAGAACACCTGCATTCTGCTCACAAAAAAACACCTTGAACTTCCAGTTCCCCTCCGCTTTTACACACCATCCTGTTCCCTCACCAACATCTCTGTCTCTGGCTTGCTGCGGGTTTCCAGCAAAGCTCAACACAAGCTGGAAGAACAACACATCATTTACAGCTTGGGGACTCTGCAGCCCTCCAGATTCAATACTGAGTCCAATAATTTTAGGGCCTAAACTCTCCCATGTCCTAGCTCCCTAACCCAGACACCAGGCCTTGTTATCACACAGCCTGCCATTACACATTACCTATTGTTAGTCACTGACAGTCCCCATTCACAGCTATTCTCCCTCCTTGTCAGATTGTTATCAACTCCTTTGCCTATCCAACTGTTCTTCTCTCTCTTTGGGCTGTATCCTTTATCCTATTATTTACTCCATTCCATATCCCCTTCCTAACTTCTGCATAGAAACGGCATAGAAAATTTTCCCAGCTACCATCAGCTCTGAGAAAGGGTCACCAGACCTGAAACCTTAACTCTGATTTTTTTCTTCACAGATGCTGCCAGACCTGCTGAGCTTTTCCAGCAACTTCTGATTTCATTTTTATCCAAAGAACTTGGATGCTTTGGAGAGGGTGCAGAGAAGGTTAACAGGATGTTGTCTGGTCTGGAGGGTTTTAGTTATGACAAGATATTGGATAAACACGATTGTTTTCATTGGATAGATGGGGGCTGAGAGGTGATCTGATAGAGATCTACAAAATTATGGAAGGCATAGATAGAGTGGATAGTCAGAGGTTTTTTTTCCCAGGGTGGAAAGGTCAACTACAAGATGGAACAGGTTGAAGATAAGAGAGGGAAAGTTTAGGGGAGAAGTGCAGGAAATATTTTGCATAGAGGATTGAGGGTGGTCAAATTGAACTGCCAGTGAAGGTGGTGGAGGCAAGCACGTTGGCGATATGTAAGGCATATCTTGATAGACACATTAAACAGATGGGTGGAAACTGCCCGTGAGCAATGAGGAGCACGTCTAAATACGGAATAGGAATTGGTGTAGGCTTGGTGGGCCGAAGGACCTGTTCTTGTGCTATACTGTATTGTATATTGTAGATAGGAGCAGAATTAGGCCATTCAGCCCATCAAGTCTTCTCCACCAGTCGATCATGGCTGATATTTTTCTCAACAGCATTCTCCTGCCTTCTCAACATACCCCTTGATCCCCTTACTAATCAAGAGCCTATCTGTCTCCATCTGAAAGACACTTAACAATTTTGCCTCTGCAGCCTTCTGCAGCAATAAGTTCCACAGATTCTTCTGAACATAAGAACTAGGAGCAGAAGTAGGCCATCCGACCCCTCGAGCCTGCCCCACCATTTCATAAGATCATGGCTAATCTTTTTGAGACTCAGCTCCACTTAACCATCCACTCACCATAACCTTTAATTCCTTTACTGTTCAAAAATTTATCTAGCCTTGCCTTGAAAACATTCAACAAGGTAGCTTCCATCCCTCTAGCAATGGCAGACAAAATTCCATTTGCCTTTTTAATTACCTGCTGCACTTGCAATCCTACTTTTAGCATCCTCTGGCTGAAGAAATTCTTCCTCAGTTTAGTTGGAGAGTCATCCCTTCAGTCTGAGGCTGTCCTCAGATCCCAGTCTCTCCTACAAGTGGAAATATCTTCTCGCTGTCCACTCTATTCAGACCTCTCTGTACTTTATAAGTTTCAATGAGATCCCCCACGCTCATCCTTCTAAACTCCAAGTACAGATCCTGAAACCTCAAATGCTTCTTGTATGAGAAACCCTCCACCGTGGGATCATTCTTCTGAATCTTGTCTGGCCCCTCCAGCACCAGAACATCCTTCGCTTGATACAGGGCACAAAACTGCTCACAATATTCTAAATGCAGTTTGACCAAAACCTTAAAAAGCCTCAACAATACATCTCTGCTCTTGTATTCTAGCCCATAAACATTGCATTTGACTTCCTAATTGCCAGCTGAATCTGCATGTTAGCCTCATGTGAATCCTGAACTAGGACTCATTAGTCCCTTTGTGCTTCAGATTTCCGAAACCTTTCCCCATTTAGAAAATAGTCTACATCTCTATTTTTCTAAGAAGGTGCATAACTTCACATTTTCCAACACTGTATTCTATCTGCAACTTCTTTACCAATCCCCTAGGCTGTCTAAATTCTTTTGCAGGAGGGGCCAGCCACCCCCTTAGCAGTTCCAAAAACCTGACCTCATGAGGCATTAAACTTCTTACAATGAATGAGAGTGCTAAGAATGATCACACATTGCCCATATGACAGTCTTTAATGTGGTTCTGTCTGCTGTTTTGCCTGGTCCTTATGCACTCACACTTTCTATTCATTCCATCTATTGTTCAATTTGACTTTGTGCATTTCTGACATCACCCCTAAAAATTTGAATGCTTTCATCTTACTGGTTCAATCTGCAGTCATTTCGTCTCATTGCTGTTTTACAATCTTCCAGTTAATAGCTGAAAGGATGATCTCATAGAATTTCACATTTCATTGTAATATTACTAAAAGCATTATTAAATCATGTCTTATTGAAATAGAAGCTTGATTTCAAAACTTCAACCCGCACTCATCCAGAAAGATGCAGATATGCTAGTTTTCAATGAGATCAACAACTTACACTGTATAAGAACAGGATGTTGATTAGTTCAGAAGCAGCTTCTGATTGCTCATGATGTTGCCATGGAGAGTGCACCCAATGCTTTTGTTTAATTCAAGTAAGGTACAATGCCTGGACAAACTAATTCTATTTACAGATAACAGGTCCCTGCTTATGAATATGTGCAGGTTCTGGCAAGTGATGTACATTGCAATCCCAACTGACAATCTTAAATTAGTTGTTGGAATGCTCAATAATTGTCGCCAAATCACAGGATAGCATCGCACATTAGTTATCGTGAGACGACTTTTGCAAGTATTGGCTGGCTGATTACAGACAGTAGTCTGACTATTGTAGACAGTTAAAGCAATGTGCTGTTTCACATAATCTGCCAGTCATTGGGAATTATGGTCACTCTCTACCTGACATTCTCTGCTGGGGAGATTTTAATCTAGAACTGTCTTTTACAGATAGGAATTTTTCCTCTCATACAAGCTAGCTGAGTTTCACAGCCTCAGTTTAACTCCTCATGGCTTTGCTCTTTCAAATCTCATGCCAATCCTACCTGCTTTCTTGTATGGTGCACCAAAATGTCTTATTGCCTGTAGGTGCCCTCCCTGTCCTGGATCTTCAAAGCCCATCACTCTGGCAACATGAATCGTATGGGGCATGTCTCCAAGGAGAAATGCTGATTTTCTATCCTTCAAATTCCAATGCTCTTTATCTTGGAAATTAAAAGAAGTTTAAAGCATAACTATTTACACCCTAACTTCTCAACATTTTCTGAGATGTGGAGACTCAGTCTATTTGCTGCTAGGACAAAGGCAACCTCCAAGTGTTAACATCTTGCACCTTATTTCCAGTAAAGCAATCTGGGCAACCTTTAATTTTCAAAAAGCAACCGCAGACGTGCTGTCAGGCACATGTAAAACTAGATCATATGACCCCTTTTCATTTCACCTTAAATTAATTGCACACTCTCAGAACATAACTTCCTAAATGTCAATTGTAACAGCTGTACACTGGCATTGCTTTAACAGCAGTCAAGCCTTTAATTCAGTACTTTCATCTTTTTCAAAGGTTTGAGAGTTTACCAACAGCCCCACCCATCAATCTACCCCACTTTATGCCACACTGCTCTTCAGCCACCACAAATTTTCTAGGACTTCTCATATAACTGCAACTCCTGACAGGGCATGTGTCTTTGTCCCACTCAAGAATAATATAATTAGCTGACCTTATAATTACTGACAGGATCATTGTTGGGGGGGGCAGCGGGCAAGTCAAAATGTTGCTTTACTTCACTCCTGTCAGCAGATGGTGGACTTCAGTAACATTTGGGACCAGATTCATGAGCGTAGCTTGGCAGTAAAGAAAGTTGGTAAGTTTGAGGAGCTCCATCATAACTCAATTTATGAAGAATAACAGAAACTAGGGGATTGCCTTCATTGCCTGAAGCAGGTAACTAAGAATGAGATTGAGGTTCCTAAACTATGTTGCGATTAAATAGGTCTTACAGCAGCTAATGGTTTTTAAAAAACCTGAAAGCTCAGAGATGCAAGATAACCTTGCAGGTAACTGAGTTCAATTTTATTTGGGGGAGGCAAGGATACAAAATTAGATTTCACATTTTCCAAATTTCAAATTGACTGCTGTGATCAACTTTCCAACCTTTTCTTTCTGACAGCAGTCACACTAAAATCTGCTGGTATGTATTTAAATATCCACATATCATGATTTTTGCAGGAAAAGGACAATTCTTTGGAACAAGCGGCAGATTTATCACCACTGTGATGCATTACAACCTACCAAGTCCATGCCTAAATTTAGATTAAATGAAATGCAACTAAGTTGCAAACTAATCTTACTATTTTACATCAAATTTTCAGCATGTGTTGTTTTATTTTTAAATCCAACACAATAGGTTGTTGTGTTTGGCAATTTCAGGTGTTTCTATAGAATGGTCATGACAGAATTCTTTTAGTGTCCTAGCCTTCTTCTCGACAAGAAAACACTGGACACAATGGATGACAAATAAATGCAAGTACTGAAATCTGCACATCAAAATGTGCATCACGACAAAATTTGAATTTATGCATGACTAAACCATTTAGATTTAGTTGCAATCGACAACATTCTTGTTCAGGGCATGTAAAATGATACTTTCAAGCATCAGTTTTACCTGTTTGAATACAAATGGCAGCTTCTCTTTCAGTCTTCAGTTTCTTGTAGATTTTATAAGCAACATATCCTCTCCAGGCTAAAAAGAAACAAATGAATGATAAGCCAGATTGGGAAGAAGAAGTCACACACAATATAATGCAATCTCCCTTCAGCCAGCCTGCGCTCTGCAGAATTCATATGAAAGTTATAAGGTTTACTTGGAAAAAAAACTTCTTACCCCCAACAAAGCAATTTATATTCTTGGATGAGTGAGAAGCAAACTGATTTTGTACTCTGTTTATTTCAGATATACTGTAGATAGTAGCTGTAAATTGATCTGGCATATAAGGCAATCCAATATTTCTGGCTCCTAAAACTGTGTCTTTGAATATTGTTATGAAGACATGCCCATGTCAAATATTAATTTTCATTCATCTCCTGGAGACAGACATTGGACTTTCAAAATAACATTTTTAATCAAAACAAAGACCTGACTGAAACTAAAAATGGCTGCCACAATTTGCATTACTATGTAGCCCAATTCCACTTTGTTGAGAGTCAACTGCAGGATCTAAGAAGACTAAATCACAGACAATAATTCCCTGGAGAGACGTAAACAGCTTCTTTCCTGCCAATCAAAAATGAATATTCACAGTTTCTACCATGTGAAGATGAACCATTCAAAAATTGGCTTTGACTTTCTTAAGATGTGAGCTAATCAAAACTACCTCTGGAACACCCAAATGATTATTAAACATCTGACGGCAAATAGGAAGAAGGCATGTGACTAAATAAACTTTGATAAATAACCTTTGTGTGAGTTTACCAAGGACATGACTTAGCAGAAGACCACAGCAGCTGTGAGAGAAAAATGCTGCTCTTTCTTCTGCAATCTTCTTCCAAGATAGCACCCTGTTTGTTGAGGTAAATTATGTTGACATTCTCACAAGGGAGAAATTTTAAAAGAACTGTCCACAACAACAGTTCCAGAAGATGTAGAAGCCATCAGCTACAACCTTAAATGTTTGGATGAATACAAAGATCTTTGGACAGCTACGGCCAAGCCAGAGTATCAGTTATAACCAATCAGCTTTTACGAATTTTTTCTTTTCTGAACTTTAACTTTCCCAAAGTTAACATCATTGATGCTGTAACTTGTATTTTTGCATGTTTGATTCTTGTGTCTTGGCATGCAAATGATGAAGTTGGCAAATATTTTTACTTTTTAAATACTGTAATTTTATCTGAGTGAGCTTCAGCACCAGAAACTAACTCCTCACTTGTCTAACTCAAGAAATCCCACCTGCTAGTTCATTATTATCTGTATTTAATCAGATCCGGTTTCCTCCCACAATCCAAAGATGTTTAGGCTTGGTGGATTGGCCATGCTAAGTTAGCTGTTGAGTCTGGGGATGGGTCTGGGTGGGATACTCTGAGGGCCAGCATGGCCTTGTTGGGCCAAATGACCTGTTTCCATTCTGCAGGGATTCTATGATTCTATGATGCTATGAACACTAAATTGGCAAATACATTCTTTAAAAATTTCAAAATCTGTTACATCCAAATAAGGATTGGGAACTAAGAAGAACTACTGCACCCCTCTTCAGCTGGCTACACTGATATACTGTGGCATATAGATTGGCCTTTTTCTCTGTCATGACATACTATACTCACGTTAATAGTCAGCCTCAATTTTTCAGCCCACAAAAGGATGTTGTACTTGCCAGAACCTTGGTACTCTAGATGGTAACAGTCGTAATCAGCTCTGCTACTTCTAGTCATGAAAGGTGGTGAGCAATTAAATTAATTGGAGGAAGTGGCTCCACAAGTACCCTTACCCTGAATAATGAGGGAGCCCAGAACATCAGTACAAAAGATTAGGGCTTGATTTGTTTTTTTCAAAACTCTGCCAGAATTTGAGTGGATGATCCATCTCAGCCTCCTCTTGTGACAAGCAACATTGCAGACTTAAGTCCTCAGACAATTTGATTCACTATTTGTAATATCCATTAACAACTTAAGGCACTGGGCACAGCAAAGGCTATGGGCCATGATGATAACCCAGCTGTTATACTGAAGATTGGTGTTCCAAAACTTCTTGTACCCTCAGCCAAATTTTCCAGTACAACTACAGCACTGGCATCTACTTGGCAGTGTTCTCTAATTCCTATAAGGATGAGGGCAACAGACATGGGAACACCATCACATGCACGTTTCTCTTTAAGTTACACATTTTCTTGACTTGAAACAACATCTTCACTTCTTCAATGTTGCTCAGTCTTTGTAACAATACTGTGGGAACTGCAGGGAATCAAAAGGGTGCTTCATAATCACTAGTTCAAGGCCATTTACAGATGAGCAATAAATGCCTTGCCAACAATGCTCACATTCCAAGATCAAACATAAAGAAAATGATCTACTCTGCAGAGGGACACAAAACTGAGGAGAAGATAGTTAACGTCCTGATCCTCTGAATAGTTCTGACTTTCTATTCTAAGAGACTCTTGTCACAAGGCAATTCTTTTCTCATCTTTCTGAAGAAGGGCCTAGGCCCGAAATGTCAGCTTTCCTGCTTCTCTGATGCTGCTTGGCCTGCTGTGTTCATCCAGCTCTGCACATTGTTATTTCCTTTTCTCATCTATCTTCTAATGCATTGACCTGTTCACCTCAAGCATCTTTAAAACGTCATTTGGGTGTGTGTGAAAAAAAGAACTTCAGATAACCCAGGATCACTAACAGAGCTCAAAAATGAAACTAAAACAATGTCTTTCCCTTCTTAACATATGCAACACAAATCAAACTTAAAGGTATTCATAGCTCTGTCCATTTTAGAACCCAAGTTTCCAAATAATAATTATCATAACAATGACAACATATCCTGACCCTTCATCAAACCACCTCCTTGGTCTCAGTTCAATTATGGCATTAAAAGATCATGTTGCTTGAGAAATGCAAATGTATAGGATTTGAATAAGCAATTATGTGGTTGTTAGATTCTGAATTCTGATTGAAAATCAAGTTTCTCATTGCTCATCATTAAGTAAAATTCCAATATGTCTTTCCTGATTTGTCACCTCATTCTTTCCTGCATTGAATTCCATCTTTACAGCTATTCCCAGTCTCTGAATTAATACAATTTTCTGTTCCCATTTACACAATTTATTGCACCTCTTAGCAACTATATTGTGTCCAGTTTGTTTTAGAGTAAAATGTAGACCAAAAGCACCGTACTTGTAAGGCTATGGCCTATTTATTGGGTCAATCACATTTAGGTTTCCCTAACTGCTGCCTCATCAGATGTTAGGTCTTTTCATGTAGTAATAAGGAGCAAACATATGTTTCCAGTCATCTACTGAAATTCTGTGGCATACATTGGTCATTTTTTTTTGGGTTTTTACAACCAGCTAGCCTCAATGATAATGCTGCAATGTAACATTTAAAAAGTGCTTATTCTTAATATGCCTAAACATGGAGTCAGGAGAAGCAGCAGTGATTCTTTTGCCCCTATCAGCTCATTCTGTAGAGCTTCCAGCCACTGTTCTCCTATTTGTCTTACTTTCCAGATCAACCTGAAAACCATTTTCAGATTCACAGGCAACCCAAACTGTCTGGACACATTAGAAAGGTGCCTTGGAATGCCTGATTGACTTCCATAGCTTGCCATAATTATACTGATAAGGCCTAGTGCCCAACTTGGGTCAATTATTTACCTGGACCCATTTACCACTCCATGTCAGATTCATTTGTCAAAGTAACTGGGGCGAATGGGATCAAAGGTTATGGGGAGAAATCAGTATTAGGCTATTGCATTGGACAATCAGCCATGATCGTGAAGAATGACAGAGTAGGCTTGAAGGCTGAATGGTCTCCTCCTACACCTATCTTCTATGTTTCTATGTTTAACCTGAGATCAGTTCTCAGAATTGTTATGGGATAGCAGGAAACCATTCAGCCTATTCAGCCATCCATTGGCTCCCTGAGCATTTTAGCTTTATGCCATTCTCCTACCTCTTCCCTATTAAGCTTTTGTTTCCTTTCAAATAGTCTTCTAATGCCCACTTGATTGCCTCAACCCCACCACACTCTTAGATACTGCATTCCAGACTCAAATCACTTGTGTGAATACTTTTTGTCTCACATCACAGTTACTTATTTTTCAAATACTTTAAATCCATACCCTTCTTTTTCAATCCTTCAATGAGTCAGAAGGGTTTTTCCAAGTCTATTCCATATTCATTAAAGAAAACTTTCATTAAATCTCCCCTTAGCTTTCTCCTCTCTAAGAAAAACAGTCCCAACTTCTACAATCATAAGATCTGCAGCACAGAAAAGATACTTCAGCCCAACCACACCAGTTAAAAACAACCACTTAACTATTCTATTATAATTTTTCAGCAGTTGGCCCATAGCTGTGTATGCCTTGGTATTGCAAGTGGACATCAAAATGTTTTTTAATTGTTACGAAGGTTTCTGCTTCAACTACCCTTTCAGGCAGTGAGTTCCAGATTTCTACTACCGCCTTCTGGGTGAAAAATATTTTCCTCACACCCTCTCTAAACCTCCTGCCCCTTACCTTAAAATTATACCTTCCCCCACCCCAGTCATCAAATCTATTTTCCTAACTACAGTTTCTTCATCCACAGAACCATTCTTGTACGCCACTGTCCATTGCATTCATATCGTTCTAGACATTTGGTACCCAGAAGTGTACAGAATATTCCAGCTAAAGTTCTGCTTGATGAATCAATGCCTCTATTAATGAAACCTAGGATGATGCATGATTCATTAGCTGCTCTCTCCACCTTCCTTGCCATCTTTAATGACTTATGCACAAATATACCAATCTCTTTGTTCCTGTAAACTCTTTAGTGTGATACTCTTCATTTTATGCTCTATACCTAAGTTCTTTGTACTAAAATACTTCTTCACACAGCACTCTGTATTGAAATTCACCTGTCTCCCATTCACCTTCACCAACTTGTCAATGCTGTTTTGATGTTCTATACTGTCCTCCTCTCAGTTCACAATGCTTCCAACTTTTGCATCATCTGTAAACCTTGAAACTGTCCCCCATACACCAAGATCTAGATGATTAACAAGTATCAGCAAAAGGAAAATTCTAAATACCGACTCCTAGAGAATTCTGCTACAAACCCTCCAGCCCAAAAAAATCTATTATCCATTACTCTTTCTTTCCAATCCCTTGTCCAGTTTTGTATCCATGTAGCCACTGTCCCTTCTATCACATGAGCTTTTTGCTCACAAGCCTGTGGCTCAAGACTGTATATAGTTGTGTACAGTTCTGGTCACCCTGCTATAGGAACAATATTATTAAATTAGAGAGGGTTCAGAAAAGATTTACCGGGATGTTGCTGGGACCAGAAGGTTTGAGGTACAAGGAAAGGCTGGGACTTTTTTCACTGCAGCATTGGAGGCTAAGGGGTGACCTTGCTGAGTTTTATAAAACATGAAAGGTATAGATAAGGTGAATAGCCAAGGTCTTTTTCCTAGGGTGGGGGGAGTTCAAAGCTGGGGGGCATATTATTAAGGTGAGTGCAGAAAGATTTAAAAGGGACTTGGGGGGCAATATTTTCACACAGAGGGTGGTTCAAATGTGGAATAAATTGCCAGAGGAAATGGTAGACGCAGGTATGGTTACACCATTTAAAAGACATATGGACAGGTGCATGAATACGAAAGACTTACAGGGATATGGGCCAAACTCAGGCAAGTGGGACCAGTTTAGTTTGGGAAACTTGTTTGGCATGGATGAGCTGGACCGAAAGGTCTATTTTTGTGCTGTATAACTCTACGACCTTTTGGAAGTCATGGTAATCCAAGATGGCGGGAGGGAATTGTGTTTGCAAGAGCTTCTCCTCTTTTGAGGTGCTTTCAGTATTGGAGCTGATTTTGTTGAATTCAAGAGCAGTAATTATTGCTTTATAAGCTGTTGCATTGTTTTGGAACTTTGGAAAAAGACAAGGTCAAAACAATGGCAATTTGAAAAGGAGGGAGTGAGACAAAGCAGGGACTATAAGAGACAAATGGAACAGTAAACCTGTACATCTGCTTGACTAGGCAGTGAACTTTCACTGCTGACTGCCTCTGTTGTTTAGTTTCAAGGATCTCTGGGCATCAGAGTTCTTTCTAAGAAAAATAAACAAACAGTGAAATTCACAGTTGACCTTACAGAAACCTATGTGGAAGAGCTCACAGCAGTGGAACTGCTAAGGACTGGCTATTTTTAAAGTGTGAGCTTACTGTTCTTTTTGGAAATCTACAATAGGGAGTAGAGTAGGATTTTGTTTTTATCACATGTTTTATTGAGATCTACCTCGATTAAACTTTAAAAATATAAAACATAAGCACTAAGTTAGCCTGGAGCAGTGTTTTTTGGAAGAGTAAGACTGTGCTATTTGCTGGGTCTGTAATTGTTAAGGTGCAAAGATGGCCTTTAGTAGAGTGATGTATCCTACCTGTCAGATGTGGGTGATTAGGGAGTTTCCATGTTACTGACGATTATGCCTGCAGGAAGTGTGTTTGGTTGTGAAGCCTATCAGATTGCAAGGATTGGTCAGAGAGGCATTTAGAGGCAATGAGGAATTTGCAGGAGCTAGAGAGTGTGATGGATGGCAGACATAGGAAGGTAGAAAAACTGCCGATATAGTCAGGTACATGCGTTACCTTCAGGAAAGGAAGGAGAGGTAGTCAGGTAGTGCAGGAGTCTCCTTTGGCTATCCTCATGATAAACAAGTATGCTGTTTTGGAAAATGTAGCGGGTGAGGAACTTGAAGGGAAATGTAGCATTGACAGACACATTTCTGGTACAGAGACTGACTCTAATGTAATGAAGGGCACACCAGGTTCCAAGTGATCAATTGTGTTAGGAGGCTCTCTAGTCAGAGGCACAAAGAAGACATTTCTGTGCTGACAGCAAGACATCAGAATGCTGTGTTGCCTCCCTGGTACCAGGATCAAGGATATCTCGCAGAGGGTGCAGAATATTCTCACAGGGGTAAGGGACCAGCAGGAGGTATTGTGTCCATTGGAACTAACAACAAAGGAAGAGGAAAGGACTAGATTATGAAGAGACAGGGTATAGGATTTTAGGCAGGAATTTAAGAATTAGGTTCTCAAGGGCAGTAATATCCGGATTACTCCCAGTGCCATGTGCGAGTGAGGGTAGGGATAGGAGAATACAGCATGGCTGAGGAGTGGGAGCGGGGGAGAAGGATTCACATTTTTGGGTCATTAGAATCTCTTCTGGGGTACAAGTGACCTGTATGAGAAGGACAGAGTGCACCTGAATTGGAAGGGGACTAATCTACTGGTGGGGAGATTTGCTAGAGCTGCTCGGCAGGATTTGCACTCGTAAGGGGTGGGGCCGTGGGACCTTGAGAGATAGTGAGATCAGTCTGAGACTGGTGCAGCTGGGAAAAGGAGAAAGTCAAACAGTCAGGGCTGGCAGGAAAAAAGCAGAGAATGAGGTAGGGCTGATAAATTAAACTGTGTTTATTTAAATGCAAGAGGCCAAACGGGTAAGGCAGATGAACTTAGGGCCTGGTTGGGAACATGGGACTGGGATTTCATAATGATTACGAGATGTGGCTTAGGGATGAACAGGTCTGGAAGCTTAATGTTCCAAGATATAGATGCTATAAGAAGAATACAAAGGGAGGCAAGAGAGGAGGAGGAGCGGTATTTTTGATTATGGCTTACATTATCGTTGTACTTTGGGAGGATTCTCCTGGGAGTACACCCAGGCAAGTTACTTGGGTGGAACTGAAAAATAAGAAAAGCTTGATCACCTTATTGGGATTGTACTGAAGAACCCCCAACAGTCAGTGGGAAATTAATAAACAAATTTGTAAGGGGATTTCAGTTATCTGTAAGAATAATAGGATGGTAATCACAGGGCATTTTAATCTTCCAAACATAGCCTTGGACTGCATAGTGTTAAGGGCTTGGCTGGAGAGGAAAATTGTTAGGTGTGTACAAGAACACTTTCTGTTTCAGTATGTGGATGTATCTACTAGAGGAGCAAAACTTGACCTACTCTTGGGAAATAAGGCAGGGCAGGCTACTTAGGTGTCAGTGGGGGTGCACTTTGGGGTCAGTGACCATACTTCTATTAGTTTCAAAATAGTGATGAGAAAGGATAGATTGGATCTAAAAGTTAAAAGTTCTAAACTGGAGGAAGGCGATTTTGACAGTATTAGGCAAGAACTTTGAAAAGTTGATTGGAGGTGGATGTTCACAGGTAAAAGGACAGCTGGAAAATGTGAAGCATTCAAAAATGAGATGAGAGTCCAGAGACATTCAAAAGTTGATGGGGGGTGGGGTGTTGCGGATGCGGATATTCGCAGGCAAAAGGATGGCTGGAAAAAGGGAAGCCTTCAAAAATGAGATAACGAAAGTCCAGAAACAGTATGTTCCTGTTAGGGTGAGGGGAAGGCTGGTAGATGTAGGGAATGCTGGATGACTAGAAAACTTGAGGTTTTGGTCAAGAATAAGAAGAAAACATATGTCAGGCATAGACAGCAGGGGTTGAGTGAATGCCTAGAAGGGTATAAACTAAGTAGAAGTATACTTAAAAGGGAAATCAGGAGGGCAAAAAGGGGTCATGAGATAACCCTAATTGGTAAACAGGGTTAAGGAAAATTCAAAAGGATTCTAAAAATACTATAAGGACAAAGGAGTAACTAGGGAGAGATCAGGGCCCCGTAAAGATCAGCAAGGCTGCCTACATATGGAATGGCAGGAGATGGGAGAGATACTAAACAAATATTTTGCATCAGTGTTTACTGTGGAGAAGGATATGGAAGATAGAAAACTTGGGGAATTAAGATAGCAACATCTTGAAAATGTTCATATTACTGGGGAGGAGGTGGTGAACATCTTAAAATGTGTAAAGGTGGATAAATCTCCAGGACCTGATCAGGTGTATCCTAGAATTCTGTGGGAAACTAGGGAAACTGCTGGGCCACTTGCTGAGATATTCGTATCATTGATAGGAACAGGTGAGGTGCCAGAAGACTAGAGGTTGGCTAACGTGGTGCCATTATTTCAGAAAGGTGGTAGGGAAAAGCCAGGGAACTAGAGACTGGTGAGCCTGACATCAGTGGTGGGCACATTGTTGAATGGGATCCTGAGGAACAGGATTTACATGTACTTAGAAAGGCAAAGACTGATTAGGGATAGTCAACATGGCCTTGTGCATGGAAAATTGTGTCTCGCTAACTTGATTGAGTATTTTGAAGATATAACAAAGAGAATTGATGAGGGAGAGTGGTGGATGTGATCCACCTGGATCTCAGTAAGATGTTCAACAAGGTTTGTCATGGTAGATTGGTTAGCAAGGTTACATCACATGGCATACAGGGAGAACTAGTCTTTTGGATACAGAACTGGCTTTAATATAGAAGACTGAGGGTAATGGTGGAGGTTGCTTTTCAGACTGGAGGCCTGTGACCATTGGTGTGCCACAAGGATCACAGCTGGGTCCCCTGCTTTTTGTCATTTATATAAATGACTTGGATGTGAACATAGGAGGTATAGTCAGTAAGTCTGCCTCAACTTTTTGTATTATCTCCAAAATAAACTCCAGAAAATTTGTGAAATGTGACTTTGCCTCAAGAAATCCATGTTGGCTTTCATTAACCCACATGTCAATATGAGTATTACCACTATTCCAGATTACTGTTTCTAGCAGTTTCATAACCAGCTAAAATAAACTGAATGGTCTGAGATTGTTTAGCTGATTGTTACACCTATTTTGAAGAAGGACATGATATCTACAATTCTTCTGGTCTATCACACCAACGCAAGACTAAGGAAGACTGTGCCTCCACAATATCCACTCTCACTTCCTTCAGTATTCTTGGATGCATCAATCTGGTCTCAGTGCCACGTCTACTTTAAGTAGAAATAGATGCCCGCCCAGCATCTGGTCAGAAGGTAGCAGCATAATTTCAAGTAACAGAAGACTGCTAAGCAGCGCAAAAGAAACCCAGTCATGTACTCAAGTAAGTCACACAGAGGGATTTTCTGGATCATGTTCGGACACAACAGGTTTATACATTCGTTGTTCGTTCAGGATGTATGGAAACATTCTGGATGTGAGTTTGCTTGCTGAGCTGGAAGGTTAGTTTTCAGACGTTTCGTCACCATTCTAGGTAACATCATCAGTGAGCCTCCGATGAAGCACTGGTGTTATGTCCCGCTTTCTATTTATCTGGTAACATTGATTTGGAGCCAATCTACCATCCCCTGAGATAAAGAACAGGAAATGACATCACCAACAGAGGAAATGACATCACCAACCCAAGGAAACCTAACCAGATAAATAGAAAGTGGGACATAACACCAGCGCTTCGTCGGAGGCTCACTGATGATGTTACCTAGAATGGTGACGAAGAGTCTGAAAACTAACCTTCCAGCTCAGCGAGCAAACTCACATCCAGAACCTCAACCTGAGCTACAAATCTTCTCAAAACTCGCTAGTATGGAAACATTATCAGTTTGGTTTTCTTCTTGTCTGTAATCCTCCTTGTACTATTTTGCCTTGGAAGGAAGCAACACAGCTTCTGCACTTACACTGTCAGTTTATTGAGTAGTCACAGAGTGATGATGCAATTAAACTCAAATCTGCACATTTAAGGAAGGACCACATTGATTTTGACTGTCTTAGCTATCTTCTCAGATGATGTTAAAAACAAAAGGCAACAGGCACCGAGAGGTTTATAAAATCATGACGGGCATGGATAGGGTGAATAACCAAGGACATTTTCCTAGGGTAGGGGAATTCCTAACAAGAGGGTTTGGTTTAAAGTGAGAGGGTAAGATTTAGAAGGACCTAAGGGGGATCTTTTACATGCAGAGGATGGTGCATGTATGGACAATTTGCCAGAGGAGTGGTTGAAGTGTATAGAATTACCCCTTTTAAAAGGCATCAGGACGGGTCCATGAATAGATAATAAAATGTGAGGCTGGATGAACACAGCAGGCCAAGCAGCATCTCAGGAGCACAAAAGCTGACGTTTTGGGCCTAGACCCTTCATCAGAGAGGAGGATGGGGAGAGGGAACTGGAATAAATAGGGAGAGAGGGGGAGGCGGACCGAAGATGGAGAGTAAAGAAGATAGGTGGAGAAAGTATAGGTGGGGAGGTAGGGAGGGGATAGGTCAGTCCAGGAAAGACGGACAGGTCAAGGAGGTGGGATGAGGTTAGTAGGTAGCTGGGGGTGCGGCTTGGGGTGGGAGGAAGGGATGGGTGAGAGGAAGAACCGGTTAGGGAGGCAGAGACAGGTTGGACTGGTTTTGGGATGCAGTGGGTGGGGGGGAAGAGCTGGGCTGGTTGTGTGGTGCAGTGGGGGGAGGGGACGAACTGGGCTGGTTTAGGGATGCAGTAGGGGAAGGGGAGATTTTGAAACTGGTGAAGTCCACATTGATACCATATGGCTGCAGGGTTCCCAGGCGGAATATGAGTTGCTGTTCCTGCAACCTTCGGGTGGCATCATTGTGGCAGTGACTTCACCAGTTTCAAAATCTCCCCTTCCCCTACTGCATCCCTAAACCAGCCCAGTTCGTCCCCTCCCCCCACTGCACCACACAACCAGCCCAGCTCTTCTCCCCCACCCACTGCATCCCAAAACCAGTCCAACCTGTCTCTGCCTCCCTAACCGGTTCTTCCTCTCACCCATCCCTTCCTCCCACCCCAAGCCGCACCTCCAGCTACCTACTAACCTCATCCCACCTCCTTGACCTGTCCGTCTTCCCTGGACTGACCTATCCCCTCCCTACCTCCCCACCTATACTCTCTCCACCTATCTTCTTTACTCTCCATCTTCGGTCCGCCTCCCCCTCTCTCCCTATTTATTCCAGTTCCCTCTCCCCATCCCCCTCTCTGATGAAGGGTCTAGGCCCGAAACGTCAGCTTTTGTGCTCCTGAGATGCTGCTTGGCCTGCTGTGTTCATCCAGCCTCACATTTTATTATCTTGGAATTCTCCAGCATCTGCAGATTCCCATTATCTCTGGGTCCATGAATAGGATGGGTTTAAGAGGGATATGAGTCAAATGCTAGTAAGTGGGTCGAGGTTAAATTGGGATGTCTCGTCGGTGTGGACAAATGGGACCAAAGGGTCTGTTTCTGTGCTTTTTGACTCTATGGCTAGGGTACTGATGAGCAAGGCTGCCAGCCAATTTCATCTATCTATCTGTCCTGTTTCTGATGGTGGGTAATAATAAAATCAGCCCTTTAGAATTTATAAGATTTGGGAAATATAAACTAGTAGAATTGTGTTTTTTAATTGCATGCACCTCGCTATTCTTAATTTCACTTTCAAAGCTTTCTTTCTGTATTAAATAGCAGAAATTTGTGCGTACCTGATTGGACGATGATGGCACTGCTTTGTTTTTTAGCTTGTGCTTTCTTGTATCTCCTGGCTCCCAGCCAACCTTTGATGTGGGCTTGAATAACCACAATGCTGGCAATGACTTCTCTGAGCAGTAAATTTAACTGCTCTACTTGATAATACTTCAGAAACACCTACAGGAAACAAGTTGTCAGCATTGAAAGTTATATAATCTACAAAATCATTAGTTAAATGTAAAAGCATATTATAGCACACAGAATTCTTCGTGGACATAGTACTGGAAACTAAATAATTACTCATACATTTTTGCTAATGAGCACCGAAAACGTTATGTTATTTAGTTTCATAAAGGATATCAGCTTTACGTCACAGAAAATAGCTCAAATCTTTGCTAACATTTAATTATTGATTACTGATGAATGAATTCTACATTTCGATTGAACAGTACAGCATTTGTTTTCATGAGGACACCAATAACGTTTAGTTCTACTTTGCCAGCACCTCATGCAAATTTTGCACTGTTGCTTAATTGTCAAATTGCTTCCCTACCAGGAATTCCCAACATACTTGAACATCATAGGGATTAATTTGTTTCCAACAGCTTTCATTTGCTCTTAACCCTTCCCTACCTGCCCTACCAGGAATGAGCTCCATCCTCACCACTGTCCCCACCACCATCGCACCCCTACTCCCAGCTTCCTCCACCATCCCACACCTAAGTTGAACATTCCAATGCCCCACCAGGATTTAAGAACAAAGATAGGCTCTCTTTCAGTTATATCTTTTTATTCTTTTATTCTTTTTATTCTAAAACTATTCAGCAACAATTGAAGCTTTTCAATGTACTTTGCTGTTTTATTCACTGTAGAATGCAAGTGAAAATAAATCATTTTATTCAATACATGAGTTTTTCCTGACCACCACACTCACCCGCAACACTCCCAGATTTGCCTTGATCTCTCTCGACACTGGCATTCATTCTCAGATCTCTCTCTCTCTCTCTCTCAAACTCCCTGATCATTCTCCCCCAAACACATTTTCTTCTTTATCTCTGTCTCTCCCCCACCTCCTCCAATATCCTGGCCTTGTCCTTCTCCATCCCTAATTCGCATCCCTTTTCAACCAATTTCCTGATCTGCCCTGCAAGCCTGAGTCCCATTTGTCTGGCCTGCGGCAGTTGGTCCAATTTATGCTTCCTTTTAAGGTACAAATTACGTCAGAGGTTCAAAGATCAAGCTCAAAGTTTAAATGAAATGTAGAAATGGCTTTCACTTGGAGATGCAAAGGATGGGTGTTCAGAGAAAATCAGGCTCTTGAATTTCAGTGGAATTTCTGTGAAAAAATCAGGGTGGCGGGGTGGCAATGCGCTGAAGATGGAAATTTTTAGATATTTTCCCATCGGTTCTTTCTACAGGAATTAAAAGGAGAGTGAGTGTGGAGATTTGCCTGGGAACAAGAGGGTCAGAGTTATGGATCAGTAAGAGAATGATCTCAATCATCTATGTCCACAACTCCAATGAAATGTTGACAACTTTATCCTCTTGGATTTTTCAACTCATTTGTGGAATGTAGGTGTCACAGGCTGGCCAACATGTTTTGCCTTTACTTAGATGCATTAGAGAAGGCGGTGATGAACTGTTTTCTCAAACCATTGCAGTCCACCAGCTGTGCTTTGACCCACAATGCCATCAGGGAGGAATTCCAGGATTTTGAACCAGTGACAGCGAAGGAACAGCAATATATTTCCAAGTCAGGATACTGAGTGGTTTGGAGGGGAACTTACAAGTTGTGGTATTCCCATGTATCTGCTGCCCATGTCCTTATAAATGGAAGTGGTCGTGGGAGGATTGTTGATGAATTTATGCAGTGTACCTAGTGGATAGTACACACTGCTGCTACTGAGCTTTGGTGGTGGAGGGTGTGGATGCTTTTAGATGCAGTAATAATCAAGTGGGCTGCTTTGGCCTGGATGGTGTCAAGCCTCTTGAGTGTTGTTGGAGCTGTACTAATCCAGGCAAGTGGAGAGTATTCAATCAGACTCCTGACTGGTACCTTGTAGATAGTGGACAGGGTTTTGGGAAGTCAGGAGGTGAGTTACTTGCCGCAGTATTCCTACGCTCTGACCTGCTCTTGTAGCCACTCTATTAATGAGGTGAGTCCAGTTGAATTTCTGATCAATGAATGCTCCTGGGAAGTTGACAATGGGGGATTCAGTGATAGTAATGCCATTGATTGTGAAGGAACAGTGGTTCGATTATCGGCTAGAGGTGATGGCCATAGCCTGGCATATGTTGGTGCAAATGTTACTTGCTACTTGTCAGCCCTGGATATTGTCCAGATCTTGTTGCATTTGAACATGGGTTGCTTCAGTATCTGAGGAGTCATGAATGGTGCTGAATATTATGCAATCATCGGTGAACATCCCCACTTCTGACCTTACAATGGAGGAAAGGTCATTGATGAAGCAGCTGAAGATGGTTGGGCCTAAGAGACTACCCTGAGGAACCAGCAGAGATGTCCTAGAACTGAGACGACTGACCTCCAACAAAATGACTTACTTCCTGTGTCAGATATAAGACCAATCACCAGGGAGTTTTTCCCATGATATCCATAGATTCCAGTTTTGTTAGCGCTCCATGATGCCATACTCGGTCATTGCAGCCTTGATGTCAAGGACTGTCACTCTTACCTCACCTCTAGAATTAAGCTTTTTTGTCCATGTTTGAACCAAAGTTGTTAATGAGGTCAGGAGTTGAGTGATCCTGGTGGAACCCAACTGGACATCACTGAGCAGGTTTTTTCTGAGTAGGTGCTGCTGGATAGCACTGTTGATGACACCTTCCATCACTTTACTGATGATTGAGAGGAGACTGATGGGGCAGTGATTGGCCGGGTTGAATTTGTCCTGCTTTTTACGTACAGACATACTTGGGCAATTTTCCACATTGTCAGTTGATGCTACTAGAACAGCTTGGCTATGGGAGCAGCAATTTCTGGTGCACAAGTCTTCAGTATTGTTGCTGGCATGTTGTCAGGAGCCGCAGCCTTTGCAGTATCCAGTATCTACAACCATTTCATGAAATCACATGGAGTGAATTGAATTGGCTGAGGACTGGAATCTGCAATGCTGGGGAACACTGCAGGAGGCTGAGATGGATCATCCACTGAGCATTTCTGGCTGAAGATTGCTGCAAGCACTTCAGCCTTATCTTTTGCATTGATGTGCTGGGCTCTTCCATCATTGAGAATGGCGATATTTGTGGAGCCTCTTCTTCCAGTGAGTTTAGTTGTCCACTATCATTCATAACTGGATGTGGCAGGACTGCGGAGTGCAGATCTGATCTGTTGTTTGTGGGATCGCTTAGCTGTGCTATCACTTACTGCTTTTGCTGTTTGGCGTGCAGGTAGTCCTGTTTGGATGCCTCACCAAGTTGACACTTCATCTTCAGGTATGCCCGGTACTGCTCCTAGCATGCCTTCCTGCACTCTTCATTGAACCAGGGTTGAACCCCTGGCATAATGATAAAGGTTGAGACGTGGATATGTCAGGCCATGAGGTTACAGACTGTGCTCGAGTACAATCCTGCTGCAGTTGATGGCCCGCAGCATCGCATGGATACCCAGGCTTGAGCTGCTAGAACAAAAACAGAAGTTGCTGGAAAAGCTCAGCAGGTCTGGCAGCTTGTGCGAAGAAAAATCAGAAATAACAATTGGGGTCACTGAAGAAGGGTCAGCTCTCAGCCATGTCCTTTAGGACCTGACCAACTTGATCAGTAATTCTGCTGCCGAGCCACTCTTGGTGGTGGACATTGAAATCCCCTACCCAGAGGATATTTTGTGCCCTTGCCATCCTCAATGCTTCGTCTTAATGTCGTTCAACATGGGAGAGTACCGAGGATGGTATGTAGTAATCAGCAGATTTCCTTGCCAATGTTTAACCTGAAGCCACAAGATGGTCATCCTGTTCTGGAGGCAGCAGCAACAGCTGAGGAGGAAATATGGCAGGGGATGTAACAGATCAAGGCTCAGGCAGAAAAGAATATCACAGCAAAATAGGATCATGAAGTAGGCGAGGAGGAGGAGGGCAAGGTGGCAAAGCAGCGTGAGGAAGAAGAGAAGCTCATGGTAGCAGAGGAATTGGTTGAGGTTCTGGAGGAAAGGTCAAGGCAGAGGAGGCGGCCATGGCAGAGGTAGATAAAGTGGGGGAATCAGATTTTGAGGAGGATGTCAAGGCAAAGGCAAAGGAACACACAAACATACAAATTTGGCCCTTTGTTAAGATCATAGCTGATCTTAACTTCCAAATGTCACACTCACATAAACCCCAGATAACCAGAGATTCCTTTGCATAACAAGTAATTATCTTCTTCTGCCTTAAAAATATTCAATGATCTCACCTCGTCACCTACTGAAGCAGAGTTCCAAAATCATACACCCACTGACAGACAGAATTTCCCCTCATCTCTGTCCCAAAGGTACAAGCCCTAATTTTATACAGTACCCCATAGTTCTGGATTCACCCACAAGATGAAACATCTTTTCCCCTTGTCAACACCATTCAGGATCTTATACACCTAATCAAATCACCCCTCACTCTTCTAAACTGCCTTTGGATGCTTCCCATGGATGCCTTTGAGAATTCCATATATGTTTTTGACAGCTTCAATTTAATGCCAATGAAAGCTTATTTGATGCCTAAGATGCATTACCAGCACTTTGATATCTTTGAGCACTTTATTCATTCCAAACAAGAACATTCAATACCACCTGAGATAATGGGAACTGCAGGTGCTGGAGAATCCAAGATAATAAAGTGTGAAGCTGGATGAACACAGCAGGCCCAGCAGCATCTCAGGAGCAAAAAAGCTGACGTTTCGGGCCTAGACCTTCATCAGAGAGGGGGATGGGGTGAGGGTTCTGGTATAAATAGGGAGAGGGGGGGAAGCGGACCAAAGATGGAGAGAAAAGAAAAGAAGATAGATGGAGAGGAGAGTATAGGTGGGGAGGTAGGGAGGGAATAGGTCAGTCCAGGGAAGACGGACAGGTCAAGGAGGTGGGATGAGGTTTGTGGGTAGGAAATGGAGATGCGGCTTGAGGTGGGAGGAAGGGATGGGTGAGAGGAAGAACAGGTTAGGGAGGCAGAGACAGGCTGGGCTGGTTTTGGGATGCAGTGGGGGGAGAGGAAGAGCTGGGCTGGTTGTGAGGCAATGGGGGGAGGGGACGAACTGGGCTGGTTTTGGGATGCGGTGGGGGAAGGGGAGATTTTGAAGCTGGTGAAGTCCACATTGATACCATTGGGCTGTAGGGTTCCCAAGCGGAATATGAGTTGCTGTTCCTGCAACCTTCGGGTGGCATCACTGTGGCACTGCAGGAGGCCCATGATGGACATGTCATCGAAAGAATGGGAGGGGGTGTTGAAATGGTTCGCGACTGGGAGGTGCAGTTGTTTACTGTGAACCGAGCAGAGGTGTTCTGCAAAGCGGTCCCCAAGCCTCCGCTTCGTTTCCCCAAAGTAGAGGAAGCCACACCTAGAATACACCTCCTCCCACCCACCCTCCTGCAAAAATTCCATCCCCTATTCCCGATTCCTCCACCTCCGCCGCATCTGCTCCCAGGATGAGGCATTCCACTCCCGCACATCCCAGATGTCCAAGTTCTTCAAGGACCACAACTTTCCCCCCACAGTGGTCGAGAACGCCCTTGACCACGTCTCCCGCATTTCCCGCAACACATCCCTCACACCCCGCCCCCGCCACAACCGCCCAAAGATGATCCCCCTCATTCTCACACACCACCCCACCAACCTCCAGATACAACGCATCATCCTCCGACACTTCCACCATCTACAATCCGACCCCACCACCCAAGACATTTTTCCATCCCCACCCTTGTCTGCTTTCCGGAGAGACCACTCTCTCCGTGACTCCCTTGTTTGCTCCACACTGCCCTCCAACCCCACCACACCCGGCACCTTCCCCTGGAACCGCAGGAAGTGCTACACTTGCCCCCACACCTCCTCCCTCACCCCCATCCCAGGCCCCAAGATGACATTCCATATTAAGCACAGGTTCACCTGCACATCTGCCAATGTGGTATACTGTATCCATTGTACCCGGTGTGGCTTCCTCTACATTGGGGAAACCAAGCGGAGGCTTGGGGACTGCTTTGCAGAACACCTCCGCTCGGTTCGCAATAAACAACTGCACCTCCCAGTCACGAACCATTTCAACTCCCCCTCCCATTCTTTAGATGACATGTCCATCATGGGCCTCCTGCAGTGCCACAATGATGCCACCCGAAGGTTGCAGGAACAGCAACTCATATTTCGCTTGGGAATCGTGCAGCCCAATGGTATCAATGTGGACTTCATCAGCTTCAAAATCTCCCCTTCCCCCACTGCATTCCAAAACCAGCCCAGCCTGTCTCTGCCTCCCTAACCTGTTCTTCCTCTCACCCATCCCTTCCTCTCACCCCAAGCCGCACCTCCATTTCCTACCTACTAACCTCATCCCACCTTCTTGACCTGTCCGTCTTCCCTGGACTGACCTATCCCGTCCCTACCTCCCCACCTATACTCTCCTCTCCACCTATCTTCTTTTCTTTTCTCTCCATCTTCGGTCCGCCTCCCCCTCTCTCCCTATTTATTCCAGAACCCTCACCCCATCCCCCTCTCTGATGAAGGGTCTAGGCCCGAAATGTCAGCTTTTTTGCTCCTGAGATGCTGCTGGGCCTGCTGTGTTCATCCAGCCCCACACTTTATTACATTCAATACCACCTACTAGCTGTGCCATATTTAAGAGCATTAAAAGCAAAAACAATATCAAACTTTTCTTTTAGGATTATCCCAAAAATAAGCAGAATATTCTTAGAAATAAATATTGAGAAGGCTGAAGCCTTTGCTTTTGGTATCTACCGAAAACCCTATTCCTTAGCTATTGACTCCATCCTCTGTCCCTGGCAACCATCTGCAATTAGGCCAGTCTGTTAACAACCTCAGTGCCTCAAACCAACTCTGCAACTTGGCCCCTTTCTCAGCTCTTGCTGAAAATTTCACACATGTCTTTGATACCTTTAGAGTGAATTATTCAAATCCGCTCCTAGTTAATCTCCCACAGTTTAGCCTCTATCCAGAACTTTTCTGCACACACTTCAGCTTTCAGGACGATCCACCTCCCTATGAGCCCTATGTTCATTTAGATACATTCAGTCCTGGGCAAGCGAAATGTTGATTTTAAAATTTTCATCCTTGTTTTCAAATTCCTGCTAATTAAATCACCTCATTAGAATTAGAATCAGAATTACAATTGGGTTTTATTGTTCCTTGTAATCAAGTATAAAAGCACAGGAGTACAGTGAAAAGCATTGAATGTTACCACACTTGGTGCCATGTTAGGTACAAAGTACCTTATTACGAATCACAGCATTAGCTCTCCACCACGCCTCTAAGGTACCCTTTCATCCTTTCCCCTCTCACCGAAGGCAGAAGCACTTGCCACTTCTGGGACCTCCTGGGGTTTGTAGCATTGACACTATTTTTAAAGCCCAAATGTGCACCAGGTCAAGTGATTCAAACCAGGCCATTTATCTTGACATGATAATAAAATGTGAGGCTGGATGAACACAGCAGGCCAAGCAGCATCTCAGGAGCACAAAAGCTGACGTTTCGGGCCTAGACCCTTCATCAGAGAGACCCGAAACGTCAGCTTTTGTGCTCCTGAGATGCTGCTTGGCCTGCTGTGTTCATTCAGCCTCACATTTTATTATCTTGAAATTCTCCAGCATCTGCAGTTTCCATTATCTCTCATTTATCTTGACATCTTCATTTTGGGAGGGAAATCAAAAAGTGATGCTCCTTTGGGCATATAGATAGCGCAGCTAACACTTCATTTCTCATATAAATGCACATTTACAAAAGTATTACTATTTAAGATACAAACTACATAGGTTACCCGTCCTTAGTATCATCCCATCCTAGAATCCTGTCTAAGAGAATGATTCTCTTACCCCAAAGCCTGACATCTTCTCATTGTTCAATGTGGGACCAACACACAGTAGAAAGCCTTCAAGCAACTGAAAACTTATAAGTTTATTCAGCAACAGCAAAAGCAAAAGCAAAGAAGAAAACAAACACAAGCTGCACCTGCTTTTGGGAACAGACAGGGACTGCTTGTCTTTTGAGCAGTAAAAGAATTACGGTAAGTGATTACTGCACTCAGTTCATGTCTGTTGGAACCATATGTCAATTAAGTCCTGTCTGGCTTCATGTGCCTGATGCTGCACTATTCTATGACGTTGAAGGTGATGTTCTACTTGCTCGATAGATGCATCCTCCTCCTCACAGGACTGCTGCTTCTCTCTCAGCTCTTCAGCATCTATCACATTTCCTCTTTGCCTGCTCCAATTGTGCAACACAACACATGCCAGAATTATGTAGCACACACTGTCACAGGTGTACTGCAGGGCCACCGCAGTCCAATCTAAGCATCAGAATCTCATCACCAGCAGGCCTATTGTCTGCTACATGATGGACTTGGTGGAAGAATGGGCAGAATTGTATCAATACTTGGAGTCAGTTAGGGGGTTGCCCAATGAATTAATCAGACATTGTTGCAGTGGTTAGCTCTTGTCCCCTGTGTCTCCCAGTAATCATTCTTGCGACACATCTAGCCCTCGATAAGAAACAGAAACTTGAGAGTTCTTAAGGATGTAAGTTAAATTTCGTATTCAAAAGATGGTAGCAGCGGAGTAAGAATGTTTGGGATCCTGTGCCCAGGCTTGTCCTCCTCATCTGCAAGTTTCTTTTTTCCTTTTCCCCTCCTACCCCTTTTTTTTTCTTCAAACTTACCAGAAAAAGACAGCTCTTCAGCAGGAAGCAGCATCAGCTGTAGAGACGGTTGGTCACCCTGTGAAGCCTGGAGCAGGAGTCTCACTTCCTGGTGGAGTAGGCCCCTGATGGTGCTATGGCATGGGCTGGGAGGTCCAGAGCGAGACACGTGGGCTAGCAGCGGCAAGCTGTAGCTTGGACTCTCAAAGTTTTTTTTAATTCTATGAATGGGGCTTATGTATGAGCAATGGTAAACACCTCTCGTTGTACTTTCTGCTGGATGCACATGACAATAAAGGATATTCAAAGGATATTCAACATTCAAGCCATGGCAGCTCTCACACTATCATGGAGACTTCTAAGATTGGTACCAATGATCACAGATGACTTGCACAGTTATGGAATGGAATCTTTGCCTGTACGTGAAGTCTGTGTTATGACATGGCACTCTCAACATGGGACAGATGGTTAACCACTCCTTCATGTTGCAGGCCCCACTCCAGTAGTTTATTTCTGTGGCATATTTCTGTGTCAGTATCGTGGGCCATTCTCAGTCTCTGGAGACACTGCACCACACTCTTTGTGGAGGAAATAGTATTGACAGCAACAGACTCTGAGCTTCCTGCACCACCCAAGGGAACATGTGGAGGCTGCTGGAGTTTGCTCCTGGTCCTGCGCTTCTATTGCTTCTCAATTTTTCTGCACCCCCATGGCATTGCAGCAACAGTGATGTAACCCTGCTGTGGCTGAATCTATTGCTCCCATTTCCAATGAACTTATGCAGGGAATATAAAAATACCCTTAGTAACGAGGTTAGTGATGAGGTTGATTGTTACTGGAAAGATGAAGGAAGGAACGAAGTGTGTGAAAGTCATACTGCACCAAGGAATTTTACAAAAGTAGGGAAAATTAATAATAGAACATGCTTAAAGGTTTATATCTGAACATGGGTAGCATTCAGAACAACATAAATGCATTAACAAAACAAATAGAGAGAAATGAATATGATTTAGTAGTAATTACTGAGACATAGCGAGTTTTGAGAAGATTTGTAGCTCAGGTTGAGGTTCTGGGTGTAAGTTTGCTCAATGAGCTGGAAGGTTCGTTTTCAGACGTTGCGTCACCATTCTAGGTAACATCATCAGCGAGCCTTCGGTGAAGCGCTGGTGTTATGTCCCGCTTTCTATTTATGTGTTTAGGTTTCCTAAGCATGGGACAACACATCCATCCTAGGACAAGCCAAACAGAGACACGCATGAGAATTCCTGGAAGCATGGCATTCCAACTGGAACTCCATCAACAAACACATTGATTTGGAGCCCATCTACCACCCTCTGAGTAAAAGAACAGGAAATGATATCAACACAGGAAATGACATCACCAACTCTAGGAAACCTAAACACATAAATAGAAAGCGGAACATAACACCAGCACTTCACCGGAGGCTCACTGATGATGTTACCTAGAATGGTGATGAAACGTCTGAAAGCTAATCTTCCAGCTCAGCGAGCAAACTTACATCCATTACTGAGACATGGTTACAGGGAGACCAAGCCTGAGATTTGAATATCCAAGGTAATTGGTGTTTCAGAAGCATAGGCAAAAAGGAAAGGGAAATTCTGCAGCTTTGATTGTGGAGGAAATCAGTAGTGTTTTCATCAGAAATGTGGAGATCAAGATTCAGAATCAGTCTGGATGGAATTATGTTGCCGAGGGACAGTTTTACTTTGGTGGTTGGGAAACTTCTAGGAACAATAATTTGAGACAAAATTAAGAGTCAAATGGAAATTGAGGGTTCACTAAGTAGAGCTAACATAGATTTCTTAAGGAAACTTGAAGTTTATTGAAGAAGTAACTGATAGGGTAGGTGAGTGGAATGCTATTATGTGGCTCACATGGATTTCCAAAAAGCATTCAACACAGAACCACACAATAGACTTATGAAGAATAGCTAGTGGCATGGAATAAAAGGAACAGTAGTAAATAAGTTAAAAAATTGCCTGAGAGTTCGGAAACAGAGTAACTGTTCATGGGTAATTTGCAGGCTGCAGGAAGGAGTTATCCAGAAATCACTACTGGAACTCTTGATTTTTCTGAGATATATATCATACATATAAATTATTTCTATCTTGATATGCAGGTGTCAATTTCAAAATTCATAGTTAATATGAAACTTAGAAGAATTGTAAGCTGTGAAGACAGTGTGAAAAAGGACATTAACAAATTGGTGGAGTGGATGAATAGGTGGCAGATGATGTTCAATGTGGAAAAGTGTAAGGAGATATATTTTCATAGAAAACAGAAAGTGACACTGTAAAATAAAAGGTGCTACTCTAAAGGCTATGTAGGAATGCAGAGACTTGGATATATGCGTATCTAAGTCACATTGGATGAAGTGCTGGAGAAAAATGAGAATGGTTCCAGGTAAAATAAACCTCAGTTATGCAGTTAGATTAGAGAATTTGGGGCTGAAAGGAGAAGGCTCAGAGGAGATTTGATGGAAGCTTTCAAATTCATGAGGTGTCTGGACAGATTAGACATGGAAAACTGTTTCCACTCACAAGATGATCAAGAACACAAGGAACAGAATGATATGCAAAAGAAACAGTTGTGAGATGAGAAAAATCTTTTGGCAACTGTAAGCAGTTCGGATCTGAAGCACACTGCTGGGAAATGTGACAGAGGAAAGTCTAATTGGCACATTTAAGAAGGTACTGTATAATTATTTAAATTAAAACAACACGAAGATTACAGGGAAAAGGTAGAAGATTGGCACTAGACTAGAATGGTTTGAAAGCTAGTGCAGCTATGAATGACCTCCATCTGCCCTGTAACAATTCCATGAAAGGACTGGTTCCAATTATACATTCATGACCAATTACAAATGGCTTGAATTGAAAATAAATAGAACTAAGATAGATTGTCTTCTCATGCAATAAATTAGCAAGAAAGAAAACAGCGAGAGAGAAAGATTAAATACTTGAAATGTAGCATGAATACTGTGTACATATGCAAGGTAAAATAAGGGTGACCTAGAGAGAACTCCTCCCTATTCAGAATTGGTCAGGAGTATTTGTTGAGTGCTTAAATTTAATGACGGAAGGTGGAGTAGAGATTTATTTTGCATCCTTTAAGATAATTACCATAAGTATTTCCAACATTTTCGATTTTTATTTCAGATTTCTAGTATCTGCAGTACTTTGCTTTTGTAATTGGGGATCATTGTAATGTTAGTCCAAGCAACTCCTGCATTGCTTTCTACTCAGGAAAATGGCCTCTTGTGCTTGTGCACAGCAAGAGGGTGCTCCAGCATTTAGATTAGATTCCCTACAGTGTGGAAACAGGCCCTACGGCCCAACAAGTCACACCGCCCCTTGAAGCATCCCACTCAGACCCATCCACCTAATGTCATGCTTGTTTTGTCTTCAATAAATAATATAGATGTGGCCTAGAAGTTCACTGCCAAATTTGGAAACTGGCCTCATATCAGCATTGAGCTGTGAGATGATGTTGACACTGAATTCGAGCCTTCTGGCACACACTAGGATATTCCCTGCACAGTACTCCGAAAGGAAGCAGCTACCAGAACAGAAAATATGGTAGAATGGCATAAGACTTCTGTAGCGCTAATAGAAAATTCTATATCCTTTTTCTTTAAGTCTTTTTCTCAAAGATAAATGCAATTGTAGGTTTGAGCAAAAATCCCAATATTCAGAAATACTAGATCAAAATCCTGGACTTCGCAATTCTGCACTCTATTGCTAAAAATACAAAATATCTTTTTTTACTTTGACATTTGGCGGCCTGAGAAACTACCCTTACTGTCTGAAGTATGATGGTAGAACTAATCCATAAAAGCACCCACTGCCCTTCAAAGGATCAATAATTTAATTACTTACCTTAGAGCAAAACTAGTGTAGCGTGTCTGACTTACATACCTAACAATTTCTCTGCTCTCACAGAAATCATGAATGATTTATAAACAGTCTGTGTTTAATTATCCTGTATTCCATGAAAAACCTTTTTGATAGATATAACTATCATAAACAAATTCTTAAATCATTTTTTTAAAGAGCAAGAATGATATAATAGTAATATTCCTGCTTTTGCTGCATTTGCCCCCTAATCAAAGCATGCAGTTATCATTGGAGGTAGAGTCAAAAAATTGTTCTGAGCACTTGAGGAGAGTTCTGAAGAAGTGAGAAATAAAGTTACTTTCATTTATGCTTGTTTTGTATGATGGTATATCAACAGTATTATAAATATTGTAACCAAGATGCCAGTAAGGTGTGAATATATAAACTGGTTTTCTGCACAGAGAAGCAGATGTTCAATTTGAGGTGGAACCAAAATTCACTGAGTTTCCACTCCATTTATAAGAAAAACTTCAACCTGGATGTGGGTGGGGACATCTCCCATTTGTACTCCAAAGGACTAGAAGACGTTTTAGGACAGTCCTGAGTAAATCTGTAATTTCCTTGCAATAAGCCAAGTAGGAAGTCTAGCCATACCCATGTGAGTGCAGAACTGATGGGACACTGCCTAAAGACCCAGAAGTGTTCATGATAAAGCTAAGCAATTCCAGAACCTGTGACCCATTCCAACCACTGCTGAGCTACCTATTCAACAAGGGAAACTAATTCATCCTGTGATTTGAGAAGAAGTCCAGATTGATTGCCCTTGGTGACCAGGAGTTGAGGTTTGGGGTTGGATTATCATCATTGGTTGCGTCATGGGAATCCGGAGGGCGAAGTAATACAGCAAAGGCCCAATCTTGGGGACCTTGAATCTATGAGGCTTCTTCTTCTAATATTAGTAAGGTATTTAATATTTTAAACTTAACCAATGCAATGTCCTATTCAAGAGAATACTTGTTGTTTAAAATAAACTCCTCTTTATTTTGCTTCTCATCAACATCGAACCAGAGCACAGCATACTGGCACAGATCCTTAAAGTAGTTACATTCTTCAAATTAAATGCTTAGTTGCATTTTAAATGATGTAAGGCTTTCCAAAATCATTGCTCATGGAAACTTTACATAAAATTCTTAATTATCACCCCACAACTCCAGCTCGAAAACTAGTAATTATTCCTGTTGCTTTCACTTTTCTAGTCAATTGCCACTGCACAGCCAGAACTACATTCCAGTATTCTCACAATTCAGCCTCCTCTCACTCTTCTCCTATTATCAAAGCTTGAATCAGTTCAATAATCCTCTTTGATTTTTCCTTCTCAATGCATCTAACCAACTCAATCATCTGTCTTAGTGCTGGTGCTTCCACTTTTCATATCTCCTTAGCCCTCCATGATTCCCATGATAATCCAACCACAAACCTCAATCTTCCATATTAAAGCACAAAGTTTTTTGTAACTGACCTTTAGTTTTGTCTTCAGTTGCCAAGTATGCTAATACGATATCAATGTGGTGGGACATGTGTGAAACATGAACACCAGTATAGACCAAGTTTTGTGCTGTAAAATTCTATATAATGCCATATATCACTTTCCCCTGTGTTAGGGTTTAAAAATAAGCAAGATTAAACATAATTATATGGGTTAACCTAGGGTAAATTTCTATCTAACTTTACATATAATTGTAGAATTCTAGACCATCCTTGATACTTCAACACTGTAATAAAAATAATTTGATTTCATGGAATCCCTACAGTGCAGAAGCAGGCCATTCAGCCCAGTGAGTCCACACCAACCTTCTGAAGGATGTTCCACTCAGACCCACCTGCTACCTGATCCCTGCATTTCCCAGCCAAGACACTATGGGCAATTTAGCATGGCCAATCCACTTAACCTGCACATCTTTGGACTATGGGAAGAAATAGGAGCACCCAGAGGAAACGCACACAGACACAGGGAGAAAGAACACGCAGACTCCACACAGACAGTCATCCAAGGCTAGAATTGAACCTGGGTCCCTGGCACTGTGAGGCAGCAGGGCTAGCCACTCAGCCAACGTGCCACCACAAGGTTAGGTGATTGTTTCATTCAGCACAGACATGATGGGCAAAAGGGCCTTTAATTTCAAATCTTTTCTCTTGCATTCTCAGACTGGCCTTTTTATCCACTCTAACAGCAGCAAAAAATGAGGAATTGGGGAAATTAATTACATTCTGTCAAAAAAAGCGAACAGTTGATTCATGTGTTTCATGTAAAAAGCATTATTGAATCTGTACTCCTCTTCAGAAAGCGCAATTTCATCACATTTTTTGTCAATTATTTTGAATTTATTTAGTAGCATATTACAGATTCCAGGAGTGATTCTCTGTTGCAATCTTTGGTTTATGCACTCATCCAACCACTTCTTCATAGGAAGAACATACACTCTAGTTTGTATAATTGCAAGGGCTAATTATAGGAGTGAATGATGATGATATGCTCAAGAGTACATGTAGTAGAAAAAGTTGAAAATTATAGAATGAAAGCTTTCATTTTCATAAATACCAGTGGCTTGCTGCTGGCAGGACCAATGGGCACTTGATAAAAATGTAGTAGACCATAAAACTTCTAAAAGCTGTACTGAGGATGTTAGAAAAACATTATAATTGCCTCCTTTCCATGGAGAAAGTGATAATCAAAACTACAGATCATTTTCTTTTGTGCATTTGTGAATTAAAGCCAGACATGTGTAGCAAATGTCAACAGTAATGTGCTGGAAGATCACAGTTACTAAAAAATTAAAGCACTGTACTACCAAGGGCAGGGCTGTACCTTTAGCATATACCTGGAACATAACAAAGATTGGGGGTGAGAAGCTGCACTATTACATTCTTCCAGAGCTCAGAATGAATCCTCTTCAGAAACTTCACAATAAATATTCCTGCCTGACTCCTTAGTTCGTGGGATGTGTAGGCTCACGATGTCTGAGTCAGAATTTCACACTATTTGCTCTCTGCTCGAGTGCCCGTCCCTCTTTCAAATCAATCACTAAGACTGAAATATCCATTTTGATCATTATATTTGTTGCTAATGAAGCAGCTGTTGAAAGGCTTTTGTGGCACACGGTAGCATCTCTACCTCTGAGCCAGGAGACCTGGGTTCAAGTCCCAGCTGCTTCAGAGTAGTGTTGTAACACATCAGTACAGGTTGAATAGAAAACATCAACGAAGTAGCTGCTGAAATCAACAATGACATGAGAAAACCTATCCGCAAATGGAGTCTTACAATGCGTAAACATAGCAGCAAGTTATCTATCAAAATACTGCTGATACAGTTAGTAAACATGGCATTTTAAGGTATAATGAACTTTCTA